>NW_027526493.1:1200000-1500000 GCF_052857255.1 Amblyomma americanum
AGAGAAAAAGTTTACACCTTTCTCTCGTGTACTCTTCGACGACTTGTAAAATCGATGCTCGTGAATCATGCCAGTTTCGATCTAAAACGATGTATCCTGTTGTTTTGAGCCGGAATACAAGTTTTCGCGCAGTTCTGAGAGAAAAGTTTACACCTTTCTCTCGTGTACTCTTCGACGACTTGTAAAATCGATGCTCGTGAATCATGCTAGTTTCGATCTAAAACGATGTATCCCGTTGTTTTGAGCCGGAATACAAGTTTTCGCGAAGTTCTGAGAGAAAAACTTTACACCTTTCTCTCGTGTACTCTTCGACGACTAGTAAAATCGATGCTCGTGAATCTTGCTAGTTTCGACCTAAAACGATGTATCCCTTTGTTTTGAGCCGGAATACAAGTTTTCGCGCAGTTCTGAGAGAAAAAGTTTACACCTTTCTCTCGTGTACTCTTCGACGACTTGTAAAATCGATGCTCGTGAATCATGCTAGTTTCGATCTAAAACGGTGTATCCCGTTGTTTTGAGCCGGAATACAAGTTTTCGCGCAGTTCTGAGAGAAAAAGTTTACACCTTTCTCTCGTGTACTCTTCGAAGACTTGTAAAATCGATGCTCGTGAATCTTGCTAATTTCGATCTAAAACGATGTATCCCGTTGTTTTGAGCCGGAATACAAGTTTTCGCGCAGTTCTGAGAGAAAAAGTTTACACCTTTCTCTCGTGTACTCTTCGACGACTTGTAAAATCGATGCTCGTGAATCTTGCTAGTTTCGATTTAAAACGATGTATCCCGTTGTTTTGAGTCGGAATACAAGTTTTCGCGCAGTTCTGAGAGTTAAAGTTTACACCTTTCTCTCGTCTACTCTTCGAAGACTTGTGAAATCGATTCTCGTGAATCTTGCTAGATTCGATCTAAAGCGATGTATCTCGTTGTTTTGAGCCGGAATACAAGTTTTCGCGAGGTTCTGAGAGAAAACGTTTACACCTTTCTCTCGTGTACTCTTCGACGACTTGTAAAATCGATGCTTGTGAATTTTGCTAGTTTCGATCTAAAACGATATATCCTGTTGTTTTGAGCCGGAATACAAGTTTTCGCGCAGCTCGGAGAGAAAACGTTTACACCTTTCTCTCGTCTACTCCTCGACGACTCGTAAAATCGATGCTCGTGAATCTTGCTAGTTTCGATCTAAAACGATGTATCCCGTTGTTTTGAGCCGGAATACAAGTTTTCGCGCAGTTCTGAGAGTTAAAGTTTACACCTTTCTCTCGTGTACTCTTCGACGACATGTAACATCGATGCTCGTGAATCATGCTAGTTTCCATCTAAAACGATGTATCCTGTTGTTTTGAGCCGGAATACAAGTTTTTGCGCAGTTCTGAGAGAAAAAGTTTACACCTTTCTCTCGTGTACTCTTCGACGACTAGTAAAATCGATGCTCGTGAATCTTGCTAGTTTCGATCTAAAACGATGTATCCCGTTGTTTTGAGCCGGAATACAAGTTTTCGCGCAGTTCTGAGAGTTAAAGTTTACACCTTTCTCTCGTCTACTATTCGAAGACTTGTGAAATCGATGCTCCTGAATCTTGCTAGATTCGATCTAAAGCGATGTATCCCGTTGTTTTGAGGCGGAATACAAGTTTTCGCGCAGTTCTGAGAGAAAAAGTTTACACATTTCTCTCGTCTACTCTTCGACGACCTGTAATATCGATGCTCGTGAATCTTGCTAGTTTCGATCTAAAATGATGAATCCCGTTGTTTTGAGCCGGAATAGAAGTTTTCGCGCAGTTCTGAGAGAAAAAGTTTACACCTTTCTCTCGTCTAGTATTCGACGGCTTGTAAAATCGATGCTCGTGAATCTTGCTAGTTTCGACCTAAAACGATGTATCCCGTTGTTTTGAGCCGGAATACAAGTTTTCGCGCAGTTCTGAGAGAAAACGTTTACACCTTTCTCTCGTGTACTCTTCGACGACTTGTAAAATCGATGCTCGTGAATCATGCTAGTTTCGATCTAAAACGATGTATCCTGTTGTTTTGAGCCGGAATACAAGTTTTCGCGCAGTTCTGAGAGAAACGTTTACACCTTTCTCTCGTGTACTCTTCGACGACTTGTAAAATCGATGCTCGTGAATCATGCTAGTTTCGATCTAAAACGATGTATCCCGTTGTTTTGAGCCGGAATACAAGTTTTCGCGCAGTTCTGAGAGAAAAAGTTTACACCTTTCTCTCGTGTACTCTTCGACGACTAGTAAAATCGATGCTCGTGAATCTTGCTAGTTTCGATCTAAAACGATGTAACCCGTTGTTTTGAGCCGGAATACATGTTTTCGCGCAGATCTCAGAGAAAAAGTTCACACCTTTCTCTCGTGTACTGTTAGACGACTTGTAAAATTGAAGCTCGTGAATCTTGCTAGTTTCGATCTAAAACGATGAATCCCGTTGTTTTGAGCCGGAATACAAGTTTTCGCGCAGTTCTGAGAGAAAAAGTTTACACCTTTCTCTCGTCTAGTATTCGACGACTTGAAAAATCGATGCTCGTGAATCATGCTAGTTTCGATCTAAAACGGTGTATCCCGTTGTTTTGAGCCGGAATACAAGTTTTCGCGCAGTTCTGAGAGAAAAAGTTTACACCTTTCTCTCGTGTACTCTTCGAAGACTTGTAAAATCGATGCTCGTGAATCTTGCTAGTTTCGATCTAAAACGATGTATCCCGTTGTTTTGAGCCGGAATACAAGTTTTCGCGCAGTTCTGAGAGAAAAAGTTTACACCTTTCTCTCGTGTACTCTTCGACGACTTGTAAAATCGATGCTCGTGAATCTTGCTAGTTTCGATCTAAAACGATGTATCCCGTTGTTTTGAGTCGGAATACAAGTTTTCGCGCAGTTCTGAGAGGTAAAGTTTACACCTTTCTCTCGTCTACTCTTCGAAGACTTGTGAAATCGATTCTCGAGAATCTTGCTAGATTCGATCTAAATCGATGTATCTCGTTGTTTTGAGCCGGAATACAAGTTTTCGCGAGGTTCTGAGAGAAAACGTTTACACCTTTCTCTCGTGTACTCTTCGACGACTTGTAAAATCGATGCTCGTGAATCTTGCTAGTTTCGATCTAAAACTATTTATCCCGTTGTTTTGAGCCGGAATACAAGTTTTCGCGCAGTTCTGAGAGAAAAAGTTTACACCTTTCTCTCGTGTACTCTTCGACGACATGTAAAATCGATGCTCGTGAATTTTGCTAGTTTCGATCTAAAACGATATATCCTGTTGTTTTGAGCCGGAATACAGGTTTTCGCGCAGTTCGGAGAGAAAACGTTTACACCTTTCTCTCGTCTACTCCTCGACGACTCGTAAAATCGATGCTCGTGAATCTTGCTAGTTTCGATCTAAAACGATGTATCCCGTTGTTTTGAGCCGGAATACAAGTTTTCGCGCAGTTCTGAGAGTTAAAGTTTACACCTTTTTCTCGTCTACTATTCGACGACTTGTAAAATCGATGCTCGTGAATCTTGCTAGTTTTGACCTAAAACGATGTATCCCGTTGTTTTGAGCCGGAATACAAGTTTTCGCGCAGTTCTGAGAGAAAAAGTTTACACCTTTCTCTCGTGTACTCTTCGACGACATGTAAAATCGATGCTTGTGAATTTTGCTAGTTTCGATCTAAAACGATATATCCTGTTGTTTTGAGCCGGAATACAAGTTTTCGCGCAGCTCGGAGAGAAAACGTTTACACCTTTCTCTCGTCTACTCCTCGACGACTCGTAAAATCGATGCTCGTGAATCTTGCTAGTTTCGATCTAAAACGATGTATCCCGTTGTTTTGAGCCGGAATACAAGTTTTCGCGCAGTTCTGAGAGTTAAAGTTTACACCTTTCTCTCGTGTACTCTTCGACGACATGTAACATCGATGCTCGTGAATCATGCTAGTTTCCATCTAAAACGATGTATCCTGTTGTTTTGAGCCGGAATACAAGTTTTTGCGCAGTTCTGAGAGAAAAAGTTTACACCTTTCTCTCGTGTACTCTTCGACGACTAGTAAAATCGATGCTCGTGAATCTTGCTAGTTTCTATCTAAAACGATGTATCCCGTTGTTTTGAGCCGGAATACAAGTTTTCGCGCAGTTCTGAGAGTTAAAGTTTACACCTTTCTCTCGTCTACTATTCGAAGTCTTGTGAAATCGATGCTCCTGAATCTTGCTAGATTCGATCTAAAGCGATGTATCCCGTTGTTTTGAGGCGGAATACAAGTTTTCGCGCAGTTCTGAGAGAAAAAGTTTACACATTTCTCTCGTCTACTCTTCGACGACCTGTAATATCGATGCTCGTGAATCTTGCTAGTTTCGATCTAAAATGATGAATCCCGTTGTTTTGAGCCGGAATAGAAGTTTTCGCGCAGTTCTGAGAGAAAAAGTTTACACCTTTCTCTCGTCTAGTATTCGACGGCTTGTAAAATCGATGCTCGTGAATCTTGCTAGTTTCGACCTAAAACGATGTATCCCGTTGTTTTGAGCCGGAATACAAGTTTTCGCGCAGTTCTGAGAGAAAACGTTTACACCTTTCTCTCGTGTACTCTTCGACGACTTGTAAAATCGATGCTCGTGAATCATGCTAGTTTCGATCTAAAACGATGTATCCTGTTGTTTTGAGCCGGAATACAAGTTTTCGCGCAGTTCTGAGAGAAAAGTTTACACCTTTCTCTCGTGTACTCTTCGACGACTTGTAAAATCGATGCTCGTGAATCATGCTAGTTTCGATCTAAAACGATGTATCCCGTTGTTTTGAGCCGGAATACAAGTTTTCGCGCAGTTCTGAGAGAAAAAGTTTACACCTTTCTCTCGTGTACTCTTCGACGACTAGTAAAATCGATGCTCGTGAATCTTGCTAGTTTCGATCTAAAACGATGTAACCCGTTGTTTTGAGCCGGAATACATGTTTTCGCGCAGATCTCAGAGAAAAAGTTCACACCTTTCTCTCGTGTACTCTTAGACGACTTGTAAAATTGATGATCGTGAATCTTGCTAGTTTCGATCTAAAACAATGTATCCCGTTGTTTTGATCCGAAATACAAGTTTTCGCGCAGTTCTGAGAGAAAAAGTTTACACCTTTCTCTCGTCTACTCTTCGAGGACTCGTAAAATCGATGCTCGTGAATCTTGCTAGTTTCGATCTAAAACGGTGTATCCCGTTGTTTTGAGCCGGAATACAAGTTTTCACGCAGTTCTGAGAGAAAAAGTGTACACCTTTCTCTCGTTTACTCTTCGAAGACTTGTGTAATCGATGCTCGTGAATCTTGCTAGATTCGATCTAAAACGATGTATCCCGTTGTTTTGAGCCAGAATACAAGTTTTCGTGCAGTTCTGAGAGAAAAAGTTTAAACCTTTCTCTCGTCTACTCTTCGAAGACTCGTAAAATTGATGCTCATGAATTTTGCTAGTTTCGATCTAAAAGGATATATCCTGTTGTTTTGAGCCGGAATAAAAGTTTTCGCGCAGTTCGGAGAGAAAAAGTTTACACCTTTCTCTCGTCTACCCCTCGACGAATCGTAAAATCGATGCTCATGATTCTTGCTAGTTTCGATCTAAAACAATGTATCCCGTTCTTTTGATCCGAAATACAAGTTTTCGCGCAGTTCTGAGAGAAAAAGTTTACACCTTTCTCTCGTCTACTCTTCGAGGACTCGTAAAATCGATGCTCGTGAATCTTGCTAGTTTCGATCTAAAACGATGTATCCCGTTGTTTTGAGCCGGAATACAAGTTTTCGCGCAGTTCTGAGAGAAAAAGTTTACACCTTTCTCTCGTCTATATTCGACGACTTGTAAAATCGATGCTCGTGAATCTTGCTAGTTTCGACCTAAAACGATGTATCCCGTTGTTTTGTGCGAGAATACAAGTTTTCGCGCAGTTATGAGAGAAAACGTTTACACCTTTCTCTCGTCTACTCTTCGAGGACTCGTAAAATCGATGCTCGTGAATCTTGCTAGTTTCGATCTAAAACGGTGTATCCCGTTGTTTTGAGTCGGAATACAAGTTTTCGCGCAGTTCTGAGAGTTAAAGTTTACACCTTTCTCTCGTCTACTCTTCGAAGACTTGTGAAATCGATTCTCGTGAATCTTGCTAGATTCGATCTAAAGCGATGTATCTCGTTGTTTTGAGCCGGAATACAAGTTTTCGCGAGGTTCTGAGAGAAAACGTTTACACCTTTCTCTCGTCTACTCTTCGAAGACTTGTGAAATCGATTCTCGAGAATCTTGCTAGATTCGATCTAAAGCGATGTATCTCGTTGTTTTGAGCCGGAATACAAGTTTTCGCGAGGTTCTGAGAGAAAACGTTTACACCTTTCTCTCGTGTACTCTTCGACGACTTGTAAAATCGATGCTCGTGAATCTTGCTAGTTTCGATCTAAAACTATTTATCCCGTTGTTTTGAGCCGGAATACAAGTTTTCGCGCAGTTCTGAGAGAAAACGTTTACACCTTTTTCTCGTCTACTATTCGACGACTCGTAAAATCGATGCTCGTGAATCTTGCTAGTTTCGATCTAAAACGATGTATCCCGTTGTTTTGAGCCGGAATACAAGTTTTCGCGCAGTTCTGAGAGTTAAAGTTTACACCTTTCTCTCGTGTACTCTTCGACGACATGTAAAATCGATGCTCGTGAATCATGCTAGTTTCCATCTAAAACGATGTATCCTGTTGTTTTGAGCCGGAATACAAGTTTTTGCGCAGTTCTGAGAGAAAAAGTTTACACCTTTCTCTCGTGTACTCTTCGACGACTAGTAAAATCGATGCTCGTGAATCTTGCTAGTTTCGATCTAAAACGATGTATCCCGTTGTTTTGAGCCGGAATACAAGTTTTCGCGCAGTTCTGAGAGTTAAAGTTTACACCTTTCTCTCGTGTACTCTTCGAAGACTTGTAAAATCGATGCTCGTGAATCTTGCTAGTTTCGATCTAAAACGACGTATCCCGTTGTTTTGAGCCGGAATACAAGTTTTCGCGCAGTTCTGAGAGAAAAAGTTTACACCTTTCTCTCGTCTACTCCTCGACGAATCGTAAAGGTGATGCTCGTGAATCTTGCTAGTTTCGATCTAAAACGATGTATCCCGTTGTTTTGAGTCGGAATACAAGTTTTCGCGCAGTTCTGAGAGTTAAAGTTTACACCTTTCTCTCGTCTACTCTTCGAAGACTTGTAAAATCGATGCTCGTGAATCTTGCTAATTTCGACCTAAAACGATGTATCCCTTTGTTTTGAGCCGGAATACAAGTTTTCGCGCAGTTCTGAGAGAAAAAGTTTACACCTTTCTCTCGTGTACTCTTCGACGACTTGTAAAATCGATGCTCGTGAATCATGCTAGTTTCGATCTAAAACGATGAATCCCGTTGTTTTGAGCCGGAGTACAAGTTTTCGCGCAGTTCTGAGAGAAAAAGTTTACACCTTTCTCTCGTCTAGTATTCGACGACTTGAAAAATCGATGCTCGTGAATCATGCTAGTTTCGATCTAAAACGATGTATTCCGCTGTTTTGAGCCGGAATACAAGTTTTCGCGCAGTTCTGAGAGAAAAAGTTTACACCTTTCTCTCGTCTAGTATTCGACGACTTGAAAAATCGATGCTCGTGAATCATGCTAGTTTCGATCTAAAACGGTGTATCCCGTTGTTTTGAGCCGGAATACAAGTTTTCGCGCATTTCTGAGAGAAAAAGTTTACACCTTTCTCTCGTGTACTCTTCGAAGACTTGTAAAATCGATGCTCGTGAATCTTGCTAGTTTCGATCTAAAACGATGTATCCCGTTGTTTTGAGCCGGAATACAAGTTTTCGCGCAGTTCTGAGAGAAAAAGTTTACACCTTTCTCTCGTGTACTCTTCGACGACTTGTAAAATCGATGCTCGTGAATCTTGCTAGTTTCGATCTAAAACGATGTATCCCGTTGTTTTGAGTCGGAATACAAGTTTTCGCGCAGTTCTGAGAGTTAAAGTTTACACCTTTCTCTCGTCTACTCTTCGAAGACTTGTGAAATCGATTCTCGTGAATCTTGCTAGATTCGATCTAAAGCGATGTATCTCGTTGTTTTGAGCCGGAATACAAGTTTTCGCGAGGTTCTGAGAGAAAACGTTTACACCTTTCTCTCGTCTACTCTTCGAAGACTTGTGAAATCGATTCTCGAGAATCTTGCTAGATTTGATCTAAAGCGATGTATCTCGTTGTTTTGAGCCGGAATACAAGTTTTCGCGAGGTTCTGAGAGAAAACGTTTACACCTTTCTCTCGTGTACTCTTCGACGACTTGTAAAATCGATGCTCGTGAATCTTGCTAGTTTCGATCTAAAACTATTTATCCCGTTGTTTTGAGCCGGAATACAAGTTTTCGCGCAGTTCTGAGAGAAAACGTTTACACCTTTTTCTCGTCTACTATTCGACGACTCGTAAAATCGATGCTCGTGAATCTTGCTAGTTTCGATCTAAAACGATGTATCCCGTTGTTTTGAGCCGGAATACAAGTTTTCGCGCAGTTCTGAGAGTTAAAGTTTACACCTTTCTCTCGTGTACACTTCGACGACATGTAAAATCGATGCTCGTGAATCATGCTAGTTTCCATCTAAAACGATGTATCCTGTTGTTTTGAGCCGGAATACAAGTTTTTGCGCAGTTCTGAGAGAAAAAGTTTACACCTTTCTCTCGTGTACTCTTCGACGACTAGTAAAATCGATGCTCGTGAATCTTGCTAGTTTCGATCTAAAACGATGTATCCCGTTGTTTTGAGCCGGAATACAAGTTTTCGCGCAGTTCTGAGAGTTAAAGTTTACACCTTTCTCTCGTGTACTCTTCGAAGACTTGTAAAATCGATGCTCGTGAATCTTGCTAGTTTCGATCTAAAACGACGTATCCCGTTGTTTTGAGCCGGAATACAAGTTTTCGCGCAGTTCTGAGAGAAAAAGTTTACACCTTTCTCTCGTGTACTCTTCGACGACTTGTAAAATCGATGCTCGTGACTCTTGCTAGTTTCGATCTAAAACGATGTATCCCGTTGTTTTGAGTCGGAATACAAGTTTTCGCGCAGTTCTGAGAGTTAAAGTTTACACCTTTCTCTCGTCTACTCTTCGAAGACTTGTAAAATCGATGCTCGTGAATCTTGCTAATTTCGACCTAAAACGATGTATCCCTTTGTTTTGAGCCGGAATACAAGTTTTCGCGCAGTTCTGAGAGAAAAAGTTTACACCTTTCTCTCGTGTACTCTTCGACGACTTGTAAAATCGATGCTCGTGAATCATGCTAGTTTCGATCTAAAACGATGAATCCCGTTGTTTTGAGCCGGAGTACAAGTTTTCGCGCAGTTCTGAGAGAAAAAGTTTACACCTTTCTCTCGTCTAGTATTCGACGACTTGAAAAATCGATGCTCGTGAATCATGCTAGTTTCGATCTAAAACGATGTATTCCGCTGTTTTGAGCCGGAATACAAGTTTTCGCGCAGTTCTGAGAGAAAAAGTTTACACCTTTCTCTCGTCTAGTATTCGACGACTTGAAAAATCGATGCTCGTGAATCATGCTAGTTTCGATCTAAAACGGTGTATCCCGTTGTTTTGAGCCGGAATACAAGTTTTCGCGCATTTCTGAGAGAAAAAGTTTACACCTTTCTCTCGTGTACTCTTCGAAGACTTGTAAAATCGATGCTCGTGAATCTTGCTAGTTTCGATCTAAAACGATGTATCCCGTTGTTTTGAGCCGGAATACAAGTTTTCGCGCAGTTCTGAGAGAAAAAGTTTACACCTTTCTCTCGTGTACTCTTCGACGACTTGTAAAATCGATGCTCGTGAATCTTGCTAGTTTCGATCTAAAACGATGTATCCCGTTGTTTTGAGTCGGAATACAAGTTTTCGCGCAGTTCTGAGAGTTAAAGTTTACACCTTTCTCTCGTCTACTCTTCGAAGACTTGTGAAATCGATTCTCGTGAATCTTGCTAGATTCGATCTAAAGCGATGTATCTCGTTGTTTTGAGCCGGAATACAAGTTTTCGCGAGGTTCTGAGAGAAAACGTTTACACCTTTCTCTCGTCTACTCTTCGAAGACTTGTGAAATCGATTCTCGAGAATCTTGCTAGATTCGATCTAAAGCGATGTATCTCGTTGTTTTGAGCCGGAATACAAGTTTTCGCGCGGTTCTGAGAGAAAATGTTTACACCTTTCTCTCGTGTACTCTTCGACGACTTGTAAAATCGATGCTCGTGAATCTTGCTAGTTTCGATCTAAAACTATTTATCCCGTTGTTTTGAGCCGGAATACAAGTTTTCGCGCAGTTCTGAGAGAAAACGTTTACACCTTTTTCTCGTCTACTATTCGACGACTTGTAAAATCGATGCTCGTGAATCTTGCTAGTTTTGACCTAAAACGATGTATCCCGTTGTTTTGAGCCGGAATACAAGTTTTCGCGCAGTTCTGAGAGAAAAAGTTTACACCTTTCTCTCGTGTACTCTTCGACGACATGTAAAATCGATGCTCGTGAATTTTGCTAGTTTCGATCTAAAACGATATATCCTGTTGTTTTGAGCCGGAATACAAGTTTTCGCGCAGTTCGGAGAGAAAACGTTTACACCTTTCTCTCGTCTACTCCTCGACGACTCGTAAAATCGATGCTCGTGAATCTTGCTAGTTTCGATCTAAAACGATGTATCCCGTTGTTTTGAGCCGGAATTCAAGTTTTTGCGCAGTTCTGAGAGAAAAAGTTTACACCTTTCTCTCGTGTACTCTTCGACGACTAGTAAAATCGATGCTCGTGAATCTTGCTAGTTTCGATCTAAAACGATGTATCCCGTTGTTTTGAGCCGGAATACAAGTTTTCGCGCAGTTCTGAGAGTTAAAGTTTACACCTTTCTCTCGTGTACTCTTCGAAGACTTGTAAAATCGATGCTCGTGAATCTTGCTAGTTTCGATCTAAAACGATGTATCCCGTTGTTTTGAGCCGGAATACAAGTTTTCGCGCAGTTCTGAGAGAAAAAGTTTACACCTTTCTCTCGTGTACTCTTCGACGACTTGTAAAATCGATGCTCGTGAATCTTGCTAGTTTCGATCTAAAACGATGTATCCCGTTGTTTTGAGTCGGAATACAAGTTTTCGCGCAGTTCTGAGAGTTAAAGTTTACACCTTTCTCTCGTCTACTCTTCGAAGACTTGTGAAATCGATTCTCGAGAATCTTGCTAGATTCGATCTAAATCGATGTATCTCGTTGTTTTGAGCCGGAATACAAGTTTTCGCGAGGTTCTGTGAGAAAACGTTTACACCTTTCTCTCGTGTACTCTTCGACGACTTGTAAAATCGATGCTCGTGAATCTTGCTAGTTTCGATCTAAAACTATTTATCCCGTTGTTTTGAGCCGGAATACAAGTTTTCGCGCAGTTCTGAGAGAAAAAGTTTACACCTTTCTCTCGTGTACTCTTCGACGACATGTAAAATCGATGCTCGTGAATTTTGCTAGTTTCGATCTAAAACGATATATCCTGTTGTTTTGAGCCGGAATACAAGTTTTCGCGCAGTTCGGAGAGAAAACGTTTACACCTTTCTCTCGTCTACTCCTCGACGACTCGTAAAATCGATGCTCGTGAATCTTGCTAGTTTCGATCTAAAACGATGTATCCCGTTGTTTTGAGCCGGAATACAAGTTTTCGCGCAGTTCTGAGAGGTAAAGTTTACACCTTTTTCTCGTCTACTATTCGACGACTTGTAAAATCGATGCTCGTGAATCTTGCTAGTTTTGACCTAAAACGATGTATCCCGTTGTTTTGAGCCGGAATACAAGTTTTCGCGCAGTTCTGAGAGAAAAAGTTTACACCTTTCTCTCGTGTACTCTTCGACGACATGTAAAATCGATGCTCGTGAATTTTGCTAGTTTCGATCTAAAACGATATATCCTGTTGTTTTGAGCCGGAATACAAGTTTTCGCGCAGTTCGGAGAGAAAACGTTTACACCTTTCTCTCGTCTACTCCTCGACGACTCGTAAAATTGATGCTCGTGAATCTTGCTAGTTTCGATCTAAAACGATGTATCCCGTTGTTTTGAGCCGGAATACAAGTTTTCGCGCAGTTCTGAGAGTTAAAGTTTACACCTTTCTCTCGTGTACTCTTCGACGACATGTAAAATCGATGCTCGTGAATCATGCTAGTTTCCATCTAAAACGATGTATCCTGTTGTTTTGAGCCGGAATACAAGTTTTTGCGCAGTTCTGAGAGAAAAAGTTTACGCCTTTCTCTCGTGTACTCTTCGACGACTTGTAAAATCGATGCTCGTGAATCTTGCTAGTTTCGATCTAAAACGATGTATCCCGTTGTTTTGAATCGGAATACAAGTTTTCGCGCAGTTCTGAGAGTTAAAGTTTACACCTTTCTCTCGTCTACTCTTCGAAGACTTGTGAAATCGATTCTCGAGAATCTTGCTAGATTCGATCTAAATCGATGTATCTCGTTGTTTTGAGCCGGAATACAAGTTTTGGCGAGGTTCTGAGAGAAAACGTTTACACCTTTCTCTCGTGTACTCTTCGACGACTTGTAAAATCGATGCTCGTGAATCTTGCTAGTTTCGATCTAAAACTATTTATCCCGTTGTTTTGAGTCGGAATACAAGTTTTCGCGCAGTTCTGAGAGTTAAAGTTTACACCTTTCTCTCGTCTACTCTTCGAAGACTTGTAAAATCGATGCTCGTGAATCTTGCTAATTTCGACCTAAAACGATGTATCCCTTTGTTTTGAGCCGGAATACAAGTTTTCGCGCAGTTCTGAGAGAAAAAGTTTACACCTTTCTCTCGTGTACTCTTCGACGACTTGTAAAATCGATGCTCGTGAATCATGCTAGTTTCGATCTAAAACGATGAATCCCGTTGTTTTGAGCCGGAGTACAAGTTTTCGCGCAGTTCTGAGAGAAAAAGTTTACACCTTTCTCTCGTCTAGTATTCGACGACTTGAAAAATCGATGCTCGTGAATCATGCTAGTTTCGATCTAAAACGATGTATTCCGCTGTTTTGAGCCGGAATACAAGTTTTCGCGCAGTTCTGAGAGAAAAAGTTTACACCTTTCTCTCGTCTAGTATTCGACGACTTGAAAAATCGATGCTCGTGAATCATGCTAGTTTCGATCTAAAACGGTGTATCCCGTTGTTTTGAGCCGGAATACAAGTTTTCGCGCATTTCTGAGAGAAAAAGTTTACACCTTTCTCTCGTGTACTCTTCGAAGACTTGTAAAATCGATGCTCGTGAATCTTGCTAGTTTCGATCTAAAACGATGTATCCCGTTGTTTTGAGCCGGAATACAAGTTTTCGCGCAGTTCTGAGAGAAAAAGTTTACACCTTTCTCTCGTGTACTCTTCGACGACATGTAAAATCGATGCTCGTGAATTTTGCTAGTTTCGATCTAAAACGATATATCCTGTTGTTTTGAGCCGGAATACAAGTTTTCGCGCAGTTCTGAGAGAAAAAGTTTACACCTTTCTCTCGTGTACTCTTCGACGACATGTAAAATCGATGCTCGTGAATTTTGCTAGTTTCGATCTAAAACGATGTATCCCTTTGTTTTGAGCCGGAATACAAGTTTTCGCGCAGTTCTGAGAGATAAAGTTTACACCTTTCTCTCGTGTACTCTTCGACGACTTGTAAAATCGATGCTCGTGAATCATGCTAGTTTCGATCTAAAACGATGTATCCTGTTGTTTTGAGCCGGAATACAAGTTTTCGCGCAGTTCTGAGAGAAAAGTTTACACCTTTCTCTCGTGTACTCTTCGACGACTTGTAAAATCGATGCTCGTGAATCATGCTAGTTTCGATCTAAAACGATGTATTCCGTTGTTTTGAGCCGGAATACAAGTTTTCGCGCAGTTCTGAGAGAAAAAGTTTACACCTTTCTCTCGTGTACTCTTCGACGACTAGTAAAATCGATGCTCGTGAATCTTGCTAGTTTCGATCTAAAACGATGTAACCCGTTGTTTTGAGCCGGAATACATGTTTTCGCGCAGATCTCAGAGAAAAAGTTCACACCTTTCTCTCGTGTACTCTTAGACGACTTGTAAAATTGATGATCGTGAATCTTGCTAGTTTTGATCTAAAACGATGAATCCCGTTGTTTTGAGCCGGAGTACAAGTTTTCGCGCAGTTCTGAGAGAAAAAGTTTACACCTTTCTCTCGTCTAGTATTCGACGACTTGAAAAATAGATGCTCGTGAATCATGCTAGTTTCGATCTAAAACGATGTATTCCGCTGTTTTGAGCCGGAATACAAGTTTTCGCGCAGTTCTGAGAGAAAAAGTTTACACCTTTCTCTCGTCTAGTATTCGACGACTTGAAAAATCGATGCTCGTGAATCATGCTAGTTTCGATCTAAAACGGTGTATCCCGTTGTTTTGAGCCGGAATACAAGTTTTCGCGCATTTCTGAGAGAAAAAGTTTACACCTTTCTCTCGTGTACTCTTCGAAGACTTGTAAAATCGATGCTCGTGAATCTTGCTAGTTTCGATCTAAAACGATGTATCCCGTTGTTTTGAGCCGGAATACAAGTTTTCGCGCAGTTCTGAGAGAAAAAGTTTACACCTTTCTCTCGTGTACTCTTCGACGACTTGTAAAATCGATGCTCGTGAATCTTGCTAGTTTCGATCTAAAACGATGTATCCCGTTGTTTTGAGTCGGAATACAAGTTTTCGCGCAGTTCTGAGAGTTAAAGTTTACACCTTTCTCTCGTCTACTCTTCGAAGACTTGTGAAATCGATTCTCGTGAATCTTGCTAGATTCGATCTAAAGCGATGTATCTCGTTGTTTTGAGCCGGAATACAAGTTTTCGCGAGGTTCTGAGAGAAAACGTTTACACCTTTCTCTCGTCTACTCTTCGAAGACTTGTGAAATCGATTCTCGAGAATCTTGCTAGATTCGATCTAAAGCGATGTATCTCGTTGTTTTGAGCCGGAATACAAGTTTTCGCGAGGTTCTGAGAGAAAACGTTTACACCTTTCTCTCGTGTACTCTTCGACGACTTGTAAAATCGATGCTCGTGAATCTTGCTAGTTTCTATCTAAAACTATTTATCCCGTTGTTTTGAGCCGGAATACAAGTTTTCGCGCAGTTCTGAGAGAAAACATTTACACCTTTTTCTCGTCTACTATTCGACGACTTGTAAAATCGATGCTCGTGAATCTTGCTAGTTTTGACCTAAAACGATGTATCCCGTTGTTTTGAGCCGGAATACAAGTTTTCGCGCAGTTCTGAGAGAAAAAGTTTACACCTTTCTCTCGTGTACTCTTCGACGACATGTAAAATCGATGCTCGTGAATTTTGCTAGTTTCGATCTAAAACGATATATCCTGTTGTTTTGAGCCGGAATACAAGTTTTCGCGCAGTTCGGAGAGAAAACGTTTACACCTTTCTCTCGTCTACTCCTCGATGACTCGTAAAATCGATGCTCGTGAATCTTGCTAGTTTCGATCTAAAACGATGTATCCCGTTGTTTTGAGCCGGAATACAAGTTTTCGCGCAGTTCTGAGAGTTAAAGTTTACACCTTTCTCTCGTGTACTCTTCGACGACATGTAAAATCGATGCTCGTGAATCATGCTAGTTTCCATCTAAAACGATGTATCCTGTTGTTTTGAGCCGGAATACAAGTTTTTGCGCAGTTCTGAGAGAAAACGTTTACACCTTTCTCTCGTGTACTCTTCGACGACTAGTAAAATCGATGCTCGTGAATCTTGCTAGTTTCGATCTAAAACGATGTATCCCGTTGTTTTGAGCCGGAATACAAGTTTTCGCGCAGTTCTGAGAGTTAAAGTTTACACCTTTCTCTCGTCTACTATTCGAAGACTTGTGAAATCGATGCTCCTGAATCTTGCTAGATTCGATCTAAAGCGATGTATCCCGTTGTTTTGAGGCGGAATACAAGTTTTCGCGCAGTTCTGAGAGAAAAAGTTTACACATTTCTCTCGTCTACTCTTCGACGACCTGTAATATCGATGCTCGTGAATCTTGCTAGTTTCGATCTAATATGATGAATCCCGTTGTTTTGAGCCGGAATAGAAGTTTTCGCGCAGTTCTGAGAGAAAAAGTTTACACCTTTCTCTCGTCTAGTATTCGACGACTTGTAAAATCGATGCTCGTGAATCTTGCTAGTTTCGACCTAAAACGATGTATCCCGTTGTTTTGAGCCGGAATACAAGTTTTCGCGCAGTTCTGAGAGAAAACGTTTACACCTTTCTCTCGTCTACTATTCGAAGACTTGTAAAATCGATGCTCGTGAATCTTGCTAATTTCGACCTAAAACGATGTACCCCTTTGTTTTGAGCCGGAATACAAGTTTTCGCGCAGTTCTGAGAGAAAAAGTTTACACCTTTCTCTCGTGTACTCTTCGACGACTTGTAAAATCGATGCTCGTGAATCATGCTAGTTTCGATCTAAAACGATGTATCCTGTTGTTTTGAGCCGGAATACAAGTTTTCGCGCAGTTCTGAGAGAAAAGTGTACACCTTTCTCTCGTGTACTCTTCGACGACTTGTAAAATCGATGCTCGTGAATCGTGCTAGTTTCGATCTAAAACGTTGTATCCCGTTGTTTTGAGCCGGAATACAAGTTTTCGCGCAGTTCTGAGAGAAAAAGTTTACACCTTTCTCTCGTGTACTCTTCGACGACTAGTAAAATCGATGCTCGTGAATCTTGCTAGTTTCGATCTAAAACGATGTAACCCGTTGTTTTGAGCCGGAATACATGTTTTCGCGCAGATCTCAGAGAAAAAGTTCACACCTTTCTCTCGTGTACTCTTAGACGACTTGTAAAATTGATGATCGTGAATCTTGCTAGTTTTGATCTAAAACGATGAATCCCGTTGTTTTGAGCCGGAATACAAGTTTTCGCGCAGTTCTGAGAGAAAAAGTTTACACCTTTCTCTCGTCTAGTATTCGACGACTTGAAAAATCGATGCTCGTGAATCATGCTAGTTTCGATCTAAAACGGTGTATCCCGTTGTTTTGAGCCGGAATACAAGTTTTCGCGCAGTTCTGAGAGAAAAAGTTTACACCTTTCTCTCGTGTACTCTTCGAAGACTTGTGAAATCGATGCTCCTGAATCTTGCTAGATTCGATCTAAAGCGATGTATCCCGTTGTTTTGAGGCGGAATATAAGTTTTCGCGCAGTTCTGAGAGAAAAAGTTTACACATTTCTCTCGTCTACTCTTCGACGACCTGTAATATCGATGCTCGTGAATCTTGCTAGTTTCGATCTAAAATGATGAATCCCGTTGTTTTGAGCCGGAATAGAAGTTTTCGCGCAGTTCTGAGAGAAAAAGTTTACACCTTTCTCTCGTCTAGTATTCGACGACTTGTAAAATCGATGCTCGTGAATCTTGCTAGTTTCGACCTAAAACGATGTATCCCGTTGTTTTGAGCCGGAATACAAGTTTTCGCGCAGTTCTGAGAGAAAACGTTTACACTTTCTCTCGTCTACTATTCGAAGACTTGTAAAATCGATGCTCGTGAATCTTGCTAATTTCGACCTAAAACGATGTATCCCTTTGTTTTGAGCCGGAATACAAGTTTTCGCGCAGTTCTGAGAGAAAAAGTTTACACCTTTCTCTCGTGTACTCTTCGACGACTAGTAAAATCGATGCTCGTGAATCTTGCTAGTTTCGATCTAAAACGACGTAACCCGTTGTTTTGAGCCGGAATACATGTTTTCGCGCAGATCTCAGAGAAAAAGTTCACACCTTTCTCTCGTGTACTCTTAGACGACTTGTAAAATTGATGATCGTGAATCTTGCTAGTTTCGATCTAAAACGATGAATCCCGTTGTTTTGAGCCGGAATACAAGTTTTCGCGCAGTTCTGAGAGAAAAAGTTTACACCTTTCTCTCGTCTAGTATTCGACGACTTGAAAAATCGATGCTCGTGAATCATGCTAGTTTCGATCTAAAACGGTGTATCCCGTTGTTTTGAGCCGGAATACAAGTTTTCGCGCAGTTCTGAGAGAAAAAGTTTACACCTTTCTCTCGTGTACTCTTCGAAGACTTGTAAAATCGATGCTCGTGAATCTTGCTAGTTTCGATCTAAAACGATGTATCCCGTTGTTTTGAGCCGGAATACAAGTTTTCGCGCAGTTCTGAGAGAAAAAGTTTACACCTTTCTCTCGTGTACTCTTCGACGACTTGTAAAATCGATGCTCGTGAATCTTGCTAGTTTCGATCTAAAACGATGTATCCCGTTGTTTTGAGTCGGAATACAAGTTTTCGCGCAGTTCTGAGAGTTAAAGTTTACACCTTTCTCTCGTCTACTCTTCGAAGACTTGTGAAATCGATTCTCGAGAATCTTGCTAGATTCGATCTAAAGCGATGTATCTCGTTGTTTTGAGCCGGAATACAAGTTTTCGCGAGGTTCTGAGAGAAAACGTTTACACCTTTCTCTCGTGTACTCTTCGACGACTTGTAAAATCGATGCTCGTGAATCTTGCTAGTTTCGATCTAAAACTATTTATCCCGTTGTTTTGAGCCGGAATACAAGTTTTCGCGCAGTTCTGAGAGAAAACGTTTACACCTTTTTCTCGTCTACTATTCGACGACTTGTAAAATCGATGCTCGTGAATCTTGCTAGTTTTAACCTAAAACGATGTATCCCGTTGTTTTGAGCCGGAATACAAGTTTTCGCGCAGTTCTGAGAGAAAAAGTTTACACCTTTCTCTCGTGTACTCTTCGACGACATGTAAAATCGATGCTCGTGAATCATGCTAGTTTCGATCTAAAACGATGTATCCTGTTGTTTTGAGCCGGAATACAAGTTTTCGCGCAGTTCTGAGAGAAAAAGTTTACACCTTTCTCTCATGTACTCTTCGACGACTAGTAAAATCGATGCTCGTGAATCTTGCTAGTTTCGATCTAAAACGATGTAACCCGTTGTTTTGAGCCGGAATACATGTTTTCGCGCAGATCTCAGAGAAAAAGTTCACACCTTTCTCTCGTGTACTCTTAGACGACTTGTAAAATTGATGCTCGTGAATCTTGCTAGTTTCGATCTAAAACGATGAATCCCGTTGTTTTGAGCCGGAATACAAGTTTTCGCGCAGTTCTGAGAGAAAAAGTTTACACCTTTCTCTCGTCTAGTATTCGACGACTTGAAAAATCGATGCTCGTGAATCATGCTAGTTTCGATCTAAAACGGTGTATCCCGTTGTTTTGAGCCGGAATACAAGTTTTTGCGCAGTTCTGAGAGTTAAAGTTTACACCTTTCTCCCGTCTACTATTCGAAGACTTGTGAAATCGATGCTCCTGAATCTTGCTAGATTCGATCTAAAGCGATGTATCCCGTTGTTTTGAGCCGGAATACAAGTTTTCGCGCAGTTCTGAGAGAGAACGTTTACACCTTTCTCTCGTCTACTATTCGAAGACTTGAAAAATCGATGCTCGTGAATCTTGCTAGTTTCGACCTAAAACGATGTATCCCTTTGTTTTGATCCGGAATACAAGTTTTCGCGCAGTTCTGACAGAAAAAGTTTACACCTTGCTCTCGTGTACTCTTCGACGACTTGTAAAATCGATGCTCGTGAATCATGCTAGTTTCGATCTAAATTGATGTATCCCGTTGTTTTGAGCCGGAATACAAGTTTTCGTGCAGTTCTGAGAGAAAAGTTTACACCTTTCTCTTGTGTACTCTTCGATGACTTGTAAAATCGATGCTCGTGAATCATGCTAGTTTCGATCTAAAACGATGTATCCCGTTGTTTTGAGCCGGAATAAAAGTTCTCGCGCAGTTCTGAGAGAAAAAGTTTACACCTTTCTCTCGTGTACTCTTCGACGACTTTTAAAATCGATGCTCGTGAATCTTGCTAGTTTCGATCTAAAACGATGTATCCCGTTGTTTTGAGTCGGAATACAAGTTTTCGCGCAGTTCTGAGAGTTAAAGTTTACACCTTTCTCTCGTCTACTCTTCGAAGACTTGTGAAATCGATTCTCGTGAATCTTGCTAGATTCGATCTAAAGCGATGTATCTCGTTGTTTTGAGCCGGAATACAAGTTTTCGCGAGGTTCTGAGAGAAAACGTTTACACCTTTCTCTCGTGTACTCTTCGACGACTTGTAAAATCGATGCTCGTGAATCTTGCTAGTTTCGATCTAAAACTATTTATCCCGTTGTTTTGAGCCGGAATACAAGTTTTCGCGCAGTTCTGAGAGAAAACGTTTACACCTTTTTCTCGTCTACTATTCGACGACTTGTAAAATCGATGCTCGTGAATCTTGCTAGTTTTGACCTAAAACGATGTATCCCGTTGTTTTGAGCCGGAATACAAGTTTTCGCGCAGTTCTGAGAGAAAAAGTTTACACCTTTCTCTCGTGTACTCTTGACGACATGTAAAATCGATGCTCGTGAATTTTGCTAGTTTCGATCTAAAACGATATATCCTGTTGTTTTGAGCCGGAATACAAGTTTTCGCGCAGTTCGGAGAGAAAACGTTTACACCTTTCTCTCGTCTACTCCTCGACGACTCGTAAAGTCGATGCTCGTGAATCTTGCTAGTTTCGATCTAAAACGATGTATCCCGTTGTTTTGAGCCGAAATACAAGTTTTCGCGCAGTTCTGAGAGTTAAAGTTTACACCTTTCTCTCGTGTACTCTTCGACGACATGTAAAATCGATGCTCGTGAATCATGCTAGTTTCCATCTAAAACGATGTAACCTGTTGTTTTGAGCCGGAATACAAGTTTTCGCGCAGTTCTGAGAGAAAAAGTTTACACCTTTCTCTCGTGTACTCTTCGACGACTAGTAAAATCGATGCTCGTGAATCTTGCTAGTTTCGATCTAAAACGATGTATCCCGTTGTTTTGAGCCGGAATACAAGTTTTCGCGCAGTTCTGAGAGTTAAAGTTTACACCTTTCTCTCGTCTACTCTTCGAAGACTTGTGAAATCGATGCTCCTGAATCTTGCTAGATTCGATCTAAAGCGATGTATCCCGTTGTTTTGCGCCGGAATACAAGTTTTCGCGCAGTTCTGAGAGAAAAAGTTTACACATTTCTCTCGTCTACTCTTCGACGACCTGTAATATCGATGCTCGTGAATCTTGCTAGTTTCGATCTAAAACGATGTAACCCGTTGTTTTGAGCCGGAATAAAAGTTTTCGCGTAGTTCTGAGAGAAAAAGTTTACACCTTTCTCTCGTCTATATTCGACAACTTGTAAAATCGATGCTCGTGATACTTGCTAGTTTCGACCTAAAACGATGTATCCCGTTGTTTTGAGCCGGAATACAAGTTTTCGCGCAGTTCTGAGAGAGAACGTTTACACCTTTCTCTCGTCTACTATTCGAAGACTTGTATAATCGATGCTCGTGAATCTTGCTAGTTTCGACCTAAAACGATGTATCCCTTTGTTTTGAGCCGGAATACAAGTTTTCGCGCAGTTCTGACAGAAAAAGTTTACACCTTGCTCTCGTGTACTCTTCGACGACTTGTAAAATCGATGCTCGTGAATCATGCTAGTTTCGATCTAAATTGATGTATCCCGTTGTTTTGAGCCGGAATACAAGTTTTCGTGCAGTTCTGAGAGAAAAGTTTACACCTTTCTCTTGTGTACTCTTCGATGACTTGTAAAATCGATGCTCGTGAATCATGCTAGTTTCGATCTAAAACGATGTATCCCGTTGTTTTGAGTCGGAATACAAGTTTTCGCGCAGTTCTGAGAGTTAAAGTTTACACCTTTCTCTCGTCTACTCTTCGAAGACTTGTGAAATCGATTCTCGTGAATCTTGCTAGATTCGATCTAAAGCGATGTATCTCGTTGTTTTGAGCCGGAATACAAGTTTTCGCGAGGTTCTGAGAGAAAACGTTTACACCTTTCTCTCGTGTACTCTTCGACGACTTGTAAAATCGATGCTCGTGAATTGCTAGTTTCGATCTAAAACTATTTATCCCGTTGTTTTGAGCCGGAATACAAGTTTTCGCGAAGTTCTGAGAGAAAACGTTTACACCTTTTTCTCGTCTACTATTCGACGACTTGTGAAATCGATGCTCCTGAATCTTGCTAGATTCGATCTAAAGCGATGTATCCCGTTGATTTGAGCCGGAATACATGTTTTCGCGCAGTTCTCAGAGAAAAAGTTTACACATTTCTCTCGTCTACTCTTCGACGACCTGTAATATCGATGCTCGTGAATCTTGCTAGTTTCGATCTAAAACGATGTATCCCTTTGTTTTGAGCCGGAATACAAGTTTTCGCGCAGTTCTGAGAGAAAAAGTTTACACCTTTCTCTCGTGTACTCTTCGACGACTTGTAAAATCGATGCTCGTGAATCATGCTAGTTTCGATCTAAAACGATGTATCCTGTTGTTTTGAGCCGGAATACAAGTTTTCGCGCAGTTCTGAGAGAAAAGTTTACACCTTTCTCTCGTGTACTCTTCGACGACTTGTAAAATCGATGCTCGTGAATCATGCTAGTTTCGATCTAAAACGATGTATCCCGTTGTTTTGAGCCGGAATACAAGTTTTCGCGCAGTTCTGAGAGAAAAAGTTTACACCTTTCTCTCGTGTACTCTTCGACGACTAGTAAAATCGATGCTCGTGAATCTTGCTAGTTTCGATCTAAAACGATGTAACCCGTTGTTTTGAGCCGGAATACATGTTTTCGCGCAGATCTCAGAGAAAAAGTTCACACCTTTCTCTCGTGTACTCTTAGACGACTTGTAAAATTGATGATCGTGAATCTTGCTAGTTTCGATCTAAAACGATGAATCCCGTTGTTTTAAGCCGGAATACAAGTTTTCGCGCAGTTCTGAGAGAAAAAGTTTACACCTTTCTCTCGTCTAGTATTCGACGACTTGAAAAATCGATGCTCGTGAATCATGCTAGTTTCGATCTAAAACGGTGTATCCCGTTGTTTTGAGCCGGAATACAAGTTTTCGCGCAGTTCTGAGAGAAAAAGTTTACACCTTTCTCTCGTGTTCTCTTCGACGACTTGTAAAATCGATGCTCGTGAATCTTGCTAGTTTCGATCTAAAACGATGTATCCCGTTGTTTTGAGCCGGAATACAAGTTTTCGCGCAGTTCTGAAAGAAAAAGTTTACACCTTTCTCTCGTGTACTCTTCGACGACTTGTAAAATCGATGCTCGTGAATCTTGCTAGTTTCGATCTAAAACGATGTATCCCGTTGTTTTGAGTCGGAATACCAGTTTTCGCGCAGTTCTGAGAGTTAAAGTTTACACCTTTCTCTCGTCTACTCTTCGAAGACTTGTGAAATCGATTCTCGTGAATCTTGCTAGATTCGATCTAAAGCGATGTATCTCGTTGTTTTGAGCCGGAATACAAGTTTTCGCGCAGTTCGGAGAGAAAACGTTTACACCTTTCTCTCGTCTACTCCTCGACGACTCGTAAAATCGATGCTCGTGAATCTTGCTAGTTTCGATCTAAAACGATGTATCCCGTTGTTTTGAGCCGGAATACAAGTTTTCGCGCAGTTCTGAGAGTTAAAGTTTACACCTTTCTCTCGTGTACTCTTCGACGACATGTAAAATCGATGCTCGTGAATCATGCTAGTTTCCATCTAAAACGATGTATCCTGTTGTTTTGAGCCGGAATACAAGTTTTTGCGCAGTTCTGAGAGAAAAAGTTTACACCTTTCTCTCGTGTACTCTTCGACGACTTGTAAAATCGATGCTCGTGAATTGCTAGTTTCGATCTAAAACTATTTATCCCGTTGTTTTTAGCCGGAATACAAGTTTTCGCGAAGTTCTGAGAGAAAACGTTTACACCTTTTTCTCGTCTACTATTCGACGACTTGTGAAATCGATGCTCCTGAATCTTGCTAGATTCGATCTAAAGCGATGTATCCCGTTGATTTGAGCCGGAATACAAGTTTTCGCGCAGTTCTGAGAGAAAAAGTTTACACCTTTCTCTCGTGTACTCTTCGACGACTAGTAAAATCGATGCTCGTGAATCTTGCTAGTTTCGATCTAAAACGATGTATCCCGTTGTTTTGAGCCGGAATACAAGTTTTCGCGCAGTTCTGAGAGTTAAAGTTTACACCTTTCTCTCGTCTACTCTTCGAAGACTTGTGAAATCGATGCTCCTGAATCTTGCTAGATTCGATCTAAAGCGATGTATCCCGTTGTTTTGCGCCGGAATACAAGTTTTCGCGCAGTTCTGAGAGAAAAAGTTTACACATTTCTCTCGTCTACTCTTCGACGACCTGTAATATCGATGCTCGTGAATCTTGCTAGTTTCGATCTAAAACGATGTAACCCGTTGTTTTGAGCCGGAATAAAAGTTTTCGCGTAGTTCTGAGAGAAAAAGTTTACACCTTTCTCTCGTCTATATTCGACAACTTGTAAAATCGATGCTCGTGATACTTGCTAGTTTCGACCTAAAACGATGTATCCCGTTGTTTTGAGCCGGAATACAAGTTTTCGCGCAGTTCTGAGAGAGAACGTTTACACCTTTCTCTCGTCTACTATTCGAAGACTTGTATAATCGATGCTCGTGAATCTTGCTAGTTTCGACCTAAAACGATGTATCCCTTTGTTTTGAGCCGGAATACAAGTTTTCGCGCAGTTCTGACAGAAAAAGTTTACACCTTGCTCTCGTGTACTCTTCGACGACTTGTAAAATCGATGCTCGTGAATCATGCTAGTTTCGATCTAAATTGATGTATCCCGTTGTTTTGAGCCGGAATACAAGTTTTCGTGCAGTTCTGAGAGAAAAGTTTACACCTTTCTCTTGTGTACTCTTCGATGACTTGTAAAATCGATGCTCGTGAATCATGCTAGTTTCGATCTAAAACGATGTATCCCGTTGTTTTGAGTCGGAATACAAGTTTTCGCGCAGTTCTGAGAGTTAAAGTTTACACCTTTCTCTCGTCTACTCTTCGAAGACTTGTGAAATCGATTCTCGTGAATCTTGCTAGATTCGATCTAAAGCGATGTATCTCGTTGTTTTGAGCCGGAATACAAGTTTTCGCGAGGTTCTGAGAGAAAACGTTTACACCTTTCTCTCGTGTACTCTTCGACGACTTGTAAAATCGATGCTCGTGAATTGCTAGTTTCGATCTAAAACTATTTATCCCGTTGTTTTGAGCCGGAATACAAGTTTTCGCGAAGTTCTGAGAGAAAACGTTTACACCTTTTTCTCGTCTACTATTCGACGACTTGTGAAATCGATGCTCCTGAATCTTGCTAGATTCGATCTAAAGCGATGTATCCCGTTGATTTGAGCCGGAATACATGTTTTCGCGCAGTTCTCAGAGAAAAAGTTTACACATTTCTCTCGTCTACTCTTCGACGACCTGTAATATCGATGCTCGTGAATCTTGCTAGTTTCGATCTAAAACGATGTATCCCTTTGTTTTGAGCCGGAATACAAGTTTTCGCGCAGTTCTGAGAGAAAAAGTTTACACCTTTCTCTCGTGTACTCTTCGACGACTTGTAAAATCGATGCTCGTGAATCATGCTAGTTTCGATCTAAAACGATGTATCCTGTTGTTTTGAGCCGGAATACAAGTTTTCGCGCAGTTCTGAGAGAAAAGTTTACACCTTTCTCTCGTGTACTCTTCGACGACTTGTAAAATCGATGCTCGTGAATCATGCTAGTTTCGATCTAAAACGATGTATCCCGTTGTTTTGAGCCGGAATACAAGTTTTCGCGCAGTTCTGAGAGAAAAAGTTTACACCTTTCTCTCGTGTACTCTTCGACGACTAGTAAAATCGATGCTCGTGAATCTTGCTAGTTTCGATCTAAAACGATGTAACCCGTTGTTTTGAGCCGGAATACATGTTTTCGCGCAGATCTCAGAGAAAAAGTTCACACCTTTCTCTCGTGTACTCTTAGACGACTTGTAAAATTGATGATCGTGAATCTTGCTAGTTTCGATCTAAAACGATGAATCCCGTTGTTTTAAGCCGGAATACAAGTTTTCGCGCAGTTCTGAGAGAAAAAGTTTACACCTTTCTCTCGTCTAGTATTCGACGACTTGAAAAATCGATGCTCGTGAATCATGCTAGTTTCGATCTAAAACGGTGTATCCCGTTGTTTTGAGCCGGAATACAAGTTTTCGCGCAGTTCTGAGAGAAAAAGTTTACACCTTTCTCTCGTGTTCTCTTCGACGACTTGTAAAATCGATGCTCGTGAATCTTGCTAGTTTCGATCTAAAACGATGTATCCCGTTGTTTTGAGCCGGAATACAAGTTTTCGCGCAGTTCTGAAAGAAAAAGTTTACACCTTTCTCTCGTGTACTCTTCGACGACTTGTAAAATCGATGCTCGTGAATCTTGCTAGTTTCGATCTAAAACGATGTATCCCGTTGTTTTGAGTCGGAATACCAGTTTTCGCGCAGTTCTGAGAGTTAAAGTTTACACCTTTCTCTCGTCTACTCTTCGAAGACTTGTGAAATCGATTCTCGTGAATCTTGCTAGATTCGATCTAAAGCGATGTATCTCGTTGTTTTGAGCCGGAATACAAGTTTTCGCGCAGTTCGGAGAGAAAACGTTTACACCTTTCTCTCGTCTACTCCTCGACGACTCGTAAAATCGATGCTCGTGAATCTTGCTAGTTTCGATCTAAAACGATGTATCCCGTTGTTTTGAGCCGGAATACAAGTTTTCGCGCAGTTCTGAGAGTTAAAGTTTACACCTTTCTCTCGTGTACTCTTCGACGACATGTAAAATCGATGCTCGTGAATCATGCTAGTTTCCATCTAAAACGATGTATCCTGTTGTTTTGAGCCGGAATACAAGTTTTTGCGCAGTTCTGAGAGAAAAAGTTTACACCTTTCTCTCGTGTACTCTTCGACGACTTGTAAAATCGATGCTCGTGAATTGCTAGTTTCGATCTAAAACTATTTATCCCGTTGTTTTTAGCCGGAATACAAGTTTTCGCGAAGTTCTGAGAGAAAACGTTTACACCTTTTTCTCGTCTACTATTCGACGACTTGTGAAATCGATGCTCCTGAATCTTGCTAGATTCGATCTAAAGCGATGTATCCCGTTGATTTGAGCCGGAATACAAGTTTTCGCGCAGTTCTGAGAGAAAAAGTTTACACCTTTCTCTCGTGTACTCTTCGACGACTTGTAAAATCGATGCTCGTGAATCATGCTAGTTTCGATCTAAAACGATGTATCCTGTTGTTTTGAGCCGGAATACAAGTTTTCGCGAAGTTCTGAGAGAAAACGTTTACACCTTTTTCTCGTCTACTATTCGACGACTTGTGAAATCGATGCTCGTGAATCATGCTAGTTTCGATCTAAAACGATGTATCCCGTTGTTTTGAGCCGGAATACAAGT
Organism: Amblyomma americanum; assembly: GCF_052857255.1. NCBI lineage: Eukaryota > Metazoa > Arthropoda > Arachnida > Ixodida > Ixodidae > Amblyomma > Amblyomma americanum. The sequence continues at coordinate 1,227,226 of NW_027526493.1, forward strand.
TTTCGCGCAGTTCTGAGAGAAAAAGTTTACACCTTTCTCTCGTGTACTCTTCGACGACTAGTAAAATCGATGCTCGTGAATCTTGCTAGTTTCGATCTAAAACGATGTAACCCGTTGTTTTGAGCCGGAATACATGTTTTCGCGCAGATCTCAGAGAAAAAGTTCACACCTTTCTCTCGTGTACTCTTAGACGACTTGTAAAATTGATGATCGTGAATCTTGCTAGTTTCGATCTAAAACGATGAATCCCGTTGTTTTGAGCCGGAATACAAGTTTTCGCGCAGTTCTGAGAGAAAAAGTTTACACCTTTCTCTCGTCTAGTATTCGACGACTTGAAAAATCGATGCTCGTGAATCGTGCTAGTTTCGATCTAAAACGGTGTATCCCGTTGTTTTGAGCCGGAATACAAGTTTTCGCGCAGTTCTGAGAGAAAAAGTTTACACCTTTCTCTCGTGTACTCTTCGAAGACTTGTAAAATCGATGCTCGTGAATCTTGCTAGTTTCGATCTAAAACGATGTATCCCGTTGTTTTGAGCCGGAATACAAGTTTTCGCGCAGTTCTGAGAGAAAAAGTTTACACCTTTCTCTCGTGTTCTCTTCGACGACTTGTAAAATCGATGCTCGTGAATCTTGCTAGTTTCGATCTAAAACGATGTATCCCGTTGTTTTGAGCCGGAATACAAGTTTTCGCGCAGTTCTGAAAGAAAAAGTTTACACCTTTCTCTCGTGTACTCTTCGACGACTTGTAAAATCGATGCTCGTGAATCTTGCTAGTTTCGATCTAAAACGATGTATCCCGTTGTTTTGAGTCGGAATACCAGTTTTCGCGCAGTTCTGAGAGTTAAAGTTTACACCTTTCTCTCGTCTACTCTTCGAAGACTTGTGAAATCGATTCTCGTGAATCTTGCTAGATTCGATCTAAAGCGATGTATCTCGTTGTTTTGAGCCGGAATACAAGTTTTCGCGCAGTTCGGAGAGAAAACGTTTACACCTTTCTCTCGTCTACTCCTCGACGACTCGTAAAATCGATGCTCGTGAATCTTGCTAGTTTCGATCTAAAACGATGTATCCCGTTGTTTTGAGCCGGAATACAAGTTTTCGCGCAGTTCTGAGAGTTAAAGTTTACACCTTTCTCTCGTGTACTCTTCGACGACATGTAAAATCGATGCTCGTGAATCATGCTAGTTTCCATCTAAAACGATGTATCCTGTTGTTTTGAGCCGGAATACAAGTTTTTGCGCAGTTCTGAGAGAAAAAGTTTACACCTTTCTCTCGTGTACTCTTCGACGACTAGTAAAATCGATGCTCGTGAATCTTGCTAGTTTCGATCTAAAACGATGTATCCCGTTGTTTTGAGCCGGAATACAAGTTTTCGCGCAGTTATGAGAGTTAAAGTTTACACCTTTCTCTCGTCTACTATTCGAAGACTTGTGAAATCGATGCTCCTGAATCTTGCTAGATTCGATCTAAAGCGATGTATCCCGTTGTTTTGAGCCGGAATACAAGTTTTCGCGCAGTTCTGAGAGAAAAAGTTTACACATTTCTCTCGTCTACTCTTCGACGACCTGTAATATCGATGCTCGTGAATCTTGCTAGTTTCGATCTAAAACGATGTAACCCGTTGTTTTGAGCCGGAATAAAAGTTTTCGCGTAGTTCTGAGAGAAAAAGTTTACACCTTTCTCTCGTCTATATTCGACAACTTGTAAAATCGATGCTCGTGAAACTTGCTAGTTTCGACCTAAAACGATGTATCCCGTTGTTTTGAGCCGGAATACAAGTTTTCGCGCAGTTCTGAGAGAGAACGTTTACACCTTTCTCTCGTCTACTATTCGAAGACTTGTAAAATCGATGCTCGTGAATCTTGCTAGTTTCGACCTAAAACGATGTATCCCTTTGTTTTGAGCCGGAATACAAGTTTTCGCGCAGTTCTGACAGAAAAAGTTTACACCTTGCTCTCGTGTACTCTTCGACGACTTGTAAAATCGATGCTCGTGAATCATGCAAGTTTCGATCTAAATTGATGTATCCCGTTGTTTTGAGCCGGAATACAAGTTTTCGTGCAGTTCTGAGAGAAAAGTTTACACCTTTCTCTTGTGTACTCTTCGATGACTTGTAAAATCGATGCTCGTGAATCATGCTAGTTTCGATCTAAAACGATGTATCCCGTTGTTTTGAGCCGGAATAAAAGTTCTCGCGCAGTTCTGAGAGAAAAAGTTTACACCTTTCTCTCGTGTACTCTGCGACGACTTGTAAAATCGATGCTCGTGAATCTTGCTAGTTTCGATCTAAAACGATGTATCCCGTTGTTTTGAGTCGGAATACAAGTTTTCGCGCAGTTCTGAGAGTTAAAGTTTACACCTTTCTCTCGTCTACTCTTCGAAGACTTGTGAAATCGATTCTCGTGAATCTTGCTAGATTCGATCTAAAGCGATGTATCTCGTTGTTTTGAGCCGGGAATACAAGTTTTCGCGAGGTTCTGAGAGAAAACGTTTACACCTTTCTCTCGTGTACTCTTCGACGACTTGTAAAATCGATGCTCGTGAATCTTGCTAGTTTCGATCTAAAACTATTTATCCCGTTGTTTTGAGCCGGAATACAAGTTTTCGCGCAGTTCTGAGAGAAAAAGTTTACACCTTTCTCTCGTGTACTCTTCGACGACATGTAAAATCGATGCTCGTGAATTTTGCTAGTTTCGATCTAAAACGATATATCCTGTTGTTTTGAGCCGGAATACAAGTTTTCGCGCAGTTCGGAGAGAAAACGTTTACACCTTTCTCTCGTCTACTCCTCGACGACTCGTAAAATCGATGCTCGTGAATCTTGCTAGTTTCGATCTAAAACGATGTATCCCGTTGTTTTGAGCCGAAATACAAGTTTTCGCGCAGTTCTGAGAGTTAAAGTTTACACCTTTCTCTCGTGTACTCTTCGACGACATGTAAAATCGATGCTCGTGAATCATGCTAGTTTCCATCTAAAACGATGAATCCCGTTGTTTTGAGCCGGAATACAAGTTTTCGCGCAGTTCTGAGAGAAAAAGTTTACACCTTTCTCTCGTCTAGTATTCGACGACTTGAAAAATCGATGCTCGTGAATCATGCTAGTTTCGATCTAAAACGGTGTATCCCGTTGTTTTGAGCCGGAATACAAGTTTTCGCGCAGTTCTGAGAGAAAAAGTTTACACCTTTCTCTCGTGTACTCTTCGAAGACTTGTAAAATCGATGCTCGTGAATCTTGCTAGTTTCGATCTAAAACGATGTATCCCGTTGTTTTGAGCCGGAATACAAGTTTTCGCGCAGTTCTGAGAGAAAAAGTTTACACCTTTCTCTCGTGTACTCTTCGAAGACTTGTAAAATCGATGCTCGTGAATCTTGCTAGTTTCGATCTAAAACGATGTATCCCGTTGTTTTGAGCCGGAATACAAGTTTTCGCGCAGTTCTGAAAGAAAAAGTTTACACCTTTCTCTCGTCTACTCTTCGAAGACTTGTGAAATCGATTCTCGTGAATCTTACTAGATTCGATCTAAAGCGATGTATCTCGTTGTTTTGAGCCGGAATACAAGTTTTCGCGCAGTTCGGAGAGAAAACGTTTACACCTTTCTCTCGTCTACTCCTCGACGACTCGTAAAATCGATGCTCGTGAATCTTGCTAGTTTCGATCTAAAACGATGTATCCCGTTGTTTTGAGCCGGAATACAAGTTTTCGCGCAGTTCTGAGAGTTAAAGTTTACACCTTTCTCTCGTGTACTCTTCGACGACATGTAAAATCGATGCTCGTGAATCATGCTAGTTTCCATCTAAAACAATGTATCCTGTTGTTTTGAGCCGGAATACAAGTTTTTGCGCAGTTCTGAGAGAAAAAGTTTACACCTTTCTCTCGTGTACTCTTCGACGACTAGTAAAATCGATGCTCGTGAATCTTGCTAGTTTCGATCTAAAACGATGTATCCCGTTGTTTTGAGCCGGAATACAAGTTTTCGCGCAGTTATGAGAGTTAAAGTTTACACCTTTCTCTCGTCTACTATTCGAAGACTTGTGAAATCGATGCTCCTGAATCTTGCTAGATTCGATCTAAAGCGATGTATCCCGTTGTTTTGAGCCGGAATACAAGTTTTCGTGCAGTTCTGAGAGAAAAAGTTTACACTTTTCTCTCGTGGACTCTCCGACGACTTGTAAAATCGATGCTCGTGAATCTTGCTAGTTTCGATCTAAAACGATGTATCCCGTTGTTTTGAGCCGGAATACAAGTTTTCGCGCAGTTCTGAGAGAAAAAGTTTACGCCTTTTTCTCGTCTACTCTTCGAGGACTTGCAAAATCGATGCTCGTGAATCTTGCTAGTTTCGATCTAAAGCGATGTATCCCGTTGCTTTGAGCCGGAATACAAGTTTTCGCGCAGTTCTGAGAGAAAAAGTTTACACCTTTCTCTCGTCTACTCTTCGACGACTTGTAAAATCGATGCTCGTGAATCTGCTAGTTTCAATCTAAAACGATGTATCCCGTTGTTTTGAGCCGGAATACAAGTTTTCGTGCAGTTCTGAGAGAAAACGTTTACACCTTTCTCTCGTCTACTCTTCGACGACTTGTAAAATCGATGCTGTGAATCTTGCTAGTTTCGATCTAAAACGATGTATCCGTTGTTTTGAGCCGGAATACAAGTTTTCGCGCAGTTCTGAGAGAAAAAGTTTACGCCTTTTTCTCGTCTACTCTTCGAGGACTTGCAAAATCGATGCTCGTGAATCTTGCTAGTTTCGATCTAAAGCGATGTATCCCGTTGCTTTGAGCCGGAATACAAGTTTTCGCGCAGTTCTGAGAGAAAAAGTTTACACCTTTCTCTCGTCTACTATTCGACGACTTGTAAAATCGATGCTCGTGAATATTGCTAGTTTCGACCTAAAACGATGTATCCCGTTGTTTTGAGCCGGAATACAATTTTTCGCGCAGTTCTGAGAGAAACAGTTTACACCTTTCTCTCGTGGACTTTCCGACGACTTGTAAAATTGATGCTCGTGAATCCTGCTGGTTACGTTCTAAAACGATGTACCCCGTTGTTTCGAGCCGGAATACAAGTTTTCGTGCAGTTCTGAGAGAAAAAGTTTACACCTTTCTCTTGTCTTCTCTTCGACGACTGGTAACATTGATGCTCGTGAATCTTGCTAGTTTAGACCTAAAACGATGTATCGCGTTGTTTTGAGCCGGAATACAAGTTTTCGCGCAGTTATGAGAGAAAAAGTTTGCACCTTTCTCTCGTCTACTCTTCGACGACTTCTAAAATCGATGCTCGTGAATTTTGCTCGTTTCGATCTAAAACGATGTATCCCGTTGTTTTGAGCCGGAATACAAGTTTTCGCGCAGTTCTGAGAGAAAAAGTTTACACTTTTCTCTCGTGGACTCTCCGACGACTTGTAAAATCGATGCTCGTGAATCTTGCTAGTTTCGATCTAAAACGATGTATCCCGTTGTTTTGAGCCGGAATACAAGTTTTCGCGCAGTTCTGAGAGAAAAAGTTTACGCCTTTTTCTCGTCTACTCTTCGAGGACTTGCAAAATCGATGCTCGTGAATCTTGCTAGTTTCGATCTAAAGCGATGTATCACGTTGCTTTGAGCCGGAATACAAGTTTTCGCGCAGTTCTGAGAGAAAAAGTTTACACCTTTCTCTCGTCTACTCTTCGACGACTTGTAAAATCGATGCTCGTGAATCTTGCTAGTTTCGATCTAAAACGATGTATCCCGTTGTTTTGAGCCGGAATACAAGTTTTCGCGCAGTTCTGAGAGAAAAAGTTTACACTTTTCTCTCGTGGACTCTCCGACGACTTGTAAAATCGATGCTCGTGAATCTTGCTAGTTACGATCTACAACGATGTATCCCGTTGTTTTGAGCTGGAATAGAAGTTTTCGCGCAGTTCTGAGAGAAAAAGTTTACACCTTTCTCTCGTCTACTATTCGACGACTTGTAAAATCGATGCTCGTGAATTTTGCTCGTTTCGATCTAAAACGATGTATCGCGTTGTTTTGAGCCGGAATACAAGTTTTCGCGCAGTTCTGAGAGAAAAAGTTTACACCTTTCTCTCATGTACTCTTTGACTACTTGTAAAATCGATGCTCGCAATTTTTGCTCGTTTCGATCTAAAACGATGTATCCGTTGTTTTGAGCCGGAATACAAGTTTTCGTACAGTTCTGAGAGAAAAAGTTTACAGCTTTCTCTCGTCTACTCTTCGACGACTTGTAAAAATCGATGCTCGTGAATCTTGCTAGTTTCGATCTAAAACGATGTATTCCGTTGTTTTAGGCCGGAATACAAGTTCTCGCGCAGTTCCGAGAGAAAAAGTTTACACCTTTCTCTCGTCTACTCTTCGACGACTTGTAAAATCGATGCTCGTGAATCTTGCTAGTTTCGATCTAAAAACGATGTATCTCGTTGTTTTGAGCCGGAATACAAGTTTTCGCGCAGTTCTGAGAGAAAAAGTTTACACCTTTCTCTTGTCTTCTCTTCGACGACTGGTAAAATTGATGCTCGTGAATCTTGCTAGTTTAGACCTAAAACGATGTATCGCGTTGTTTTGTGCCGGAATACAAGTTTTCGCGCAGTTCTGAGAGAAAAGTTTGCACCTTTCTCTCGTGTACTCTTTGACGACTTGTAAAATCGATGCTCGTGAATTTTGCTCGTTTCGATCTAAAACGGATGTATCCCGTTGTTTTGAGCCGGAATACAAGTTTTCGCGCAGTTCTGAGAGAAAAAGCTTACACGTTTTTTTCTCGTCTACTCTTCGACGACTTGTAAAATCGATGCTCGTGAATCTTGCTAGTTTCGATCTAAAACGATGTATCCCGTTGTTTTGAGCCGGAATACAAGTTTTCGCGAGGTTCTGAGAGAAAACGTTTACACCTTTCTCTCGTGTACTCTTCGACGACTTGTAAAATCGATTGCTCGTGAATCTTGCTAGTTTCGATCTAAAACTATTTATCCCGTTGTTTTGAGCCGGAATACAAGTTTTCGCGCAGTTCTGAGAGAAAAAGTTTACACCTTTCTCTCGTCTACTATTCGACGACTTGTAAAATCGATGCTCGTGAATATTGCTAGTTTCGACCTAAAACGATGTATCCCGTTGTTTTGAGCCGGAATACAAGTTTTCGCGCAGTTCTGAGAGAAAAAGTATACACCATTCTGTCGTGGACTCTCCGACGACTTGTAAAATCGATGCTCGTGAATCTTGCTAGTTACGATCTAAAACGATGTACCCCGTTGTTTTGAGCCGGAATACAAGTTTTCGTGCAGTTCTGAGAGAAGACGTTTACACCTTTTTCTTGTCTACTCTTCGACGGACTGGTAAAATCGATGCTCGTGAATCTTGCTAGTTTCGACCTAAAACGATGTATCGCGTTGTTTTGAGCCGGAATACAAGTTTTCGCGCAGTTCTGAGAGAAAAAGTTTACACCTTTCTCTCGTGTACTCTTTGACGACTTGTAAAATCGATGCTCGCAATTTTTGCTCGTTTCGATCTAAAACGATGTATCCCGTTGTTTTGAGCCGGAATACAAGTTTTCGCGCAGTTCTGAGAGAAAAAGCTTACACCGTTTTTTTCTCGTCTACTCTTCGACGACTTGTAAAATCGATGCTCGTGAATCTTGCCTAGTTTCGATCTAAAACGATGTATCCCGTTGTTTTGAGCCGGAATACAAGTTTTCGCGAGGTTCTGAGAGAAAACGTTTACACCTTTCTCTCGTGTACTCTTCGACGACTTGTAAAATCGATGCTCGTGAATCTTGCTAGTTTCGATCTAAAACTATTTATCCCGTTGTTTTGAGCCGGAATACAAGTTTTCGCGCAGTTCTGAGAGAAAAAGTTTACACCTTTCTCTCGTCTACTATTCGACGACTTGTAAAATCGATGCTCGTGAATATTGCTAGTTTCGACCTAAAACGATGTATCCCGTTGTTTTGAGCCGGAATACAAGTTTTCGCGCAGTTCTGAGAGAAAAAGTATACACCATTCTGTCGTGGACTCTCCGACGACTTGTAAAATCGATGCTCGTGAATCATGCTAGTTACGATCTAAAACGATGTACCCCGTTGTTTTGAGCCGGAATACAAGTTTTCGTGCAGTTCTGAGAGAAGACGTTTACACCTTTTTCTTGTCTACTCTTCGACGACTGGTAAAATCGATGCTCGTGAATCTTGCTAGTTTCGACCTAAAACGATGTATCGCGTTGTTTTGAGCCGGAATACAAGTTTTCGCGCAGTTCTGAGAGAAAAAGTTTACACCTTTCTCTCGTGTACTCTTTGACGACTTGTAAAATCGATGCTCGCAATTTTTGCTCGTTTCGATCTAAAACGATGTATCCCGTTGTTTTGAGCCGGAATACAAGTTTTCGTACAGTTCTGAGAGAAAAAGTTTACAGCTTTCTCTCGTCTACTCTTCGACGACTTGTAAAATCGATGCTCGTGAATCTTGCTAGTTTCGATCTAAAACGATGTATTCCGTTGTTTTAGGCCGGAATACAAGTTTTCGCGCAGTTCCGAAAGAAAAAGTTTACACCTTTCTCTCGTCTACTCTTCGACGACTTGTAAAATTGATGCTCGTGAATCTTGCTAGTTTCGATCTAAAACGATGTATCTCGTTGTTTTGAGCCGGAATACAAGTTTTCGCGCTGTTCTGAGAGAAAAAGTTTACACCTTCCTCTCGTGTACTCTTCGACGACGTGTAAAATCGATGCTCGTGAATCTTCCTAGTTTCGATCTAAAACGATGTATCCCGTTGTTTTGAGCCAGAATACAAGTTTTCGCGCAGTTCTGAGAGAAAAAGTTTACACCTTTCTCTCGTCTACTCTTCGACGACTTGTAATATCGATGCTCGTGAATCTTGCTAGTTTCGATCTAAAACGATGTATTCCGTTGTTTTGAGCCGGAATACAAGTTTTCGCGCAGTTCTGAGAGAAAAAGTTTACACCTTTCTCTCGTCTACTCTTCGACGACCTGTAAAATCGATGCTCGTGAATCTTGTAGTTTCGATCTAAAACGATGTATTCCGTTGTTTTGAGCCGGAATACAAGTTTTCGCGCAGATCTGAGAGAAAAAGTTTACACCTTTCTCTCGTCCACTCTTCGACAACTTGTAAAATCGATGCTCGTGAACCTTGCTAGTTACGACCTAAAACGATGTATCCCGTTGTTTTGAGCCGGAATACAAGTTTTCGCGCAGTTCTGAGAGAAAAAGTTTACACCTTTCTCTCGTCTACTCTTCGAAGACTTGTAAAATCGATGCCCGTGAATCTTGCTAGTTTCGATCTACAACGATGTATCCCGTTGTTTTGAGCTGGAATAGAAGTTTTCGCGCAGTTCTGAGAGAAAAAGTTTACACCTTTCTCTCGTGTACTCTTCGACGACTAGTAAAATCGATGCTCGTGAATCTTGCTAGTTTCGATCTAAAACGATGTAACCCGTTGTTTTGAGCCGGAATACATGTTTTCGCGCAGATCTCAGAGAAAAAGTTTACACCTTTCTCTCGTGTACTCTTCGACGACATGTAAAATCGATGCTCGTGAATTTTGCTAGTTTCGATCTAAAACGATATATCCTGTTTTGAGCCGGAATACAAGTTTTCGCGCAGTTCGGAGAGAAAACGTTTACACCTTTCTCTCGTCTACTCCTCGACGACTCGTAAAATCGATGCTCGTGAATCTTGCTAGTTTCGATCTAAAACGATGTATCCCGTTGTTTTGAGCCGGAATACAAGTTTTCGCGCAGTTCTGAGAGTTAAAGTTTACACCTTTCTCTCGTGTACTCTTCGACGACATGTAAAATCGATGCTCGTGAATCATGCTAGTTTCCATCTAAAACGATGTATCCTGTTGTTTTGAGCCGGAATACAAGTTTTTGCGCAGTTCTGAGAGAAAACGTTTACACCTTTCTCTCGTGTACTCTTCGACGACTAGTGAAATCGATGCTCGTGAATCTTGCTACTTTCGATCTAAAACGATGTATCCCGTTGTTTTGAGCCGGAATACAAGTTTTCGCGCAGTTCTGAGAGTTAAAGTTTACACCTTTCTCTCGTCTACTATTCGAAGCCTTGTGAAATCGATGCTCCTGAATCTTGCTAGATTCGATCTAAAGCGATGTATCCCGTTGTTTTGAGGCGGAATACAAGTTTTCGCGCAGTTCTGAGAGAAAAAGTTTACACATTTCTCTCGTCTACTCTTCGACGACCTGTAATATCGATGCTCGTGAATCTTGCTAGTTTCGATCTAAAATGATGAATCCCGTTGTTTTGAGCCGGAATAGAAGTTTTCGCGCAGTTCTGAGAGAAAAAGTTTACACCTTTCTCTCGTCTAGTATTCGACGACTTGTAAAATCGATGCTCGTGAATCTTGCTAGTTTCGACCTAAAACGATGTATCCCGTTGTTTTGAGCCGGAATACAAGTTTTCGCGCAGTTCTGAGAGAAAACGTTTACACCTTTCTCTCGTCTACTATTCGAAGACTTGTAAAATCGATGCTCGTGAATCTTGCTAATTTCGACCTAAAACGATGTATCCCTTTGTTTTGAGCCGGAATACAAGTTTTCGCGCAGTTCTGAGAGAAAAAGTTTACACCTTTCTCTCGTGTACTCTTCGACGACTTGTAAAATCGATGCTCGTGAATCATGCTAGTTTCGATCTAAAACGATGTATCCTGTTGTTTTGAGCCGGAATACAAGTTTTCGCGCAGTTCTGAGAGAAAAGTGTACACCTTTCTCTCGTGTACTCTTCGACGACTTGTAAAATCGATGCTCGTGAATCGTGCTAGTTTCGATCTAAAACGTTGTATCCCGTTGTTTTGAGCCGGAATACAAGTTTTCGCGCAGTTCTGAGAGAAAAAGTTTACACCTTTCTCTCGTGTACTCTTCGACGACTAGTAAAATCGATGCTCGTGAATCTTGCTAGTTTCGATCTAAAACGATGTAACCCGTTGTTTTGAGCCGGAATACATGTTTTCGCGCAGATCTCAGAGAAAAAGTTCACACCTTTCTCTCGTGTACTCTTAGACGACTTGTAAAATTGATGATCGTGAATCTTGCTAGTTTCGATCTAAAACGATGAATCCCGTTGTTTTGAGCCGGAATACAAGTTTTCGCGCAGTTCTGAGAGAAAACGTTTACACCTTTCTCTCGTCTACTATTCGAAGACTTGTAAAATCGATGCTCGTGAATCTTGCTAATTTCGACCTAAACTAAAACGATGTATCCCTTTGTTTTGAGCCGGAATACAAGTTTTCGCGCAGTTCTGAGAGAAAAAGTTTACACCTTTCTCTCGTGTACTCTTCGACGACTTGTAAAATCGATGCTCGTGAATCATGCTAGTTTCGATCTAAAACGATGTATCCTGTTGTTTTGAGCCGGAATACAAGTTTTCGCGCAGTTCTGAGAGAAAAGTTTACACCTTTCTCTCGTGTACTCTTCGACGACTTGTAAAATCGATGCTCGTGAATCATGCTAGTTTCGATCTAAAACGATGTATCCCGTTGTTTTGAGCCGGAATACAAGTTTTCGCGCAGTTCTGAGAGAAAAAGTGTACACCTTTCTCTCGTGTACTCTTCGACGACTAGTAAAATCGATGCTCGTGAATCTTGCTAGTTTCGATCTAAAACGATGTAACCCGTTGTTTTGAGCCGGAATACATGTTTTCGCGCAGATCTCAGAGAAAAAGTTCACACCTTTCTCTCGTGTACTCTTAGACGACTTGTAAAATTGATGATCGTGAATCTTGCTAGTTTTGATCTAAAACGATGAATCCCGTTGTTTTGAGCCGGAGTACAAGTTTTCGCGCGGTTCTGAGAGAAAAAGTTTACACCTTTCTCTCGTCTAGTATTCGACGACTTGAAAAATCGATGCTCGTGAATCATGCTAGTTTCGATCTAAAACGATGTATTCCGCTGTTTTGAGCCGGAATACAAGTTTTCGCGCAGTTCTGAGAGAAAAAGTTTACACCTTTCTCTCGTCTAGTATTCGACGACTTGAAAAATCGATGCTCGTGAATCATGCTAGTTTCGATCTAAAACGGTGTATCCCGTTGTTTTGAGCCGGAATACAAGTTCTCGCGCAGTTCCGAGAGAAAAAGTCTACACCTTTCTCTCGTCTACTCTTCGACGACTTGTAAAATCGATGCTCGTGAATCTTGCTAGTTTCGATCTAAAACGATGTATCCCGTTGTTTTGAGCCGGAATACAAGTTTTCGCGAGGTTCTGAGAGAAGACGTTTACACCTTTTTCTTGTCTACTCTTCGACGATTGGTAAAATCGATGCTCGTGAATCTTGCTAGTTTCGACCTAAAACGATGTATCGCGTTGTTTTGAGCCGGAATACAAGTTTTCGCGCAGTTCTGAGAGAAAAAGTTTACACCTTTCTCTCGTGTACTCTTTGACGACTTGTAAAATCGATGCTCGCAATTTTTGCTCGTTTCGATCTATAACGATGTATCCCGTTGTTTTGAGCCGGAATACAAGTTTTCGTACAGTTCTGAGAGAAAAAGTTTACAGCTTTCTCTCGTCTACTCTTCGACGACTTGTAAAATCGATGCTCGTGAATCTTGCTAGTTTCGATCTAAAACGATGTATTCCGTTGTTTTAGGCCGGAATACAAGTTCTCGCGCAGTTCCGAGAGAAAAAGTTTACACCTTTCTCTCGTCTACTCTTCGACGACTTGTAAAATCGATGCTCGTGAATCTTGCTAGTTCCGATCTAAAACGATGTATCTCGTTGTTTTGAGCCGGAATACAAGTTTTCGCGCAGTTCTGAGAGAAAAAGTTTACACCTTTCTCTTGTCTTCTCTTCGACGACTGGTAAAATTGATGCTCGTGAATCTTGCTAGTTTAGACCTAAAACGATGTATCGCGTTGTTTTGTGCCGGAATACAAGTTTTCGCGCAGTTCTGAGAGAAAAAGTTTGCACCTTTCTCTCGTGTACTCTTTGACGACTTGTAAAATCGATGCTCGTGAATTTTGCTCGTTTCGATCTAAAACGATGTATCCCGTTGTTTTGAGCCGGAATACAAGTTTTCGCGCAGTTCTGAGAGAAAAAGTTTACACCTTTCTCTCGTCTACTATTCGACGACTTGTAAAATCGATGCTCGTGAATATTGCTAGTTTCGACCTAAAACGATGTATCCCGTTGTTTTGAGCCGGAATACAAGTTTTCGCGCAGTTCTGAGAGAAAAAGTATACACCATTCTGTCGTGGACTCTCCGACGACTTGTAAAATCGATGCTCGTGAATCTTGCTAGTTACGATCTAAAACGATGTACCCCGTTGTTTTGAGCCGGAATACAAGTTTTCGTGCAGTTCTGAGAGAAGACGTTTACACCTTTTTCTTGTCTACTCTTCGACGACTGGTAAAATCGATGCTCGTGAATCTTGCTAGTTTCGACCTAAAACGATGTATCGCGTTGTTTTGAGCCGGAATACAAGTTTTCGCGCAGTTCTGAGAGAAAAAGTTTACACCTTTCTCTCGTGTACTCTTTGACGACTTGTAAAATCGATGCTCGCAATTTTTGCTCGTTTCGATCTAAAACGATGTATCCCGTTGTTTTGAGCCGGAATACAAGTTTTCGTACAGTTCTGAGAGAAAAAGTTTACAGCTTTCTCTCGTCTACTCTTCGACGACTTGTAAAATCGATGCTCGTGAATCTTGCTAGTTTCGATCTAAAACGATGTATTCCGTTGTTTTAGGCCGGAATACAAGTTTTCGCGCAGTTCCGAGAGAAAAAGTTTACACCTTTCTCTCGTCTACTCTTCGACGACTTGTAAAATCGATGCTCGTGAATCTTGCTAGTTTCGATCTAAAACGATGTATCTCGTTGTTTTGAGCCGGAATACAAGTTTTCGCGCAGTTCTGAGATAAAAAGTTTACACCTTCCTCTCGTGTACTCTTCGACGACGTGTAAAATCGATGCTCGTGAATCTTCATAGTTTCGATCTAAAACGATGTATCCTGTTGTTTTGAGCCGGAATACAAGTTTTCGCGCAGTTCTGAGAGAAAAGTGTACACCTTTCTCTCGTGTACTCTTCGACGACTTGTAAAATCGATGCTCGTGAATCGTGCTAGTTTCGATCTAAAACGTTGTATCCCGTTGTTTTGAGCCGGAATACAAGTTTTCGCGCAGTTCTGAGAGAAAAGTTTACACCTTTCTCTCGTGTACTCTTCGACGACTTGTAAAATCGATGCTCGTGAATCATGCTAGTTTCGATCTAAAACGATGTATCCCGTTGTTTTGAGCCGGAATACAAGTTTTCGCGCAGTTCTGAGAGAAAAAGTGTACACCTTTCTCTCGTGTACTCTTCGACGACTAGTAAAATCGATGCTCGTGAATCTTGCTAGTTTCGATCTAAAACGATGTAACCCGTTGTTTTGAGCCGGAATACATGTTTTCGCGCAGATCTCAGAGAAAAAGTTCACACCTTTCTCTCGTGTACTCTTAGACGACTTGTAAAATTGATGATCGTGAATCTTGCTAGTTTTGATCTAAAACGATGAATCCCGTTGTTTTGAGCCGGAGTACAAGTTTTCGCGCGGTTCTGAGAGAAAAAGTTTACACCTTTCTCTCGTCTAGTATTCGACGACTTGAAAAATCGATGCTCGTGAATCATGCTAGTTTCGATCTAAAACGATGTATTCCGCTGTTTTGAGCCGGAATACAAGTTTTCGCGCAGTTCTGAGAGAAAAAGTTTACACCTTTCTCTCGTCTAGTATTCGACGACTTGAAAAATCGATGCTCGTGAATCATGCTAGTTTCGATCTAAAACGGTGTATCCCGTTGTTTTGAGCCGGAATACAAGTTCTCGCGCAGTTCCGAGAGAAAAAGTCTACACCTTTCTCTCGTCTACTCTTCGACGACTTGTAAAATCGATGCTCGTGAATCTTGCTAGTTTCGATCTAAAACGATGTATCCCGTTGTTTTGAGCCGGAATACAAGTTTTCGCGAGGTTCTGAGAGAAGACGTTTACACCTTTTTCTTGTCTACTCTTCGACGATTGGTAAAATCGATGCTCGTGAATCTTGCTAGTTTCGACCTAAAACGATGTATCGCGTTGTTTTGAGCCGGAATACAAGTTTTCGCGCAGTTCTGAGAGAAAAAGTTTACACCTTTCTCTCGTGTACTCTTTGACGACTTGTAAAATCGATGCTCGCAATTTTTGCTCGTTTCGATCTATAACGATGTATCCCGTTGTTTTGAGCCGGAATACAAGTTTTCGTACAGTTCTGAGAGAAAAAGTTTACAGCTTTCTCTCGTCTACTCTTCGACGACTTGTAAAATCGATGCTCGTGAATCTTGCTAGTTTCGATCTAAAACGATGTATTCCGTTGTTTTAGGCCGGAATACAAGTTCTCGCGCAGTTCCGAGAGAAAAAGTTTACACCTTTCTCTCGTCTACTCTTCGACGACTTGTAAAATCGATGCTCGTGAATCTTGCTAGTTCCGATCTAAAACGATGTATCTCGTTGTTTTGAGCCGGAATACAAGTTTTCGCGCAGTTCTGAGAGAAAAAGTTTACACCTTTCTCTTGTCTTCTCTTCGACGACTGGTAAAATTGATGCTCGTGAATCTTGCTAGTTTAGACCTAAAACGATGTATCGCGTTGTTTTGTGCCGGAATACAAGTTTTCGCGCAGTTCTGAGAGAAAAAGTTTGCACCTTTCTCTCGTGTACTCTTTGACGACTTGTAAAATCGATGCTCGTGAATTTTGCTCGTTTCGATCTAAAACGATGTATCCCGTTGTTTTGAGCCGGAATACAAGTTTTCGCGCAGTTCTGAGAGAAAAAGTTTACACCTTTCTCTCGTCTACTATTCGACGACTTGTAAAATCGATGCTCGTGAATATTGCTAGTTTCGACCTAAAACGATGTATCCCGTTGTTTTGAGCCGGAATACAAGTTTTCGCGCAGTTCTGAGAGAAAAAGTATACACCATTCTGTCGTGGACTCTCCGACGACTTGTAAAATCGATGCTCGTGAATCTTGCTAGTTACGATCTAAAACGATGTACCCCGTTGTTTTGAGCCGGAATACAAGTTTTCGTGCAGTTCTGAGAGAAGACGTTTACACCTTTTTCTTGTCTACTCTTCGACGACTGGTAAAATCGATGCTCGTGAATCTTGCTAGTTTCGACCTAAAACGATGTATCGCGTTGTTTTGAGCCGGAATACAAGTTTTCGCGCAGTTCTGAGAGAAAAAGTTTACACCTTTCTCTCGTGTACTCTTTGACGACTTGTAAAATCGATGCTCGCAATTTTTGCTCGTTTCGATCTAAAACGATGTATCCCGTTGTTTTGAGCCGGAATACAAGTTTTCGTACAGTTCTGAGAGAAAAAGTTTACAGCTTTCTCTCGTCTACTCTTCGACGACTTGTAAAATCGATGCTCGTGAATCTTGCTAGTTTCGATCTAAAACGATGTATTCCGTTGTTTTAGGCCGGAATACAAGTTTTCGCGCAGTTCCGAGAGAAAAAGTTTACACCTTTCTCTCGTCTACTCTTCGACGACTTGTAAAATCGATGCTCGTGAATCTTGCTAGTTTCGATCTAAAACGATGTATCTCGTTGTTTTGAGCCGGAATACAAGTTTTCGCGCAGTTCTGAGATAAAAAGTTTACACCTTCCTCTCGTGTACTCTTCGACGACGTGTAAAATCGATGCTCGTGAATCTTCATAGTTTCGATCTAAAACGATGTATCCTGTTGTTTTGAGCCGGAATACAAGTTTTCGCGCAGTTCTGAGAGAAAAGTGTACACCTTTCTCTCGTGTACTCTTCGACGACTTGTAAAATCGATGCTCGTGAATCGTGCTAGTTTCGATCTAAAACGTTGTATCCCGTTGTTTTGAGCCGGAATACAAGTTTTCGCGCAGTTCTGAGAGAAAAAGTTTACACCTTTCTCTCGTGTACTCTTCGACGACTAGTAAAATCGATGCTCGTGAATCTTGCTAGTTTCGATCTAAAACGATGTAACCCGTTGTTTTGAGTCGGAATACATGTTTTCGCGCAGATCTCAGAGAAAAAGTTCACACCTTTCTCTCGTGTACTCTTAGACGACTTGTTAAATTGATGATCGTGAATCTTGCTAGTTTCGATCTAAAACGATGAATCCCGTTGTTTTGAGCCGGAATACAAGTTTTCGCGCAGTTCTGAGAGAAAACGTTTACACCTTTCTCTCGTCTACTATTCGAAGACTTGTAAAATCGATGCTCGTGAATCTTGCTAATTTCGACCTAAAACGATGTATCCCTTTGTTTTGAGCCGGAATACAAGTTTTCGCGCAGTTCTGAGAGAAAAAGTTTACACCTTTCTCTCGTGTACTCTTCGACGACTTGTAAAATCGATGCTCGTGAATCATGCTAGTTTCGATCTAAAACGATGTATCCTGTTGTTTTGAGCCGGAATACAAGTTTTCGCGCAGTTCTGAGAGAAAAGTTTACACCTTTCTCTCGTGTACTCTTCGACGACTTGTAAAATCGATGCTCGTGAATCATGCTAGTTTCGATCTAAAACGATGTATCCCGTTGTTTTGAGCCGGAATACAAGTTTTCGCGCAGTTCTGAGAGAAAAAGTTTACACCTTTCTCTCGTGTACTCTTCGACGACTAGTAAAATCGATGCTCGTGAATCTTGCTAGTTTCGATCTAAAACGATGTAACCCGTTGTTTTGAGCCGGAATACATGTTTTCGCGCAGATCTCAGAGAAAAAGTTCACACCTTTCTCTCGTGTACTCTTAGACGACTTGTAAAATTGATGATCGTGAATCTTGCTAGTTTTGATCTAAAACGATGAATCCCGTTGTTTTGAGCCGGAGTACAAGTTTTCGCGCAGTTCTGAGAGAAAAAGTTTACACCTTTCTCTCGTCTAGTATTCGACGACTTGAAAAATCTATGCTCGTGAATCATGCTAGTTTTGATCTAAAACGATGTATTCCGCTGTTTTGAGCCGGAATACAAGTTTTCGCGCAGTTCTGAGAGAAAAAGTTTACACCTTTCTCTCGTCTAGTATTCGACGACTTGAAAAATCGATGCTCGTGAATCATGCTAGTTTCGATCTAAAACGGTGTATCCCGTTGTTTTGAGCCGGAATACAAGTTTTCGCGCATTTCTGAGAGAAAAAGTTTACACCTTTCTCTCGTGTACTCTTCGAAGACTTGTAAAATCGATGCTCGTGAATCTTGCTAGTTTCGATCTAAAACGATGTATCCCGTTGTTTTGAGCCGGAATACAAGTTTTCGCGCAGTTCTGAGAGAAAAAGTTTACACCTTTCTCTCGTGTACTCTTCGACGACTTGTAAAATCGATGCTCGTGAATCTTGCTAGTTTCGATCTAAAACGATGTATCCCGTTGTTTTGAGTCGGAATACAAGTTTTCGCGCAGTTCTGAGAGTTAAAGTTTACACCTTTCTCTCGTCTACTCTTCGAAGACTTGTGAAATCGATTCTCGTGAATCTTGCTAGATTCGATCTAAAGCGATGTATCTCGTTAGTTTGAGCCGGAATACAAGTTTTCGCGAGGTTCTGAGAGAAAACGTTTACACCTTTCTCTCGTCTACTCTTCGAAGACTTGTGAAATCGATTCTCGAGAATCTTGCTAGATTCGATCTAAAGCGATGTATCTCGTTGTTTTGAGCCGGAATACAAGTTTTCGCGAGGTTCTGAGAGAAAACGTTTACACCTTTCTCTCGTGTACTCTTCGACGACTTGTAAAATCGATGCTCGTGAATCTTGCTAGTTTCGATCTAAAACTATTTATCCCGTTGTTTTGAGCCGGAATACAAGTTTTCGCGCAGTTCTGAGAGAAAACGTTTACACCTTTTTCTCGTCTACTATTCGACGACTTGTAAAATCGATGCTCGTGAATCTTGCTAGTTTTGACCTAAAACGATGTATCCCGTTGTTTTGAGCCGGAATACAAGTTTCCGCGCAGTTCTGAGAGAAAAAGTTTACACCTTTCTCTCGTGTACTCTTCGACGACATGTAAAATCGATGCTCGTGAATTTTGCTAGTTTCGATCTAAAACGATATATCCTGTTGTTTTGAGCCGGAATACAAGTTTTCGCGCAGTTCGGAGAGAAAACGTTTACACCTTTCTCTCGTCTACTCCTCGACGACTCGTAAAATCGATGCTCGTGAATCTTGCTAGTTTCGATCTAAAACGATGTATCCCGTTGTTTTGAGCCGGAATACAAGTTTTCGCGCAGTTCTGAGAGTTAAAGTTTACACCTTTCTCTCGTGTACTCTTCGACGACATGTAAAATCGATGCTCGTGAATCATGCTAGTTTCCATCTAAAACGATGTATCCTGTTGTTTTGAGCCGGAATACAAGTTTTTGCGCAGTTCTGAGAGAAAACGTTTACACCTTTCTCTCGTGTACTCTTCGACGACTAGTAAAATCGATGCTCGTGAATCTTGCTACTTTCGATCTAAAACGATGTATCCCGTTGTTTTGAGCCGGAATACAAGTTTTCGCGCAGTTCTGAGAGTTAAAGTTTACACCTTTCTCTCGTCTACTATTCGAAGACTTGTGAAATCGATGCTCCTGAATCTTGCTAGATTCGATCTAAAGCGATGTATCCCGTTGTTTTGAGGCGGAATACAAGTTTTCGCGCAGTTCTGAGAGAAAAAGTTTACACATTTCTCTCGTCTACTCTTCGACGACCTGTAATATCGATGCTCGTGAATCTTGCTAGTTTCGATCTAAAATGATGAATCCCGTTGTTTTGAGCCGGAATAGAAGTTTTCGCGCAGTTCTGAGAGAAAAAGTTTACACCTTTCTCTCGTCTAGTATTCGACGACTTGTAAAATCGATGCTCGTGAATCTTGCTTATTTCGACCTAAAACGATGTATCCCTTTGTTTTGAGCCGGAATACAAGTTTTCGCGCAGTTCTGAGAGAAAAAGTTTACACCTTTCTCTCGTGTACTCTTCGACGACTTGTAAAATCGATGCTCGTGAATCATGCTAGTTTCGATCTAAAACGATGTATCCTGTTGTTTTGAGCCGGAATACAAGTTTTCGCGCAGTTCTGAGAGAAAAGTGTACACCTTTCTCTCGTGTACTCTTCGACGACTTGTAAAATCGATGCTCGTGAATCGTGCTAGTTTCGATCTAAAACGTTGTATCCCGTTGTTTTGAGCCGGAATACAAGTTTTCGCGCAGTTCTGAGAGAAAAAGTTTACACCTTTCTCTCGTGTACTCTTCGACGACTAGTAAAATCGATGCTCGTGAATCTTGCTAGTTTCGATCTAAAACGATGTAACCCGTTGTTTTGAGCCGGAATACATGTTTTCGCGCAGATCTCAGAGAAAAAGTTCACACCTTTCTCTCGTGTACTCTTAGACGACTTGTAAAATTGATGATCGTGAATCTTGCTAGTTTCGATCTAAAACGATGAATCCCGTTGTTTTGAGCCGGAATACAAGTTTTCGCGCAGTTCTGAGAGAAAACGTTTAGACCTTTCTCTCGTCTAGTATTCGACGACTTGAAAAATCGATGCTCGTGAATCATGCTAGTTTCGATCTAAAACGGTGTATCCAGTTGTTTTGAGCCGGAATACAAGTTTTCGCGCAGTTCTGAGAGAAAAAGTTTACACCTTTCTCTCGTGTACTCTTCGAAGACTTGTGAAATCGATGCTCCTGAATCTTGCTAGATTCGATCTAAAGCGATGTATCCCGTTGTTTTGAGGCGGAATACAAGTTTTCGCGCAGTTCTGAGAGAAAAAGTTTACACATTTCTCTCGTCTACTCTTCGACGACCTGTAATATCGATGCTCGTGAATCTTGCTAGTTTCGATCTAAAATGATGAATCCCGTTGTTTTGAGCCGGAATAGAAGTTTTCGCGCAGTTCTGAGAGAAAAAGTTTACACCTTTCTCTCGTCTAGTATTCGACGACTTGTAAAATCGATGCTCGTGAATCTTGCTAGTTTCGACCTAAAACGATGTATCCCGTTGTTTTGAGCCGGAATACAAGTTTTCGCGCAGTTCTGAGAGAAAATGTTTACACCTTTCTCTCGTCTACTATTCGAAGACTTGTAAAATCGAGGCTCGTGAATCTTGCTAATTTCGACCTAAAACGATGTATCCCTTTGTTTTGAGCCGGAATACAAGTTTTCGCGCAGTTCTGAGAGAAAAAGTTTACACCTTTCTCTCGTGTACTCTTCGACGACTTGTAAAATCGATGCTCGTGAATCATGCTAGTCTCGATCTAAAACGATGTATCCTGTTGTTTTGAGCCGGAATACAAGTTTTCGCGCAGTTCTGAGAGAAAAGTGTACACCTTTCTCTCGTGTACTCTTCGACGACTTGTAAAATCGATGCTCGTGAATCGTGCTAGTTTCGATCTAAAACGTTGTATCCCGTTGTTTTGAGCCGGAATACAAGTTTTCGCGCAGTTCTGAGAGAAAAAGTTTACACCTTTCTCTCTTGTACTTTTCGACGACTAGTAAAATCGATGCTCGTGAATCTTGCTAGTTTCGATCTAAAACGATGTAACCCGTTGTTTTGAGCCGGAATACATGTTTTCGCGCAGATCTCAGAGAAAAAGTTCACACCTTTCTCTCGTGTACTCTTAGACGACTTGTAAAATTGATGATCGTGAATCTTGCTAGTTTCGATCTAAAACGATGAATCCCGTTGTTTTGAGCCGGAATACAAGTTTTCGTGCAGTTCTGAGAGAAAAAGTTTACACCTCTCTCTCGTCTAGTATTCGACGACTTGAAAAATCGATGCTCGTGAATCATGCTAGTTTCGATCTAAAACGGTGTATCCCGTTGTTTTGAGCCGGAATACAAGTTTTCGCGCAGTTCTGAGAGAAAAAGTTTACACCTTTCTCTCGTGTACTCTTCGAAGACTTGTAAAATCGATGCTCGTGAATCTTGCTAGTTTCGATCTAAAACGATGTATCCCGTTGTTTTGAGCCGGAATACAAGTTTTCGCGCAGTTCTGAGAGAAAAAGTTTACACCTTTCTCTCGTGTACTCTTCGACGACTTGTAAAATCGATGCTCGTGAATCTTGCTAGTTTCGATCTAAAACGATGTATCCCGTTGTTTTGAGTCGGAATACAAGTTTTCGCGCAGTTCTGAGAGTTAAAGTTTACACCTTTCTCTCGTCTACTCTTCGAAGACTTGTGAAATCGATTCTCGAGAATCTTGCTAGATTCGATCTAAAGCGATGTATCTCGTTGTTTTGAGCCGGAATACAAGTTTTCGCGAGGTTCTGAGAGAAAACGTTTACACCTTTCTCTCGTGTACTCTTCGACGACTTGTAAAATCGATGCTCGTGAATCTTGCTAGTTTCGATCTAAAACTATTTATCCCGTTGTTTTGAGCCGGAATACAAGTTTTCGCGCAGTTCTGAGAGAAAACGTTTACACCTTTTTCTCGTCTACTATTCGACGACTTGTAAAATCGATGCTCGTGAATCTTGCTAGTTTTAACCTAAAACGATGTATCCCGTTGTTTTGAGCCGGAATACAAGTTTTCGCGCAGTTCTGAGAGAAAAAGTTTACACCTCTCTCGTGTACTCTTCGACGACATGTAAAATCGATGCTCGTGAATCATGCTAGTTTCGATCTAAAACGATGTATCCTGTTGTTTTGAGCCGGAATACAAGTTTTCGCGCAGTTCTGAGAGAAAAAGTTTACACCTTTCTCTCATGTACTCTTCGACGACTAGTAAAATCGATGCTCGTGAATCTTGCTAGTTTCGATCTAAAACGATGTAACCCGTTGTTTTGAGCCGGAATACATGTTTTCGCGCAGATCTCAGAGAAAAAGTTCACACCTTTCTCTCGTGTACTCTTAGACGACTTGTAAAATTGATGCTCGTGAATCTTGCTAGTTTCGATCTAAAACGATGAATCCCGTTGTTTTGAGCCGGAATACAAGTTTTCGCGCAGTTCTGAGAGAAAAAGTTTACACCTTTCTCTCGTCTAGTATTCGACGACTTGAAAAATCGATGCTCGTGAATCATGCTAGTTTCGATCTAAAACGGTGTATCCCGTTGTTTTGAGCCGGAATACAAGTTTTTGCGCAGTTCTGAGAGTTAAAGTTTACACCTTTCTCTCGTCTACTATTCGAAGACTTGTGAAATCGATGCTCCTGAATCTTGCTAGATTCGATCTAAAGCGATGTATCCCGTTGTTTTGAGCCGGAATACAAGTTTTCGCGCAGTTCTGAGAGAGAACGTTTACACCTTTCTCTCGTCTACTATTCGAAGACTTGAAAAATCGATGCTCGTGAATCTTGCTAGTTTCGACCTAAACGATGTATCCCTTTGTTTTGAGCCGGAATACAAGTTTTCGCGCAGTTCTGACAGAAAAAGTTTACACCTTGC
The DNA here is from genome assembly GCF_052857255.1 of Amblyomma americanum. Lineage (NCBI taxonomy): Eukaryota > Metazoa > Arthropoda > Arachnida > Ixodida > Ixodidae > Amblyomma > Amblyomma americanum. The sequence goes on from NW_027526493.1 coordinate 1,250,548, forward strand.
TCTCGTGTACTCTTCGACGACTTGTAAAATCGATGCTCGTGAATCATGCTAGTTTCGATCTAAATTGATGTATCCCGTTGTTTTGAGCCGGAATACAAGTTTTCGTGCAGTTCTGAGAGAAAAGTTTACACCTTTCTCTTGTGTACTCTTCGATGACTTGTAAAATCGATGCTCGTGAATCATGCTAGTTTCGATCTAAAACGATGTATCCCGTTGTTTTGAGCCGGAATAAAAGTTCTCGCGCAGTTCTGAGAGAAAAAGTTTACACCTTTCTCTCGTGTACTCTTCGACGACTTTTAAAATCGATGCTCGTGAATCTTGCTAGTTTCGATCTAAAACGATGTATCCCGTTGTTTTGAGTCGGAATACAAGTTTTCGCGCAGTTCTGAGAGTTAAAGTTTACACCTTTCTCTCGTCTACTCTTCGAAGACTTGTGAAATCGATTCTCGTGAATCTTGCTAGATTCGATCTAAAGCGATGTATCTCGTTGTTTTGAGCCGGAATACAGGTTTTCGCGCAGTTCTGAGAGTTAAAGTTTACACCTTTCTCTCGTCTACTCTTCGAAGACTTGTGAAATCGATGCTCCTGAATCTTGCTAGATTCGATCTAAAGCGATGTATCCCGTTGTTTTGCGCCGGAATACAAGTTTTCGCGCAGTTCTGAGAGAAAAAGTTTACACCTTTCTCTCGTCTATATTCGACAACTTGTAAAATCGATGCTCGTGATACCTGCTAGTTTCGACCTAAAACGATGTATCCCGTTGTTTTGAGCCGGAATACAAGTTTTCGCGCAGTTCTGAGAGAGAACGTTTACACCTTTCTCTCGTCTACTATTCGAAGACTTGTAAAATCGATGCTCGTGAATCTTGCTAGTTTCGACCTAAAACGATGTATCCCTTTGTTTTGAGCCGGAATACAAGTTTTCGCGCAGTTCTGAGAGAAAAAGTTTACACCTTTCTCTCGTGTACTCTTCGACGACTTGTAAAATCGATGCTCGTGAATCATGCTAGTTTCGATCTAAATTGATGTATCCCGTTGTTTTGAGCCGGAATACAAGTTTTCGTGCAGTTCTGAGAGAAAAGTTTACACCTTTCTCTTGTGTACTCTTCGATGACTTGTAAAATCGATGCTCGTGAATCATGCTAGTTTCGATCTAAAACGATGTATCCCGTTGTTGTGAGCCGGAATAAAAGTTTTCGCGCAGTTCTGAGAGAAAAAGTTTACACCTTTCTCTCGTGTACTCTTCGACGACTTGTAAAATCGATGCTCGTGAATCTTGCTAGTTTCGATCTAAAACGATGAATCCCGTTGTTTTGAGCCGGAATACAAGTTTTCGCGCAGTTCTGAGAGAAAAAGTTTACACCTTTCTCTCGTCTAGTATTCGACGACTTGAAAAATCGATGCTCGTGAATCATGCTAGTTTCGATCTAAAACGGTGTATCCCGTTGTTTTGAGCCGGAACACAAGTTTTCGCGCAGTTCTGAGAGAAAAAGTTTACACCTTTCTCTCGTGTACTCTTCGAAGACTTGTAAAATCGATGCTCGTGAATCTTGCTAGTTTCGATCTAAAACGATGTATCCCGTTGTTTTGAGCCGGAATACAAGTTTTCGCGCAGTTCTGAGAGAAAAAGTTTACACCTTTCTCTCGTGTTCTCTTCAACGACTTGTAAAATCGATGCTCGTGAATCTTGCTAGTTTCGATCTAAAACGATGTATCCCGTTGTTTTGAGTCGGAATACAAGTTTTCGCGCAGTTCTGAGAGTTAAAGTTTACACCTTTCTCTCGTCTACTCTTCGAAGACTTGTGAAATCGATTCTCGTGAATCTTGCTAGATTCGATCTAAAGCGATGTATCTCGTTGTTTTGAGCCGGAATACAAGTTTTCGCGCAGTTCTGAGAGAAAACGTTTACACCTTTCTCTCGTGTACTCTTCGAAGACTTGTAAAATCGATGCTCGTGAATCTTGCTAGTTTCGATCTAAAACGATGTATCCCGTTGTTTTGAGCCGGAATACAAGTTTTCGCGCAGTTCTGAAAGAAAAAGTTTACACCTTTCTCTCGTGTACTCTTCGACGACTTGTAAAATCGATGCTCGTGAATCTTGCTAGTTTCGATCTAAAACGATGTATCCCGTTGTTTTGAGTCGGAATACCAGTTTTCGCGCAGTTCTGAGAGTTAAAGTTTACACCTTTCTCTCGTCTACTCTTCGAAGACTTGTGAAATCGATTCTCGTGAATCTTGCTAGATTCGATCTAAAGCGATGTATCTCGTTGTTTTGAGCCGGAAAACAAGTTTTCGCGCAGTTCGGAGAGAAAACGTTTACACCTTTCTCTCGTCTACTCCTCGACGACTCGTAAAATCGATGCTCGGGAATCTTGCTAGTTTCTATCTAAAACGATGTATCCCGTTGTTTTGAGCCGGAATACAAGTTTTCGCGCAGTTCTGAGAGTTAAAGTTTACACCTTTCTCTCGTGTAATCTTCGACGACATGTAAAATCGATGCTCGTGAATCATGCTAGTTTCCATCTAAAACGATGTATCCTGTTGTTTTGAGCCGGAATACAAGTTTTTGCGCAGTTCTGAGAGAAAAAGTTTACACCTTTCTCTCGTGTACTCTTCGACGACTAGTAAAATCGATGCTCGTGAATCTTGCTAGTTTCGATCTAAAACGATGTATCCCGTTGTTTTGAGCCGGAATACAAGTTTTCGCGCAGTTATGAGAGTTAAAGTTTACACCTTTCTCTCGTCTACTATTCGAAGACTTGTGAAATCGATGCTCCTGAATCTTGCTAGATTCGATCTAAAGCGATGTATCCCGTTGTTTTGAGCCGGAATACAAGTTTTCGCGCAGTTCTGAGAGAAAACGTTTACACCTTTCTCTCATGTACTCTTCGACGACTAGTAAAATCGATGCTCGTGAATCTTGCTAGTTTCGATCTAAAACGATGTAACCCGTTGTTTTGAGCCGGAATACATGTTTTCGCGCAGATCTCACAGAAAAAGTTCACACCTTTCTCTCGTGTACTCTTAGACGACTTGTAAAAGTGATGCTCGTGAATCTTGCTAGTTTCGATCTAAAACGATGAATCCCGTTGTTTTGAGCCGGAATACAAGTTTTCGCGCAGTTCTGAGAGAAAAAGTTTACACCTTTCTCTCGTCTAGTATTCGACGACTTGAAAAATCGATGCTCGTGAATCATGCTAGTTTCGATCTAAAACGGTGTATCCCGTTGTTTTGAGCCGGAATACAAGTTTTTGCGCAGTTCTGAGAGTTAAAGTTTACACCTTTCTCTCGTCTACTATTCGAAGACTTGTGAAATCGATGCTCCTGAATCTTGCTAGATTCGATCTAAAGCGATGTATCCCGTTGTTTTGAGCCGGAATACAAGTTTTCGCGCAGTTCTGAGAGAGAACGTTTACACCTTTCTCTCGTCTACTATTCGAAGACTTGAAAAATCGATGCTCGTGAATCTTGCTAGTTTCGACCTAAACGATGTATCCCTTTGTTTTGAGCCGGAATACAAATTTTCGCGCAGTTCTGACAGAAAAAGTTTACACCTTGCTCTCGTGTACTCTTCGACGACTTGTAAAATCGATGCTCGTGAATCATGCTAGTTTCGATCTAAATTGATGTATCCCGTTGTTTTGAGCCGGAATACAAGTTTTCGTGCAGTTCTGAGAGAAAAGTTTACACCTTTCTCTTGTGTACTCTTCGATGACTTGTAAAATCGATGCTCGTGAATCATGCTAGTTTCGATCTAAAACGATGTATCCCGTTGTTTTGAGTCGGAATACAAGTTTTCGCGCAGTTCTGAGAGTTAAAGTTTACACCTTTCTCTCGTCTACTCTTCGAAGACTTGTGAAATCGATGCTCCTGAATCTTGCTAGATTCGATCTAAAGCGATGTATCCCGTTGTTTTGCGCCGGAATACAAGTTTTCGCGCAGTTCTGAGAGAAAAAGTTTACACCTTTCTCTCGTCTATATTCGACAACTTGTAAAATCGATGCTCGTGATACCTGCTAGTTTCGACCTAAAACGATGTATCCCGTTGTTTTGAGCCGGAATACAAGTTTTCGCGCAGTTCTGAGAGAGAACGTTTACACCTTTCTCTCGTCTACTATTCGAAGACTTGTAAAATCGATGCTCGTGAATCTTGCTAGTTTCGACCTAAAACGATGTATCCCTTTGTTTTGAGCCGGAATACAAGTTTTCGCGCAGTTCTGAGAGAAAAAGTTTACACCTTTCTCTCGTGTACTCTTCGACGACTTGTAAAATCGATGCTCGTGAATCATGCTAGTTTCGATCTAAATTGATGTATCCCGTTGTTTTGAGCCGGAATACAAGTTTTCGTGCAGTTCTGAGAGAAAAGTTTACACCTTTCTCTTGTGTACTCTTCGATGACTTGTAAAATCGATGCTAGTGAATCATGCTAGTTTCGATCTAAAACGATGTATCCCGTTGTTGTGAGCCGGAATAAAAGTTTTCGCGCAGTTCTGAGAGAAAAAGTTTACACCTTTCTCTCGTGTACTCTTCGACGACTTGTAAAATCGATGCTCGTGAATCTTGTTAGTTTCGATCTAAAACGATGAATCCCGTTGTTTTGAGCCGGAATACAAGTTTTCGCGCAGTTCTGAGAGAAAAAGTTTACACCTTTCTCTCGTCTAGTATTCGACGACTTGAAAAATCGATGCTCGTGAATCATGCTAGATTCGATCTAAAACGGTGTATCCCGTTGTTTTGAGCCGGAATACAAGTTTTCGCGCAGTTCTGAGAGAAAAAGTTTACACCTTTCTCTCGTGTACTCTTCGAAGACTTGTAAAATCGATGCTCGTGAATCTTGCTAGTTTCGATCTAAAACGATGTATCCCGTTGTTTTGAGCCGGAATACAAGTTTTCGCGCAGTTCTGAGAGAAAAAGTTTACACCTTTCTCTCGTGTTCTCTTCAACGACTTGTAAAATCGATGCTCGTGAATCTTGCTAGTTTCGATCTAAAACGATGTATCCCGTTGTTTTGAGTCGGAATACAAGTTTTCGCGCAGTTCTGAGAGATAAAGTTTACACCTTTCTCTCGTCTACTCTTCGAAGACTTGTGAAATCGATTCTCGTGAATCTTGCTAGATTCGATCTAAAGCGATGTATCTCGTTGTTTTGAGCCGGAATACAAGTTTTCGCGCAGTTCTGAGAGAAAACGTTTACACCTTTCTCTCGTGTACTCTTCGAAGACTTGTAAAATCGATGCTCGTGAATCTTGCTAGTTTCGATCTAAAACGATGTATCCCGTTGTTTTGAGCCGGAATACAAGTTTTCGCGCAGTTCTGAAAGAAAAAGTTTACACCTTTCTCTCGTGTACTCTTCGACGACTTGTAAAATCGATGCTCGTGAATCTTGCTAGTTTCGATCTAAAACGATGTATCCCGTTGTTTTGAGTCGGAATACCAGTTTTCGCGCAGTTCTGAGAGTTAAAGTTTACACCTTTCTCTCGTCTACTCTTCGAAGACTTGTGAAATCGATTCTCGTGAATCTTGCTAGATTCGATCTAAAGCGATGTATCTCGTTGTTTTGAGCCGGAAAACAAGTTTTCGCGCAGTTCGGAGAGAAAACGTTTACACCTTTCTCTCGTCTACTCCTCGACGACTCGTAAAATCGATGCTCGTGAATCTTGCTAGTTTCTATCTAAAACGATGTATCCCGTTGTTTTGAGCCGGAATACAAGTTTTCGCGCAGTTCTGAGAGTTAAAGTTTACACCTTTCTCTCGTGTAATCTTCGACGACATGTAAAATCGATGCTCGTGAATCATGCTAGTTTCCATCTAAAACGATGTATCCTGTTGTTTTGAGCCGGAATACAAGTTTTGCGCAGTTCTGAGAGAAAAAGTTTACACCTTTCTCTAGTGTACTCTTCGACGACTAGTAAAATCGATGCTCGTGAAACTTGCTAGTTTCGACCTAAAACGATGTATCCCGTTGTTTTGAGCCGGAATACAAGTTTTCGCGCAGTTCTGAGAGAGAACGTTTACACCTTTCTCTCGTCTACTATTCGAAGACTTGTAAAATCGATGCTCGTGAATCTTGCTAGTTTCGACCTAAAACGATGTATCCCTTTGTTTTGAGCCGGAATACAAGTTTTCGCGCAGTTCTGACAGAAAAAGTTTACACCTTGCTCTCGTGTACTCTTCGACGACTTGTAAAATCGATGCTCGTGAATCATGCTAGTTTCGATCTAAATTGATGTATCCCGTTGTTTTGAGCCGGAATACAAGTTTTCGTGCAGTTCTGAGAGAAAAGTTTACACCTTTCTCTTGTGTACTCTTCGATGACTTGTAAAATCGATGCTCGTGAATCATGCTAGTTTCGATCTAAAACGATGTATCCCGTTGTTTTGAGCCGGAATAAAAGTTCTCGCGCAGTTCTGAGAGTTAAAGTTTACACCTTTCTCTCGTCTACTCTTCGAAGACTTGTGAAATCGATTCTCGTGAATCTTGCTAGATTCGATCTAAAGCGATGTATCTCGTTGTTTTGAGCCGGAAAACAAGTTTTCGCGCAGTTCGGAGAGAAAACGTTTACACCTTTCTCTCGTCTACTCTTCGACGACTTGTAAAATCGATGCTCGTGAATCTTGCTAGTTTCGATCTAAAACTATTTATCCCGTTGTTTTGAGCCGGAATACAAGTTTTCGCGCAGTTCTGAGAGATAACGTTTACACCTTTTTCTCGTCTACTATTCGACCACTTGTAAAATCGATGCTCGTGAATCTTGCTAGTTTTGACCTAAAACGATGTATCCCGTTGTTTTGAGCCGGAATACAAGTTTTCGCGCAGTTCTGAGAGAAAAAGTTTACACCTTTCTCTCGTGTACTCTTCGACGACATGTAAAATCGATGCTCGTGAATTTTGCTAGTTTCGATCTAAAACGATATATCCTGTTGTTTTGAGCCGGAATACAAGTTTTCGCGCAGTTCGGAGAGAAAACGTTTACACCTTTCTCTCGTCTACTCCTCGACGACTCGTAAAATCGATGCTCGTGAATCTTGGTAGTTTCGATCTAAAACGATGTATCCCGTTGTTTTGAGCCGAAATACAAGTTTTCGCGCAGTTCTGAGAGTTAAAGTTTACACCTTTCTCTCGTGTACTCTTCGACGACATGTAAAATCGATGCTCGTGAATCATGCTAGTTTCCATCTAAAACGATGTAACCTGTTGTTTTCAGCCGGAATACAAGTTTTCGCGCAGTTCTGAGAGAAAAAGTTTACACCTTTCTCTCGTGTACTCTTCGACGACTAGTAAAATCGATGCTCGTGAATCTTGCTAGTTTCGATCTAAAACGATGTATCCCGTTGTTTTGAGCCGGAATACAAGTTTTCGCGCAGTTCTGAGAGTTAAAGTTTACACCTTTCTCTCGTCTACTCTTCGAAGACTTGTGAAATCGATGCTCCTGAATCTTGCTAGATTCGATCTAAAGCGATGTATCCCGTTGTTTTGCGCCGGAATACAAGTCTTCGCGCAGTCCTGAGAGAAAAAGTTTACACATTTCTCTCGTCTACTCTTCGACGACTTGTAAAATCGATGCTCGTGAATCTTGCTAGTTTCGATCTAAAACGATGTATCCCGTTGTTTTGAGCCGGAATACAAGTTTTCGCGCAGTTCTGAGAGAAAAAGTTTACACCTCTCTCTCGTCTACTCTTCGACGACTTGTAAAAGCGATGCTCGTGAATCTTGCTAGTTTCGATCTAAAACGATGTATCCCGTTGTTTTGAGCCGGAATACAAGTTTTCGCGCAGTTCTGAGAGAAAAAGTTTACACTTTTCTCTCGTGGACTCTCCGACGACTTGTAAAATCGATGCTCGTGAATCTTGCTAGTTTCGATCTAAAACGATGTATCCCGTTGTTTTGAGCCGGAATACAAGTTTTCGTGCAGTTCTGAGAGAAAACGTTTACACCTTTCTCTCGTCTACTCTTCGAGGACTGGTAAAATCGATGCTCGTGAATCTTGCTAGTTTCGATCTAAAGCGATGTATCCCGTTGCTTTGAGCCGGAATACAAGTTTTCGCGCAGTTCTGAGAGAAAAAGTTTACACCTTTCTCTCGTCTACTCTTCGACGACTTGTAAAATCGATGCTCGTGAATCTTGCTAGATTCGATCTAAAGCGATGTATCTCGTTGTTTTGAGCCGGAAAACAAGTTTTCGCGCAGTTCGGAGAGAAAACGTTTACACCTTTCTCTCGTCTACTCTTCGACGACTTGTAAAATCGATGCTCGTGAATCTTGCTAGTTTCGATCTAAAACTATTTATCCCGTTGTTTTGAGCCGGAATACAAGTTTTCGCGCAGTTCTGAGAGATAACGTTTACACCTTTTTCTCGTCTACTATTCGACCACTTGTAAAATCGATGCTCGTGAATCTTGCTAGTTTTGACCTAAAACGATGTATCCCGTTGTTTTGAGCCGGAATACAAGTTTTCGCGCAGTTCTGAGAGAAAAAGTTTACACATTTCTCTCGTCTACTCTTCGACGACCTGTAATATCGATGCTCGTGAATCTTGCTAGTTTCGATCTAAAACGATGTAACCCGTTGTTTTGAGCCGGAATAAAAGTTTTCGCGTAGTTCTGAGAGAAAAAGTATACACCTTTCTCTCGTCTATATTCGACAACTTGTAAAATCGATGCTCGTGAAACTTGCTAGTTTCGACCTAAAACGATGTATCCTGTTGTTTTGAGCCGGAATACAAGTTTTCGCGCAGTTCTGAGAGAGAACGTTTACACCTTTCTCTCGTCTACTATTCGAAGACTTGTAAAATCGATGCTCGTGAATCTTGCTAGTTTCGACCTAAAACGATGTATCCCTTTGTTTTGAGCCGGAATACAAGTTTTCGCGCAGTTCTGACAGAAAAAGTTTACACCTTGCTCTCGTGTACTCTTCGACGACTTGTAAAATCGATGCTCGTGAATCATGCTAGTTTCGATCTAAATTGATGTATCCCGTTGTTTTGAGCCGGAATACAAGTTTTCGTGCAGTTCTGAGAGAAAAGTTTACACCTTTCTCTTGTGTACTCTTCGATGACTTGTAAAATCGATGCTCGTGAATCATGCTAGTTTCGATCTAAAACGATGTATCCCGTTGTTTTGAGCCGGAATACAAGTCTTCGCGCAGTCCTGAGAGAAAAAGTTTACACATTTCTCTCGTCTACTCTTCGACGACTTGTAAAATCGATGCTCGTGAATCTTGCTAGTTTCGATCTAAAACGATGTATCCCGTTGTTTTGAGCCGGAATACAAGTTTTCGCGCAGTTCTGAGAGAAAAAGTTTACACCTTTCTCTCGTCTACTCTTCGACGACTTGTAAAAGCGATGCTCGTGAATCTTGCTAGTTTCGATCTAAAACGATGTATCCCGTTGTTTTGAGCCGGAATACAAGTTTTCGCGCAGTTCTGAGAGAAAAAGTTTACACTTTTCTCTCGTGGACTCTCCGACGACTTGTAAAATCGATGCTCGTGAATCTTGCTAGTTTCGATCTAAAGCGATGTATCCCGTTGCTTTGAGCCGGAATACAAGTTTTCGCGCAGTTCTGAGAGAAAAAGTTTACACCTTTCTCTCGTCTACTCTTCGACGACTTGTAAAATCGATGCTCGTGAATCTTGCTAGTTTCGATCTAAAACGATGTATCCCGTTGTTTTGAGCCGGAATACAAGTTTTCGCGCAGTTCTGAGAGAAAAAGTTTACGCCTTTTTCTCGTCTACTCTTCGAGGACTTGCAAAATCGATGCTCGTGAATCTTGCTAGTTTCGATCTAAAGCGATGTATCCCGTTGCTTTGAGCCGGAATACAAGTTTTCGCGCAGTTCTGAGAGAAAAAGTTTACACCTTTCTCTCGTCTACTATTCGACGACTTGTAAAATCGATGCTCGTGAATATTGCTAGTTTCGACCTAAAACGATGTATCCCGTTGTTTTGAGCCGGAATACAATTTTTCGCGCAGTTCTGAGAGAAAAAGTTTACACCTTTCTCTCGTGGACTTTCCGACGACTTGTAAAATCGATGCTCGTGAATCCTGCTGGTTACGTTCTAAAACGATGTACCCCGTTGTTGCGAGCCGGAATACAAGTTTTCGTGCAGTTCTGAGAGAAAAAGTTTACACCTTTCTCTTGTCTTCTCTTCGACGACTGGTAACATTGATGCTCGTGAATCTTGCTAGTTTAGACCTAAAACGATGTATCGCGTTGTTTTGAGCCGGAATACAAGTTTTCGCGCAGTTCTGAGAGAAAAAGTTTGCACCTTTCTCTCGTCTACTCTTCGACGACTTGTAAAATCGATGCTCGTGAATTTTGCTCGTTTCGATCTAAAACGATGTATCCCGTTGTTTTGAGCCGGAATACAAGTTTTCGCGCAGTTCTGAGAGAAAAAGTTTACACTTTTCTCTCGTGGACTCTCCGACGACTTGTAAAATCGATGCTCGTGAATCTTGCTAGTTTCGATCTAAAACGATGTATCCCGTTGTTTTGAGCCGGAATACAAGTTTTCGCGCAGTTCTGAGAGAAAACGTTTACGCCTTTTTCTCGTCTACTCTTCGAGGACTTGCAAAATCGATGCTCGTGAATCTTGCTAGTTTCGATCTAAAGCGATGTATCCCGTTGCTTTGAGCCGGAATACAAGTTTTCGTGCAGTTCTGAGAGAAAACGTTTACACCTTTCTCTCGTCTACTCTTCGACGACTTGTAAAATCGATGCTCGTGAATCTTGCTAGTTTCGATCTAAAACGATGTATCCCGTTGTTTTGAGCCGGAATACAAGTTTTCGTGCAGTTCTGAGAGAAAACGTTTACACCTTTCTCTCGTCTACTCTTCGACGACTTGTAAAATCGATGCTGTGAATCTTGCTAGTTTCGATCTAAAACGATGTATTCCGTTGTTTTGAGCCGGAATACAAGTTTTCGCGCAGTTCTGAGAGAAAAAGTTTACACCATTCTCTCGTCTACTCTTCGACGACTTGTAAAATCGATGCTCGTGAATCTTGCTAGTTTCGATCTAAAACGATGTATCCCGTTGTTTTGAGCCGGAATACAAGTTTTCGCGCAGTTCTGAGAGAAAAAGTTTACGCCTTTTTCTCGTCTACTCTTCGAGGACTTGCAAAATCGATGCTCGTGAATCTTGCTAGTTTCGATCTAAAGCGATGTATCCCGTTGCTTTGAGCCGGAATACAAGTTTTCGCGCAGTTCTGAGAGAAAAAGTTTACACCTTTCTCTCGTCTACTATTCGACGACTTGTAAAATCGATGCTCGTGAATATTGCTAGTTTCGACCTAAAACGATGTATCCCGTTGTTTTGAGCCGGAATACAATTTTTCGCGCAGTTCTGAGAGAAAAAGTTTACACCTTTCTCTCGTGGACTTTCCGACGACTTGTAAAATCGATGCTCGTGAATCCTGCTGGTTACGTTCTAAAACGATGTACCCCGTTGTTTCGAGCCGGAATACAAGTTTTCGTGCAGTTCTGAGAGAAAAAGTTTACACCTTTCTCTTGTCTTCTCTTCGACGACTGGTAAAATTGATGCTCGTGAATCTTGCTAGTTTAGACCTAAAACGATGTATCGCGTTGTTTTGAGCCGGAATACAAGTTTTCGCGCAGTTCTGAGAGAAAAAGTTTGCACCTTTCTCTCGTGTACTCTTTGACGACTTGTAAAATCGATGCTCGTGAATTTTGCTCGTTTCGATCTAAAACGATGTATCCCGTTGTTTTGAGCCGGAATACAAGTTTTCGCGCAGTTCTGAGAGAAAAAGCTTACACCTTTTTCTCGTCTACTCTTCGACGACTTGTAAAATCGATGCTCGTGAATCTTGCTAGTTTCGATCTAAAACGATGTATCCCGTTGTTTTGAGCCGGAATACAAGTTTTCGCGCAGTTCTGAGAGAAAAAGTTTACACTTTTCTCTCGTGGACTCTCCGACGACTTGTAAAATCGATGCTCGTGAATCTTGCTAGTTACGATCTACAACGATGTATCCCGTTGTTTTGAGCTGGAATAGAAGTTTTCGCGCAGTTCTGAGAGAAAAAGTTTACACCTTTCTCTCGTCTACTATTCGACGACTTGTAAAATCGATGCTCGTGAATATTGCTAGTTTCGACCTAAAACGATGTATCCCGTTGTTTTGAGCCGGAATACAAGTTTTCGCGCAGTTCTGAGAGAAAAAGTGTACACCATTCTGTCGTGGACTCTCCGACGACTTGTAAAATCGATGCTCGTGAATCTTGCTAGTTTCGATCTAAAACGATGTATTCCGTTGTTTTGAGCCGGAATACAAGTTTTCGCGCAGTTCTGTGAGAAAAAGTTTACACCTTTCTCTCGTCTACTCTTCGACGACTTGTAAACTCGATGCTCGTGAATCTTGCTAGTTTCGATCTAAAACGATGTATCCCGTTGTTTTGAGCCGGAATACAAGTTTTCGCGCAGTTCTGAGAGAAAAAGTTTACGCCTTTTTCTCGTCTACTCTTCGAGGACTTGCAAAATCGATGCTCGTGAATCTTGCTAGTTTCGATCTAAAGCGATGTATCCCGTTGCTTTGAGCCGGAATACAAGTTTTCGCGCAGTTCTGAGAGAAAAAGTTTACACCTTTCTCTCGTCTACTATTCGAAGACTTGTAAAATCGATGCTCGTGAATCTTGCTAGTTTCGACCTAAAACGATGTATCCCTTTGTTTTGAGCCGGAATACAAGTTTTCGCGCAGTTCTGACAGAAAAAGTTTACACCTTGCTCTCGTGTACTCTTCGACGACTTGTAAAATCGATGCTCGTGAATCATGCTAGTTTCGATCTAAATTGATGTATCCCGTTGTTTTGAGCCGGAATACAAGTTTTCGTGCAGTTCTGAGAGAAAAGTTTACACCTTTCTCTTGTGTACTCTTCGATGACTTGTAAAATCGATGCTCGTGAATCATGCTAGTTTCGATCTAAAACGATGTATCCCGTTGTTTTGAGCCGGAATACAAGTCTTCGCGCAGTCCTGAGAGAAAAAGTTTACACATTTCTCTCGTCTACTCTTCGACGACTTGTAAAATCGATGCTCGTGAATCTTGCTAGTTTCGATCTAAAACGATGTATCCCGTTGTTTTGAGCCGGAATACAAGTTTTCGCGCAGTTCTGAGAGAAAAAGTTTACACCTTTCTCTCGTCTACTCTTCGACGACTTGTAAAAGCGATGCTCGTGAATCTTGCTAGTTTCGATCTAAAACGATGTATCCCGTTGTTTTGAGCCGGAATACAAGTTTTCGCGCAGTTCTGAGAGAAAAAGTTTACACTTTTCTCTCGTGGACTCTCCGACGACTTGTAAAATCGATGCTCGTGAATCTTGCTAGTTTCGATCTAAAACGATGTATCCCGTTGTTTTGAGCCGGAATACAAGTTTTCGTGCAGTTCTGAGAGAAAACGTTTACACCTTTCTCTCGTCTACTCTTCGAGGACTTGCAAAATCGATGCTCGTGAATCTTGCTAGTTTCGATCTAAAGCGATGTATCCCGTTGCTTTGAGCCGGAATACAAGTTTTCGCGCAGTTCTGAGAGAAAAAGTTTACACCTTTCTCTCGTCTACTCTTCGACGACTTGTAAAATCGATGCTCGTGAATCTTGCTAGTTTCGATCTAAAACGATGTATCCCGTTGTTTTGAGCCGGAATACAAGTTTTCGTGCAGTTCTGAGAGAAAACGTTTACACCTTTCTCTCGTCTACTCTTCGAGGACTTGTAAAATCGATGCTGTGAATCTTGCTAGTTTCGATCTAAAACGATGTATTCCGTTGTTTTGAGCCGAAATACAAGTTTTCGCGCAGTTCTGAGAGAAAAAGTTTACACCTTTCTCTCGTCTACTCTTCGACGACTTGTAAAATCGATGCTCGTGAATCTTCCTAGTTTCGATCTAAAACGATGTATCCCGTTGTTTTGAGCCGGAATACAAGTTTTCGCGCAGTTCTGAGAGAAAAAGTTTACGCCTTTTTCTCGTCTACTCTTCGAGGACTTGCAAAATCGATGCTCGTGAATCTTGCTAGTTTCGATCTAAAGCGATGTATCCCGTTGCTTTGAGCCGGAATACAAGTTTTCGCGCAGTTCTGAGAGAAAAAGTTTACACCTTTCTCTCGTCTACTATTCGACGACTTGTAAAATCGATGCTCGTGAATATTGCTAGTTTCGACCTAAAACGATGTATCCCGTTGTTTTGAGCCGGAATACAATTTTTCGCGCAGTTCTGAGAGAAAAAGTTTACACCTTTCTCTCTTGGACTTTCCGACGACTTGTAAAATCGATGCTCGTGAATCCTGCTGGTTACGTTCTAAAACGATGTACCCCGTTGTTGCGAGCCGGAATACAAGTTTTCGTGCAGTTCTGAGAGAAAAAGTTTACACCTTTCTCTTGTCTTCTCTTCGACGACTGGTAACATTGATGCTCGTGAATCTTGCTAGTTTAGACCTAAAACGATGTATCGCGTTGTTTTGAGCCGGAATACAAGTTTTCGCGCAGTTCTGAGAGAAAAAGTTTGCACCTTTCTCTCGTCTACTCTTCGACGACTTGTAAAATCGATGCTCGTGAATTTTGCTCGTTTCGATCTAAAACGATGTATCCCGTTGTTTTGAGCCGGAATACAAGTTTTCGCGCAGTTCTGAGAGAAAAAGTTTACACTTTTCTCTCGTGGACTCTCCGACGACTTGTAAAATCGATGCTCGTGAATCTTGCTAGTTTCGATCTAAAACGATGTATCCCGTTGTTTTGAGCCGGAATACAAGTTTTCGCGCAGTTCTGAGAGAAAAAGTTTACGCCTTTTTCTCGTCTACTCTTCGAGGACTTGCAAAATCGATGCTCGTGAATCTTGCTAGTTTCGATCTAAAGCGATGTATCCCGTTGCTTTGAGCCGGAATACAAGTTTTCGTGCAGTTCTGAGAGAAAACGTTTACACCTTTCTCTCGTCTACTCTTCGACGACTTGTAAAATCGATGCTCGTGAATCTTGCTAGTTTCGATCTAAAACGATGTATCCCGTTGTTTTGAGCCGGAATACAAGTTTTCGTGCAGTTCTGAGAGAAAACGTTTACACCTTTCTCTCGTCTACTCTTCGACGACTTGTAAAATCGATGCTGTGAATCTTGCTAGTTTCGATCTAAAACGATGTATTCCGTTGTTTTGAGCCGGAATACAAGTTTTCGCGCAGTTCTGAGAGAAAAAGTTTACACCATTCTCTCGTCTACTCTTCGACGACTTGTAAAATCGATGCTCGTGAATCTTGCTAGTTTCGATCTAAAACGATGTATCCCGTTGTTTTGAGCCGGAATACAAGTTTTCGCGCAGTTCTGAGAGAAAAAGTTTACGCCTTTTTCTCGTCTACTCTTCGAGGACTTGCAAAATCGATGCTCGTGAATCTTGCTAGTTTCGATCTAAAGCGATGTATCCCGTTGCTTTGAGCCGGAATACAAGTTTTCGCGCAGTTCTGAGAGAAAAAGTTTACACCTTTCTCTCGTCTACTATTCGACGACTTGTAAAATCGATGCTCGTGAATATTGCTAGTTTCGACCTAAAACGATGTATCCCGTTGTTTTGAGCCGGAATACAATTTTTCGCGCAGTTCTGAGAGAAAAAGTTTACACCTTTCTCTCGTGGACTTTCCGACGACTTGTAAAATCGATGCTCGTGAATCCTGCTGGTTACGTTCTAAAACGATGTACCCCGTTGTTTCGAGCCGGAATACAAGTTTTCGTGCAGTTCTGAGAGAAAAAGTTTACACCTTTCTCTTGTCTTCTCTTCGACGACTGGTAAAATTGATGCTCGTGAATCTTGCTAGTTTAGACCTAAAACGATGTATCGCGTTGTTTTGAGCCGGAATACAAGTTTTCGCGCAGTTCTGAGAGAAAAAGTTTGCACCTTTCTCTCGTGTACTCTTTGACGACTTGTAAAATCGATGCTCGTGAATTTTGCTCGTTTCGATCTAAAACGATGTATCCCGTTGTTTTGAGCCGGAATACAAGTTTTCGCGCAGTTCTGAGAGAAAAAGCTTACACCTTTTTCTCGTCTACTCTTCGACGACTTGTAAAATCGATGCTCGTGAATCTTGCTAGTTTCGATCTAAAACGATGTATCCCGTTGTTTTGAGCCGGAATACAAGTTTTCGCGCAGTTCTGAGAGAAAAAGTTTACACTTTTCTCTCGTGGACTCTCCGACGACTTGTAAAATCGATGCTCGTGAATCTTGCTAGTTACGATCTACAACGATGTATCCCGTTGTTTTGAGCTGGAATAGAAGTTTTCGCGCAGTTCTGAGAGAAAAAGTTTACACCTTTCTCTCGTCTACTATTCGACGACTTGTAAAATCGATGCTCGTGAATATTGCTAGTTTCGACCTAAAACGATGTATCCCGTTGTTTTGAGCCGGAATACAAGTTTTCGCGCAGTTCTGAGAGAAAAAGTGTACACCATTCTGTCGTGGACTCTCCGACGACTTGTAAAATCGATGCTCGTGAATCTTGCTAGTTTCGATCTAAAACGATGTATTCCGTTGTTTTGAGCCGGAATACAAGTTTTCGCGCAGTTCTGTGAGAAAAAGTTTACACCTTTCTCTCGTCTACTCTTCGACGACTTGTAAACTCGATGCTCGTGAATCTTGCTAGTTTCGATCTAAAACGATGTATCCCGTTGTTTTGAGCCGGAATACAAGTTTTCGCGCAGTTCTGAGAGAAAAAGTTTACGCCTTTTTCTCGTCTACTCTTCGAGGACTTGCAAAATCGATGCTCGTGAATCTTGCTAGTTTCGATCTAAAGCGATGTATCCCGTTGCTTTGAGCCGGAATACAAGTTTTCGCGCAGTTCTGAGAGAAAAAGTTTACACCTTTCTCTCGTCTACTATTCGAAGACTTGTAAAATCGATGCTCGTGAATCTTGCTAGTTTCGACCTAAAACGATGTATCCCTTTGTTTTGAGCCGGAATACAAGTTTTCGCGCAGTTCTGACAGAAAAAGTTTACACCTTGCTCTCGTGTACTCTTCGACGACTTGTAAAATCGATGCTCGTGAATCATGCTAGTTTCGATCTAAATTGATGTATCCCGTTGTTTTGAGCCGGAATACAAGTTTTCGTGCAGTTCTGAGAGAAAAGTTTACACCTTTCTCTTGTGTACTCTTCGATGACTTGTAAAATCGATGCTCGTGAATCATGCTAGTTTCGATCTAAAACGATGTATCCCGTTGTTTTGAGCCGGAATACAAGTCTTCGCGCAGTCCTGAGAGAAAAAGTTTACACATTTCTCTCGTCTACTCTTCGACGACTTGTAAAATCGATGCTCGTGAATCTTGCTAGTTTCGATCTAAAACGATGTATCCCGTTGTTTTGAGCCGGAATACAAGTTTTCGCGCAGTTCTGAGAGAAAAAGTTTACACCTTTCTCTCGTCTACTCTTCGACGACTTGTAAAAGCGATGCTCGTGAATCTTGCTAGTTTCGATCTAAAACGATGTATCCCGTTGTTTTGAGCCGGAATACAAGTTTTCGCGCAGTTCTGAGAGAAAAAGTTTACACTTTTCTCTCGTGGACTCTCCGACGACTTGTAAAATCGATGCTCGTGAATCTTGCTAGTTTCGATCTAAAACGATGTATCCCGTTGTTTTGAGCCGGAATACAAGTTTTCGTGCAGTTCTGAGAGAAAACGTTTACACCTTTCTCTCGTCTACTCTTCGAGGACTTGCAAAATCGATGCTCGTGAATCTTGCTAGTTTCGATCTAAAGCGATGTATCCCGTTGCTTTGAGCCGGAATACAAGTTTTCGCGCAGTTCTGAGAGAAAAAGTTTACACCTTTCTCTCGTCTACTCTTCGACGACTTGTAAAATCGATGCTCGTGAATCTTGCTAGTTTCGATCTAAAACGATGTATCCCGTTGTTTTGAGCCGGAATACAAGTTTTCGTGCAGTTCTGAGAGAAAACGTTTACACCTTTCTCTCGTCTACTCTTCGAGGACTTGTAAAATCGATGCTGTGAATCTTGCTAGTTTCGATCTAAAACGATGTATTCCGTTGTTTTGAGCCGAAATACAAGTTTTCGCGCAGTTCTGAGAGAAAAAGTTTACACCTTTCTCTCGTCTACTCTTCGACGACTTGTAAAATCGATGCTCGTGAATCTTCCTAGTTTCGATCTAAAACGATGTATCCCGTTGTTTTGAGCCGGAATACAAGTTTTCGCGCAGTTCTGAGAGAAAAAGTTTACGCCTTTTTCTCGTCTACTCTTCGAGGACTTGCAAAATCGATGCTCGTGAATCTTGCTAGTTTCGATCTAAAGCGATGTATCCCGTTGCTTTGAGCCGGAATACAAGTTTTCGCGCAGTTCTGAGAGAAAAAGTTTACACCTTTCTCTCGTCTACTATTCGACGACTTGTAAAATCGATGCTCGTGAATATTGCTAGTTTCGACCTAAAACGATGTATCCCGTTGTTTTGAGCCGGAATACAATTTTTCGCGCAGTTCTGAGAGAAAAAGTTTACACCTTTCTCTCTTGGACTTTCCGACGACTTGTAAAATCGATGCTCGTGAATCCTGCTGGTTACGTTCTAAAACGATGTACCCCGTTGTTGCGAGCCGGAATACAAGTTTTCGTGCAGTTCTGAGAGAAAAAGTTTACACCTTTCTCTTGTCTTCTCTTCGACGACTGGTAACATTGATGCTCGTGAATCTTGCTAGTTTAGACCTAAAACGATGTATCGCGTTGTTTTGAGCCGGAATACAAGTTTTCGCGCAGTTCTGAGAGAAAAAGTTTGCACCTTTCTCTCGTCTACTCTTCGACGACTTGTAAAATCGATGCTCGTGAATTTTGCTCGTTTCGATCTAAAACGATGTATCCCGTTGTTTTGAGCCGGAATACAAGTTTTCGCGCAGTTCTGAGAGAAAAAGTTTACACTTTTCTCTCGTGGACTCTCCGACGACTTGTAAAATCGATGCTCGTGAATCTTGCTAGTTTCGATCTAAAACGATGTATCCCGTTGTTTTGAGCCGGAATACAAGTTTTCGCGCAGTTCTGAGAGAAAAAGTTTACGCCTTTTTCTCGTCTACTCTTCGAGGACTTGCAAAATCGATGCTCGTGAATCTTGCTAGTTTCGATCTAAAGCGATGTATCCCGTTGCTTTGAGCCGGAATACAAGTTTTCGCGCAGTTCTGAGAGAAAAAGTTTACACCTTTCTCTCGTCTACTCTTCGACGACTTGTAAAATCGATGCTCGTGAATCTTGCTAGTTTCGATCTAAAACGATGTATCCCGTTGTTTTGAGCCGGAATACAAGTTTTCGTGCAGTTCTGAGAGAAAACGTTTACACCTTTCTCTCGTCTACTCTTCGACGACTTGTAAAATCGATGCTGTGAATCTTGCTAGTTTCGATCTAAAACGATGTATTCCGTTGTTTTGAGCCGGAATACAAGTTTTCCTGCAGTTCTGAGAGAAAAAGTTTACACCATTCTCTCGTCTACTCTTCGACGACTTGTAAAATCGATGCTCGTGAATCTTGCTAGTTTCGATCTAAAACGATGTATCCCGTTGTTTTGAGCCGGAATACAAGTTTTCGCGCAGTTCTGAGAGAAAAAGTTTACGCCTTTTTCTCGTCTACTCTTCGAGGACTTGCAAAATCGATGCTCGTGAATCTTGCTAGTTTCGATCTAAAGCGATGTATCCCGTTGCTTTGAGCCGGAATACAAGTTTTCGCGCAGTTCTGAGAGAAAAAGTTTACACCTTTCTCTCGTCTACTATTCGACGACTTGTAAAATCGATGCTCGTGAATATTGCTAGTTTCGACCTAAAACGATGTATCCCGTTGTTTTGAGCCGGAATACAATTTTTCGCCCAGTTCTGAGAGAAAAAGTTTACACCTTTCTCTCGTGGACTTTCCGACGACTTGTAAAATCGATGCTCGTGAATCCTGCTGGTTACGTTCTAAAACGATGTACCCCGTTGTTTCG
This sequence comes from Amblyomma americanum, assembly GCF_052857255.1. NCBI lineage: Eukaryota > Metazoa > Arthropoda > Arachnida > Ixodida > Ixodidae > Amblyomma > Amblyomma americanum. Next base: position 1,270,480 of record NW_027526493.1, read on the forward strand.
AGCCGGAATACAAGTTTTCGTGCAGTTCTGAGAGAAAAAGTTTACACCTTTCTCTTGTCTTCTCTTCGACGACTGGTAAAATTGATGCTCGTGAATCTTGCTAGTTTAGACCTAAAACGATGTATCGCGTTGTTTTGAGCCGGAATACAAGTTTTCGCGCAGTTCTGAGAGAAAAAGTTTGCACCTTTCTCTCGTGTACTCTTTGACGACTTGTAAAATCGATGCTCGTGAATTTTGCTCGTTTCGATCTAAAACGATGTATCCCGTTGTTTTGAGCCGGAATACAAGTTTTCGCGCAGTTCTGAGAGAAAAAGCTTACACCTTTTTCTCGTCTACTCTTCGACGACTTGTAAAATCGATGCTCGTGAATCTTGCTAGTTTCGATCTAAAACGATGTATCCCGTTGTTTTGAGCCGGAATACAAGTTTTCGCGCAGTTCTGAGAGAAAAAGTTTACACTTTTCTCTCGTGGACTCTCCGACGACTTGTAAAATCGATGCTCGTGAATCTTGCTAGTTACGATCTACAACGATGTATCCCGTTGTTTTGAGCCGGAATACAAGTTTTCGCGCAGTTCTGAGAGAAAAAGTTTACACCTTTCTCTCGTTTACTATTCGACGACTTGTAAAATCGATGCTCGTGAATATTGCTAGTTTCGACCTAAAACGATGTATCCCGTTGTTTTGAGCCGGAATACAAGTTTTCGCGCAGTTCTGAGAGAAAAAGTGTACACCATTCTGTCGTGGACTCTCCGACGACTTGTAAAATCGATGCTCGTGAATCTTGCTAGTTTCGATCTAAAACGATGTATTCCGTTGTTTTGAGCCGGAATACAAGTTTTCGCGCAGTTCTGTGAGAAAAAGTTTACACCTTTCTCTCGTCTACTCTTCGACGACTTGTAAAATCGATGCTCGTGAATCTTGCTAGTTTCGATCTAAAACGATGTATCCCGTTGTTTTGAGCCGGAATACAAGTTTTCGCGCAGTTCTGAGAGAAAAAGTTTACGTCTTTTTCTCGTCTACTCTTCGAGGACTTGCAAAATCGATGCTCGTGAATCTTGCTAGTTTCGATCTAAAGCGATGTATCCCGTTGCTTTGAGCCGGAATACAAGTTTTCGCGCAGTTCTGAGAGAAAAAGTTTACACCTTTCTCTCGTCTACTATTCGACGACTTGTAAAATCGATGCTCGTGAATATTGCTAGTTTCGACCTAAAACGATGTATCCCGTTGTTTTGAGCCGGAATACAATTTTTCGCGCAGTTCTGAGAGAAAAAGTTTACACCTTTCTCTCGTGGACTTTCCGACGACTTGTAAAATCGATGCTCGTGAATCCTGCTGGTTACGTTCTAAAACGATGTACCCCGTTGTTTCGAGCCGGAATACAAGTTTTCGTGCAGTTCTGAGAGAAAAAGTTTACACCTTTCTCTCGTCTACTCTTCGACGACTTGTAAAATCGATGCTGTGAATCTTGCTAGTTTCGATCTAAAACGATGTATTCCGTTGTTTTGAGCCGGAATACAAGTTTTCGCGCAGTTCTGAGAGAAAAAGTTTACACCTTTCTCTCGTCTACTCTTCGACGACTTGTAAAATCGATGCTCGTGAATCCTGCTGGTTACGTTCTAAAACGATGTACCCCGTTGTTTCGAGCCGGAATACAAGTTTTCCTGCAGTTCTGAGAGAAAAAGTTTACACCTTTCTCTTGTCTTCTCTTCGACGACTGGTAAAATTGATGCTCGTGAATCTTGCTAGTTTAGACCTAAAACGATGTATCGCGTTGTTTTGAGCCGGAATACAAGTTTTCGCGCAGTTCTGAGAGAAAAAGTTTGCACCTTTCTCTCGTGTACTCTTTGACGACTTGTAAAATCGATGCTCGTGAATTTTGCTCGTTTCGATCTAAAACGATGTATCCCGTTGTTTTGAGCCGGAATACAAGTTTTCGCGCAGTTGTGAGAGAAAAAGCTTACACCTTTTTCTCGTCTACTCTTCGAGGACTTGCAAAATCGATGCTCGTGAATCTTGCTAGTTTCGATCTAAAGCGATGTATCCCGTTGCTTTGAGCCGGAATACAAGTTTTCGCGCAGTTCTGAGAGAAAAAGTTTACACCTTTCTCTCGTCTACTATTCGACGACTTGTAAAATCGATGCTCGTGAATATTGCTAGTTTCGACCTAATACGATGTATCCCGTTGTTTTGAGCCGGAATACAATTTTTCGCGCAGTTCTGAGAGAAAAAGTTTACACCTTTCTCTCGTGGACTTTCCGACGACTTGTAAAATCGATGCTCGTGAATCCTGCTGGTTACGTTCTAAAACGATGTACCCCGTTGTTGCGAGCCGGAATACAAGTTTTCGTGCAGTTCTGAGAGAAAAAGTTTACACCTTTCTCTTGTCTTCTCTTCGACGACTGGTAACATTGATGCTCGTGAATCTTGCTAGTTTAGACCTAAAACGATGTATCGCGTTGTTTTGAGCCGGAATACAAGTTTTCGCGCAGTTCTGAGAGAAAAAGTTTGCACCTTTCTCTCGTCTACTCTTCGACGATTTGTAAAATCGATGCTCGTGAATTTTGCTCGTTTCGATCTAAAACGATGTATCCCGTTGTTTTGAGCCGGAATACAAGTTTTCGCGCAGTTCTGAGAGAAAAAGTTTACACTTTTCTCTCGTGGACTCTCCGACGACTTGTAAAATCGATGCTCGTGAATCTTGCTAGTTTCGATCTAAAACGATGTATCCCGTTGTTTTGAGCCGGAATACAAGTTTTCGCGCAGTTCTGAGAGAAAAAGTTTACGCCTTTTTCTCGTCTACTCTTCGAGGACTTGCAAAATCGATGCTCTTGAATCTTGCTAGTTTCGATCTAAAGCAATGTATCCCGTTGCTTTGAGCCGGAATACAAGTTTTCGCGCAGTTCTGAGAGAAAAAGTTTACACCTTTCTCTCGTCTACTCTTCGACGACTTGTAAAATCGATGCTCGTGAATCTTGCTAGTTTCGATCTAAAACGATGTATCCCGTTGTTTTGAGCCGGAATACAAGTTTTCGTGCAGTTCTGAGAGAAAACGTTTACACCTTTCTCTCGTCTACTCTTCGACGACTTGTAAAATCGATGCTGTGAATCTTGCTAGTTTCGATCTAAAACGATGTATCCCGTTGCTTTGAGCCGGAATACAAGTTTTCGCGCAGTTCTGAGAGAAAAAGTTTACACCTTTCTCTCGTCTACTATTCGACGACTTGTAAAATCGATGCTCGTGAATCTTGCTAGTTTAGACCTAAAACGATGTATCGCGTTGTTTTGAGCCGGAATACAAGTTTTCGCGCAGTTCTGAGAGAAAAAGTTTGCACCTTTCTCTCGTGGACTCTCCGACGACTTGTAAAATCGATGCTCGTGAATCTTGCTAGTTTCGATCTAAAACGATGTATCCCGTTGTTTTGAGCCGGAATACAAGTTTTCGCGCAGTTCTGAGAGAAAAAGTTTACGCCTTTTTCTCGTCTACTCTTCGAGGACTTGTAAAATCGATGCTCGTGAATCTTGCTAGTTTAGACCTAAAACGATGTATCCCGTTGTTTTGAGCCGGAATACAAGTTTTCGCGCAGTTCTGAGAGAAAAAGTTTACACTTTTCTCTCGTGGACTCTCCGACGACTTGTAAAATCGATGCTCGTGAATCTTGCTAGTTTCGATCTAAAACGATGTATCCCGTTGTTTTGAGCCGGAATACAAGTTTTCGCGCAGTTCTGAGAGAAAAAGTTTACGCCTTTTTCTCGTCTACTCTTCGAGGACTTGCAAAATCGATGCTCGTGAATCTTGCTAGTTTCGATCTAAAGCGATGTATCCCGTTGCTTTGAGCCGGAATACAAGTTTTCGCGCAGTTCTGAGAGAAAAAGTTTACACCTTTCTCTCGTCTACTCTTCGACGACTTGTAAAATCGATGCTCGTGAATCTTGCTAGTTTCAATCTAAAACGATGTATTCCGTTGTTTTGAGCCGGAATACAAGTTTTCGCGCAGTTCTGTGAGAAAAAGTTTACACCTTTCTCTCGTCTACTCTTCGACGACTTGTAAAATCGATGCTCGTGAATCTTGCTAGTTTCGATCTAAAACGATGTATCCCGTTGTTTTGAGCCGGAATACAAGTTTTCGCGCAGTTCTGAGAGAAAAAGTTTACGCCTTTTTCTCGTCTACTCTTCGAGGACTTGCAAAATCGATGCTCGTGAATCTTGCTAGTTTCGATCTAAAGCGATGTATCCCGTTGCTTTGAGCCGGAATACAAGTTTTCGCGCAGTTCTGAGAGAAAAAGTTTACACCTTTCTCTCGTCTACTATTCGAAGACTTGTAAAATCGATGCTCGTGAATCTTGCTAGTTTCGACCTAAAACGATGTATCCCTTTGTTTTGAGCCGGAATACAAGTTTTCGCGCAGTTCTGACAGAAAAAGTTTACACCTTGCTCTCGTGTACTCTTCGACGACTTGTAAAATCGATGCTCGTGAATCATGCTAGTTTCGATCTAAATTGATGTATCCCGTTGTTTTGAGCCGGAATACAAGTTTTCGTGCAGTTCTGAGAGAAAAGTTTACACCTTTCTCTTGTGTACTCTTCGATGACTTGTAAAATCGATGCTCGTGAATCATGCTAGTTTCGATCTAAAACGATGTATCCCGTTGTTTTGAGCCGGAATACAAGTCTTCGCGCAGTCCTGAGAGAAAAAGTTTACACATTTCTCTCGTCTACTCTTCGACGACTTGTAAAATCGATGCTCGTGAATCTTGCTAGTTTCGATCTAAAACGATGTATCCCGTTGTTTTGAGCCGGAATACAAGTTTTCGCGCAGTTCTGAGAGAAAAAGTTTACACCTTTCTCTCGTCTACTCTTCGACGACTTGTAAAAGCGATGCTCGTGAATCTTGCTAGTTTCGATCTAAAACGATGTATCCCGTTGTTTTGAGCCGGAATACAAGTTTTCGCGCAGTTCTGAGAGAAAAAGTTTACACTTTTCTCTCGTGGACTCTCCGACGACTTGTAAAATCGATGCTCGTGAATCTTGCTAGTTTCGATTTAAAACGATGTATCCCGTTGTTTTGAGCCGGAATACAAGTTTTCGTGCAGTTCTGAGAGAAAACGTTTACACCTTTCTCTCGTCTACTCTTCGAGGACTTGCAAAATCGATGCTCGTGAATCTTGCTAGTTTCGATCTAAAGCGATGTATCCCGTTGCTTTGAGCCGGAATACAAGTTTTCGCGCGGTTCTGAGAGAAAAAGTTTACACCTTTCTCTCGTCTACTCTTCGACGACTTGTAAAATCGATGCTCGTGAATCTTGCTAGTTTCGATCTAAAACGATGTATCCGGTTGTTTCGAGCCGGAATACAAGTTTTCGTGCAGTTCTGAGAGAAAAAGTTTACACCTTTCTCTCGTCTACTCTTCGACGACTTGTAAAATCGATGCTGTGAATCTTGCTAGTTTCGATCTAAAACGATGTATTCCGTTGTTTTGAGCCGGAATACAAGTTTTCGCGCAGTTCTGAGAGAAAAAGTTTACACCTTTCTCTCGTCTACTCTTCGACGACTTGTAAAATCGATGCTCGTGAATCCTGCTGGTTACGTTCTAAAACGATGTACCCCGTTGTTTCGAGCCGGAATACAAGTTTTCCTGCAGTTCTGAGAGAAAAAGTTTACACCTTTCTCTTGTCTTCTCTTCGACGACTGGTAAAATTGATGATCGTGAATCTTGCTAGTTTAGACCTAAAACGATGTATCGCGTTGTTTTGAGCCGGAATACAAGTTTTCGCGCAGTTCTGAGAGAAAAAGTTTGCACCTTTCTCTCGTGTACTCTTTGACGACTTGTAAAATCGATGCTCGTGAATTTTGCTCGTTTCGATCTAAAACGATGTATCCCGTTGTTTTGAGCCGGAATACAAGTTTTCGCGCAGTTGTGAGAGAAAAAGCTTACACCTTTTTCTCGTCTACTCTTCGAGGACTTGCAAAATCGATGCTCGTGAATCTTGCTAGTTTCGATCTAAAGCGATGTATCCCGTTGCTTTGAGCCGGAATACAAGTTTTCGCGCAGTTCTGAGAGAAAAAGTTTACACCTTTCTCTCGTCTACTATTCGACGACTTGTAAAATCGATGCTCGTGAATATTGCTAGTTTCGACCTAAAACGATGTATCCCGTTGTTTTGAGCCGGAATACAATTTTTCGCGCAGTTCTGAGAGAAAAAGTTTACACCTTTCTCTCGTGGACTTTCCGACGACTTGTAAAATCGATGCTCGTGAATCCTGCTGGTTACGTTCTAAAACGATGTACCCCGTTGTTGCGAGCCGGAATAGAAGTTTTCGTGCAGTTCTGAGAGAAAAAGTTTACACCTTTCTCTTGTCTTCTCTTCGACGACTGGTAACATTGATGCTCGTGAATCTTGCTAGTTTAGACCTAAAACGATGTATCGCGTTGTTTTGAGCCGGAATACAAGTTTTCGCGCAGTTCTGAGAGAAAAAGTTTGCACCTTTCTCTCGTCTACTCTTCGACGACTTGTAAAATCGATGCTCGTGAATTTTGCTCGTTTCGATCTAAAACGATGTATCCCGTTGTTTTGAGCCGGAATACAAGTTTTCGCGCAGTTCTGAGAGAAAAAGTTTACACTTTTCTCTCGTGGACTCTCCGACGACTTGTAAAATCGATGCTCGTGAATCTTGCTAGTTTCGATCTAAAACGATGTATCCCGTTGTTTTGAGCCGGAATACAAGTTTTCGCGCAGTTCTGAGAGAAAAAGTTTACGCCTTTTTCTCGTCTACTCTTCGAGGACTTGCAAAATCGATGCTCGTGAATCTTGCTAGTTTCGATCTAAAGCGATGTATCCCGTTGCTTTGAGCCGGAATACAAGTTTTCGCGCAGTTCTGAGAGAAAAAGTTTACACCTTTCTCTCGTCTACTCTTCGACGACTTGTAAAATCGATGCTCGTGAATCTTGCTAATTTCGATCTAAAACGATGTATCCCGTTGTTTTGAGCCGGAATACAAGTTTTCGTGCAGTTCTGAGAGAAAACGTTTACACCTTTCTCTCGTCTACTCTTCGACGACTTGTAAAATCGATGCTGTGAATCTTGCTAGTTTCGATCTAAAACGATGTATTCCGTTGTTTTGAGCCGGAATACAAGTTTTCGCGCAGTTCTGAGAGAAAAAGTTTACACCATTCTCTCGTCTACTCTTCGACGACTTGTAAAATCGATGCTCGTGAATCTTGCTAGTTTCGAACTAAAACGATGTATCCCGTTGTTTTGAGCCGGAATACAAGTTTTCGCGCAGTTCTGAGAGAAAAAGTTTACGCCTTTTTCTCGTCTACTCTTCGAGGACTTGCAAAATCGATGCTCGTGAATCTTGCTAGTTTCGATCTAAAGCGATGTATCCCGTTGCTTTGAGCCGGAATACAAGTTTTCGCGCAGTTCTGAGAGAAAAAGTTTACACCTTTCTCTCGTCTACTATTCGACGACTTGTAAAATCGATGCTCGTGAATATTGCTAGTTTCGACCTAAAACGATGTATCCCGTTGTTTTGAGCCGGAATACAATTTTTCGCGCAGTTCTGAGAGAAAAAGTTTACACCTTTCTCTCGTGGACTTTCCGACGACTTGTAAAATCGATGCTCGTGAATCCTGCTGGTTACGTTCTAAAACGATGTACCCCGTTGTTTCGAGCCGGAATACAAGTTTTCGTGCAGTTCTGAGAGAAAAAGTTTACACCTTTCTCTTGTCTTCTCTTCGACGACTGGTAAAATTGATGCTCGTGAATCTTGCTAGTTTAGACCTAAAACGATGTATCGCGTTGTTTTGAGCCGGAATACAAGTTTTCGCGCAGTTCTGAGAGAAAAAGTTTGCACCTTTCTCTCGTGTACTCTTTGACGACTTGTAAAATCGATGCTCGTGAATTTTGCTCGTTTCGATCTAAAACGATGTATCCCGTTGTTTTGAGCCGGAATACAAGTTTTCGCGCAGTTCTGAGAGAAAAAGCTTACACCTTTTTCTCGTCTACTCTTCGACGACTTGTAAAATCGATGCTCGTGAATCTTGCTAGTTTCGATCTAAAACGATGTATCCCGTTGTTTTGAGCCGGAATACAAGTTTTCGCGCAGTTCTGAGAGAAAAAGTTTACACTTTTCTCTCGTGGACTCTCCGACGACTTGTAAAATCGATGCTCGTGAATCTTGCTAGTTACGATCTACAACGATGTATCCCGTTGTTTTGAGCTGGAATAGAAGTTTTCGCGCAGTTCTGAGAGAAAAAGTATACACCTTTCTCTCGTCTACTATTCGACGACTTGTAAAATCGATGCTCGTGAATATTGCTAGTTTCGACCTAAAACGATGTATCCCGTTGTTTTGAGCCGGAATACAAGTTTTCGCGCAGTTCTGAGAGAAAAAGTGTACACCATTCTGTCGTGGACTCTCCGACGACTTGTAAAATCGATGCTCGTGAATCTTGCTAGTTTCGATCTAAAACGATGTATTCCGTTGTTTTGAGCCGGAATACAAGTTTTCGCGCAGTTCTGTGAGAAAAAGTTTACACCTTTCTCTCGTCTACTCTTCGACGACTTGTAAAATCGATGCTCGTGAATCTTGCTAGTTTCGATCTAAAACGATGTATCCCGTTGTTTTGAGCCGGAATACAAGTTTTCGCGCAGTTCTGAGAGAAAAAGTTTACGCCTTTTTCTCGTCTACTCTTCGACGACTTGTAAAATCGATGCTCGTGAATCTTGCTACTTTCGATCTAAAACGATTTAACGCGTTGTTTTGAGCCGGAATACAAGTTTTCGCGCAGTTCTGAGAGAAAAAGTTTACACCTTTCTCTCGTCTACTCTTCGACGACTTGTAAAATCGATGCTCGTGAATCCTGCTGGTTACGTTCTAAAACGATGTACCCCGTTGTTTCGAGCCGGAATACAAGTTTTCCTGCAGTTCTGAGAGAAAAAGTTTACACCTTTCTCTTGTCTTCTCTTCGACGACTGGTAAAATTGATGATCGTGAATCTTGCTAGTTTAGACCTAAAACGATGTATCGCGTTGTTTTGAGCCGGAATACAAGTTTTCGCGCAGTTCTGAGAGAAAAAGTTTGCACCTTTCTCTCGTGTACTCTTTGACGACTTGTAAAATCGATGCTCGTGAATTTTGCTCGTTTCGATCTAAAACGATGTATCCCGTTGTTTTGAGCCGGAATACAAGTTTTCGCGCAGTTGTGAGAGAAAAAGCTTACACCTTTTTCTCGTCTACTCTTCGAGGACTTGCAAAATCGATGCTCGTGAATCTTGCTAGTTTCGATCTAAAGCGATGTATCCCGTTGCTTTGAGCCGGAATACAAGTTTTCGCGCAGTTCTGAGAGAAAAAGTTTACACCTTTCTCTCGTCTACTATTCGACGACTTGTAAAATCGATGCTCGTGAATATTGCTAGTTTCGACCTAAAACGATGTATCCCGTTGTTTTGAGCCGGAATACAATTTTTCGCGCAGTTCTGAGAGAAAAAGTTTACACCTTTCTCTCGTGGACTTTCCGACGACTTGTAAAATCGATGCTCGTGAATCCTGCTGGTTACGTTCTAAAACGATGTACCCCGTTGTTGCGAGCCGGAATAGAAGTTTTCGTGCAGTTCTGAGAGAAAAAGTTTACACCTTTCTCTTGTCTTCTCTTCGACGACTGGTAACATTGATGCTCGTGAATCTTGCTAGTTTAGACCTAAAACGATGTATCGCGTTGTTTTGAGCCGGAATACAAGTTTTCGCGCAGTTCTGAGAGAAAAAGTTTGCACCTTTCTCTCGTCTACTCTTCGACGACTTGTAAAATCGATGCTCGTGAATTTTGCTCGTTTCGATCTAAAACGATGTATCCCGTTGTTTTGAGCCGGAATACAAGTTTTCGCGCAGTTCTGAGAGAAAAAGTTTACACTTTTCTCTCGTGGACTCTCCGACGACTTGTAAAATCGATGCTCGTGAATCTTGCTAGTTTCGATCTAAAACGATGTATCCCGTTGTTTTGAGCCGGAATACAAGTTTTCGCGCAGTTCTGAGAGAAAAAGTTTACGCCTTTTTCTCGTCTACTCTTCGAGGACTTGCAAAATCGATGCTCGTGAATCTTGCTAGTTTCGATCTAAAGCGATGTATCCCGTTGCTTTGAGCCGGAATACAAGTTTTCGCGCAGTTCTGAGAGAAAAAGTTTACACCTTTCTCTCGTCTACTCTTCGACGACTTGTAAAATCGATGCTCGTGAATCTTGCTAATTTCGATCTAAAACGATGTATCCCGTTGTTTTGAGCCGGAATACAAGTTTTCGTGCAGTTCTGAGAGAAAACGTTTACACCTTTCTCTCGTCTACTCTTCGACGACTTGTAAAATCGATGCTGTGAATCTTGCTAGTTTCGATCTAAAACGATGTATTCCGTTGTTTTGAGCCGGAATACAAGTTTTCGCGCAGTTCTGAGAGAAAAAGTTTACACCATTCTCTCGTCTACTCTTCGACGACTTGTAAAATCGATGCTCGTGAATCTTGCTAGTTTCGAACTAAAACGATGTATCCCGTTGTTTTGAGCCGGAATACAAGTTTTCGCGCAGTTCTGAGAGAAAAAGTTTACGCCTTTTTCTCGTCTACTCTTCGAGGACTTGCAAAATCGATGCTCGTGAATCTTGCTAGTTTCGATCTAAAGCGATGTATCCCGTTGCTTTGAGCCGGAATACAAGTTTTCGCGCAGTTCTGAGAGAAAAAGTTTACACCTTTCTCTCGTCTACTATTCGACGACTTGTAAAATCGATGCTCGTGAATATTGCTAGTTTCGACCTAAAACGATGTATCCCGTTGTTTTGAGCCGGAATACAATTTTTCGCGCAGTTCTGAGAGAAAAAGTTTACACCTTTCTCTCGTGGACTTTCCGACGACTTGTAAAATCGATGCTCGTGAATCCTGCTGGTTACGTTCTAAAACGATGTACCCCGTTGTTTCGAGCCGGAATACAAGTTTTCGTGCAGTTCTGAGAGAAAAAGTTTACACCTTTCTCTTGTCTTCTCTTCGACGACTGGTAAAATTGATGCTCGTGAATCTTGCTAGTTTAGACCTAAAACGATGTATCGCGTTGTTTTGAGCCGGAATACAAGTTTTCGCGCAGTTCTGAGAGAAAAAGTTTGCACCTTTCTCTCGTGTACTCTTTGACGACTTGTAAAATCGATGCTCGTGAATTTTGCTCGTTTCGATCTAAAACGATGTATCCCGTTGTTTTGAGCCGGAATACAAGTTTTCGCGCAGTTCTGAGAGAAAAAGCTTACACCTTTTTCTCGTCTACTCTTCGACGACTTGTAAAATCGATGCTCGTGAATCTTGCTAGTTTCGATCTAAAACGATGTATCCCGTTGTTTTGAGCCGGAATACAAGTTTTCGCGCAGTTCTGAGAGAAAAAGTTTACACTTTTCTCTCGTGGACTCTCCGACGACTTGTAAAATCGATGCTCGTGAATCTTGCTAGTTACGATCTACAACGATGTATCCCGTTGTTTTGAGCTGGAATAGAAGTTTTCGCGCAGTTCTGAGAGAAAAAGTATACACCTTTCTCTCGTCTACTATTCGACGACTTGTAAAATCGATGCTCGTGAATATTGCTAGTTTCGACCTAAAACGATGTATCCCGTTGTTTTGAGCCGGAATACAAGTTTTCGCGCAGTTCTGAGAGAAAAAGTGTACACCATTCTGTCGTGGACTCTCCGACGACTTGTAAAATCGATGCTCGTGAATCTTGCTAGTTTCGATCTAAAACGATGTATTCCGTTGTTTTGAGCCGGAATACAAGTTTTCGCGCAGTTCTGTGAGAAAAAGTTTACACCTTTCTCTCGTCTACTCTTCGACGACTTGTAAAATCGATGCTCGTGAATCTTGCTAGTTTCGATCTAAAACGATGTATCCCGTTGTTTTGAGCCGGAATACAAGTTTTCGCGCAGTTCTGAGAGAAAAAGTTTACGCCTTTTTCTCGTCTACTCTTCGAGGACTTGCAAAATTGATGCTCGTGAATCTTGCTAGTTTCGATCTAAAGCGATGTATCCCGTTGCTTTGAGCCGGAATACAAGTTTTCGCGCAGTTCTGAGAGAAAAATTTTACACCTTTCTCTCGTCTACTATTCGAAGACTTGTAAAATCGATGCTCGTGAATCTTGCTAGTTTCGACCTAAAACGATGTATCCCTTTGTTTTGAGCCGGAATACAAGTTTTCGCGCAGTTCTGACAGAAAAAGTTTACACCTTGCTCTCGTGTACTCTTCGACGACTTGTAAAATCGATGCTCGTGAATCATGCTAGTTTCGATCTAAATTGATGTATCCCGTTGTTTTGAGCCGGAATACAAGTTTTCGTGCAGTTCTGAGAGAAAAGTTTACACCTTTCTCTTGTGTACTCTTCGATGACTTGTAAAATCGATGCTCGTGAATCATGCTAGTTTCGATCTAAAACGATGTATCCCGTTGTTTTGAGCCGGAATACAAGTCTTCGCGCAGTCCTGAGAGAAAAAGTTTACACATTTCTCTCGTCTACTCTTCGACGACTTGTAAAATCGATGCTCGTGAATCTTGCTAGTTTCGATCTAAAACGATGTATCCCGTTGTTTTGAGCCGGAATACAAGTTTTCGCGCAGTTCTGAGAGAAAAAGTTTACACCTTTCTCTCGTCTACTCTTCGACGACTTGTAAAAGCGATGCTCGTGAATCTTGCTAGTTTCGATCTAAAACGATGTATCCCGTTGTTTTGAGCCGGAATACAAGTTTTCGCGCAGTTCTGAGAGAAAAAGTTTACACTTTTCTCTCGTGGACTCTCCGACGACTTGTAAAATCGATGCTCGTGAATCTTGCTAGTTTCGATCTAAAACGATGTATCCCGTTGTTTTGAGCCGGAATACAAGTTTTCGTGCAGTTCTGAGAGAAAACGTTTACACCTTTCTCTCGTCTACTCTTCGAGGACTTGCAAAATCGATGCTCGTGAATCTTGCTAGTTTCGATCTAAAGCGATGTATCCCGTTGCTTTGAGCCGGAATACAAGTTTTCGCGCAGTTCTGAGAGAAAAAGTTTACACCTTTCTCTCGTCTACTCTTCGACGACTTGTAAAATCGATGCTCGTGAATCTTGCTAGTTTCGATCTAAAACGATGTATCCCGTTGTTTTGAGCCGGAATACAAGTTTTCGTGCAGTTCTGAGAGAAAACGTCTACACCTTTCTCTCGTCTACTCTTCGAGGACTTGTAAAATCGATGCTGTGAATCTTGCTAGTTTCGATCTAAAACGATGTATTCCGTTGTTTTGAGCCGGAATACAAGTTTTCGCGCAGTTCTGAGAGAAAAAGTTTACACCTTTCTCTCGTCTACTCTTCGACGACTTGTAAAATCGATGCTCGTGAATCTTCCTAGTTTCGATCTAAAACGATGTATCCCGTTGTTTTGAGCCGGAATACAAGTTTTCGCGCAGTTCTGAGAGAAAAAGTTTACGCCTTTTTCTCGTCTACTCTTCGAGGACTTGCAAAATCGATGCTCGTGAATCTTGCTAGTTTCGATCTAAAGCGATGCATCCCGTTGCTTTGAGCCGGAATACAAGTTTTCGCGCAGTTCTGAGAGAAAAAGTTTACACCTTTCTCTCGTCTACTATTCGACGACTTGTAAAATCGATGCTCGTGAATATTGCTAGTTTCGACCTAAAACGATGTATCCCGTTGTTTTGAGCCGGAATACAATTTTTCGCGCAGTTCTGAGAGAAAAAGTTTACACCTTTCTCTCGTGGACTTTCCGACGACTTGTAAAATCGATGCTCGTGAATCCTGCTGGTTACGTTCTAAAACGATGTACCCCGTTGTTGCGAGCCGGAATACAAGTTTTCGTGCAGTTCTGAGAGAAAAAGGTTACACCTTTCTCTTGTCTTCTCTTCGACGACTGGTAACATTGATGCTCGTGAATCTTGCTAGTTTAGACCTAAAACGATGTATCGCGTTGTTTTGAGCCGGAATACAAGTTTTCGCGCAGTTCTGAGAGAAAAAGTTTGCACCTTTCTCTCGTCTACTCTTCGACGACTTGTAAAATCGATGCTCGTGAATTTTGCTCGTTTCGATCTAAAACGATGTATCCCGTTGTTTTGAGCCGGAATACAAGTTTTCGCGCAGTTCTGAGAGAAAAAGTTTACACTTTTCTCTCGTGGACTCTCCGACGACTTGTAAAATCGATGCTCGTGAATCTTGCTAGTTTCGATCTAAAACGATGTATCCCGTTGTTTTGAGCCGGAATACAAGTTTTCGCGCAGTTCTGAGAGAAAAAGTTTACGCCTTTTTCTCGTCTACTCTTCGAGGACTTGCAAAATCGATGCTCGTGAATCTTGCTAGTTTCGATCTAAAGCGATGTATCCCGTTGCTTTGAGCCGGAATACAAGTTTTCGCGCAGTTCTGAGAGAAAAAGTTTACACCTTTCTCTCGTCTACTCTTCGACGACTTGTAAAATCGATGCTCGTGAATCTTGCTAGTTTCGATCTAAAACGATGTATCCCGTTGTTTTGAGCCGGAATACAAGTTTTCGTGCAGTTCTGAGAGAAAACGTTTACACCTTTCTCTCGTCTACTCTTCGACGACTTGTAAAATCGATGCTGTGAATCTTGCTAGTTTCGATCTAAAACGATGTATTCCGTTGTTTTGAGCCGGAATACAAGTTTTCGCGCAGTTCTGAGAGAAAAAGTTTACACCATTCTCTCGTCTACTCTTCGACGACTTGTAAAATCGATGCTCGTGAATCTTGCTAGTTTCGATCTAAAACGATGTATCCCGTTGTTTTGAGCCGGAATACAAGTTTTCGCGCAGTTCTGAGAGAAAAAGTTTACGCCTTTTTCTCGTCTACTCTTCGAGGACTTGCAAAATCGATGCTCGTGAATCTTGCTAGTTTCGATCTAAAGCGATGTATCCCGTTGCTTTGAGCCGGAATACAAGTTTTCGCGCAGTTCTGAGAGAAAAAGTTTACACCTTTCTCTCGTCTACTATTCGACGACTTGTAAAATCGATGCTCGTGAATATTGCTAGTTTCGACCTAAAACGATGTATCCCGTTGTTTTGAGCCGGAATACAATTTTTCGCGCAGTTCTGAGAGAAAAAGTTTACACCTTTCTCTCGTGGACTTTCCGACGACTTGTAAAATCGATGCTCGTGAATCCTGCTGGTTACGTTCTAAAACGATGTACCCCGTTGTTTCGAGCCGGAATACAAGTTTTCGTGCAGTTCTGAGAGAAAAAGTTTACACCTTTCTCTTGTCTTCTCTTCGACGACTGGTAAAATTGATGCTCGTGAATCTTGCTAGTTTAGACCTAAAACGATGTATCGCGTTGTTTTGAGCCGGAATACAAGTTTTCGCGCAGTTCTGAGAGAAAAAGTTTGCACCTTTCTCTCGTGTACTCTTTGACGACTTGTAAAATCGATGCTCGTGAATTTTGCTCGTTTCGATCTAAAACGATGTATCCCGTTGTTTTGAGCCGGAATACAAGTTTTCGCGCAGTTCTGAGAGAAAAAGCTTACACCTTTTTCTCGTCTACTCTTCGACGACTTGTAAAATCGATGCTCGTGAATCTTGCTAGTTTCGATCTAAAACGATGTATCCCGTTGTTTTGAGCCGGAATACAAGTTTTCGCGCAGTTCTGAGAGAAAAAGTTTACACTTTTCTCTCGTGGACTCTCCGACGACTTGTAAAATCGATGCTCGTGAATCTTGCTAGTTACGATCTACAACGATGTATCCCGTTGTTTTGAGCTGGAATAGAAGTTTTCGCGCAGTTCTGAGAGAAAAAGTATACACCTTTCTCTCGTCTACTATTCGACGACTTGTAAAATCGATGCTCGTGAATATTGCTAGTTTCGACCTAAAACGATGTATCCCGTTGTTTTGAGCCGGAATACAAGTTTTCGCGCAGTTCTGAGAGAAAAAGTGTACACCATTCTGTCGTGGACTCTCCGACGACTTGTAAAATCGATGCTCGTGAATCTTGCTAGTTTCGATCTAAAACGATGTATTCCGTTGTTTTGAGCCGGAATACAAGTTTTCGCGCAGTTCTGTGAGAAAAAGTTTACACCTTTCTCTCGTCTACTCTTCGACGACTTGTAAAATCGATGCTCGTGAATCTTGCTAGTTTCGATCTAAAACGATGTATCCCGTTGTTTTGAGCCGGAATACAAGTTTTCGCGCAGTTCTGAGAGAAAAAGTTTACGCCTTTTTCTCGTCTACTCTTCGAGGACTTGCAAAATTGATGCTCGTGAATCTTGCTAGTTTCGATCTAAAGCGATGTATCCCGTTGCTTTGAGCCGGAATACAAGTTTTCGCGCAGTTCTGAGAGAAAAATTTTACACCTTTCTCTCGTCTACTATTCGAAGACTTGTAAAATCGATGCTCGTGAATCTTGCTAGTTTCGACCTAAAACGATGTATCCCTTTGTTTTGAGCCGGAATACAAGTTTTCGCGCAGTTCTGACAGAAAAAGTTTACACCTTGCTCTCGTGTACTCTTCGACGACTTGTAAAATCGATGCTCGTGAATCATGCTAGTTTCGATCTAAATTGATGTATCCCGTTGTTTTGAGCCGGAATACAAGTTTTCGTGCAGTTCTGAGAGAAAAGTTTACACCTTTCTCTTGTGTACTCTTCGATGACTTGTAAAATCGATGCTCGTGAATCATGCTAGTTTCGATCTAAAACGATGTATCCCGTTGTTTTGAGCCGGAATACAAGTCTTCGCGCAGTCCTGAGAGAAAAAGTTTACACATTTCTCTCGTCTACTCTTCGACGACTTGTAAAATCGATGCTCGTGAATCTTGCTAGTTTCGATCTAAAACGATGTATCCCGTTGTTTTGAGCCGGAATACAAGTTTTCGCGCAGTTCTGAGAGAAAAAGTTTACACCTTTCTCTCGTCTACTCTTCGACGACTTGTAAAAGCGATGCTCGTGAATCTTGCTAGTTTCGATCTAAAACGATGTATCCCGTTGTTTTGAGCCGGAATACAAGTTTTCGCGCAGTTCTGAGAGAAAAAGTTTACACTTTTCTCTCGTGGACTCTCCGACGACTTGTAAAATCGATGCTCGTGAATCTTGCTAGTTTCGATCTAAAACGATGTATCCCGTTGTTTTGAGCCGGAATACAAGTTTTCGTGCAGTTCTGAGAGAAAACGTTTACACCTTTCTCTCGTCTACTCTTCGAGGACTTGCAAAATCGATGCTCGTGAATCTTGCTAGTTTCGATCTAAAGCGATGTATCCCGTTGCTTTGAGCCGGAATACAAGTTTTCGCGCAGTTCTGAGAGAAAAAGTTTACACCTTTCTCTCGTCTACTCTTCGACGACTTGTAAAATCGATGCTCGTGAATCTTGCTAGTTTCGATCTAAAACGATGTATCCCGTTGTTTTGAGCCGGAATACAAGTTTTCGTGCAGTTCTGAGAGAAAACGTCTACACCTTTCTCTCGTCTACTCTTCGAGGACTTGTAAAATCGATGCTGTGAATCTTGCTAGTTTCGATCTAAAACGATGTATTCCGTTGTTTTGAGCCGGAATACAAGTTTTCGCGCAGTTCTGAGAGAAAAAGTTTACACCTTTCTCTCGTCTACTCTTCGACGACTTGTAAAATCGATGCTCGTGAATCTTCCTAGTTTCGATCTAAAACGATGTATCCCGTTGTTTTGAGCCGGAATACAAGTTTTCGCGCAGTTCTGAGAGAAAAAGTTTACGCCTTTTTCTCGTCTACTCTTCGAGGACTTGCAAAATCGATGCTCGTGAATCTTGCTAGTTTCGATCTAAAGCGATGCATCCCGTTGCTTTGAGCCGGAATACAAGTTTTCGCGCAGTTCTGAGAGAAAAAGTTTACACCTTTCTCTCGTCTACTATTCGACGACTTGTAAAATCGATGCTCGTGAATATTGCTAGTTTCGACCTAAAACGATGTATCCCGTTGTTTTGAGCCGGAATACAATTTTTCGCGCAGTTCTGAGAGAAAAAGTTTACACCTTTCTCTCGTGGACTTTCCGACGACTTGTAAAATCGATGCTCGTGAATCCTGCTGGTTACGTTCTAAAACGATGTACCCCGTTGTTGCGAGCCGGAATACAAGTTTTCGTGCAGTTCTGAGAGAAAAAGTTTACACCTTTCTCTTGTCTTCTCTTCGACGACTGGTAACATTGATGCTCGTGAATCTTGCTAGTTTAGACCTAAAACGATGTATCGCGTTGTTTTGAGCCGGAATACAAGTTTTCGCGCAGTTCTGAGAGAAAAAGTTTGCACCTTTCTCTCGTCTACTCTTCGACGACTTGTAAAATCGATGCTCGTGAATTTTGCTCGTTTCGATCTAAAACGATGTATCCCGTTGTTTTGAGCCGGAATACAAGTTTTCGCGCAGTTCTGAGAGAAAAAGTTTACACTTTTCTCTCGTGGACTCTCCGACGACTTGTAAAATCGATGCTCGTGAATCTTGCTAGTTTCGATCTAAAACGATGTATCCCGTTGTTTTGAGCCGGAATACAAGTTTTCGCGCAGTTCTGAGAGAAAAAGTTTACGCCTTTTTCTCGTCTACTCTTCGAGGACTTGCAAAATCGATGCTCGTGAATCTTGCTAGTTTCGATCTAAAGCGATGTATCCCGTTGCTTTGAGCCGGAATACAAGTTTTCGCGCAGTTCTGAGAGAAAAAGTTTACACCTTTCTCTCGTCTACTCTTCGACGACTTGTAAAATCGATGCTCGTGAATCTTGCTAGTTTCGATCTAAAACGATGTATCCCGTTGTTTTGAGCCGGAATACAAGTTTTCGTGCAGTTCTGAGAGAAAACGTTTACACCTTTCTCTCGTCTACTCTTCGACGACTTGTAAAATCGATGCTGTGAATCTTGCTAGTTTCGATCTAAAACGATGTATTCCGTTGTTTTGAGCCGGAATACAAGTTTTCGCGCAGTTCTGAGAGAAAAAGTTTACACCATTCTCTCGTCTACTCTTCGACGACTTGTAAAATCGATGCTCGTGAATCTTGCTAGTTTCGATCTAAAACGATGTATCCCGTTGTTTTGAGCCGGAATACAAGTTTTCGCGCAGTTCTGAGAGAAAAAGTTTACGCCTTTTTCTCGTCTACTCTTCGAGGACTTGCAAAATCGATGCTCGTGAATCTTGCTAGTTTCGATCTAAAGCGATGTATCCCGTTGCTTTGAGCCGGAATACAAGTTTTCGCGCAGTTCTGAGAGAAAAAGTTTACACCTTTCTCTCGTCTACTATTCGACGACTTGTAAAATCGATGCTCGTGAATATTGCTAGTTTCGACCTAAAACGATGTATCCCGTTGTTTTGAGCCGGAATACAATTTTTCGCCAAGTTCTGAGAGAAAAAGTTTACACCTTTCTCTCGTGGACTTTCCGACGACTTGTAAAATCGATGCTCGTGAATCCTGCTGGTTACGTTCTAAAACGATGTACCCCGTTGTTTCGAGCCGGAATACAAGTTTTCGTGCAGTTCTGAGAGAAAAAGTTTACACCTTTCTCTTGTCTTCTCTTCGACGACTGGTAAAATTGATGCTCGTGAATCTTGCTAGTTTAGACCTAAAACGATGTATCGCGTTGTTTTGAGCCGGAATACAAGTTTTCGCGCAGTTCTGAGAGAAAAAGTTTGCACCTTTCTCTCGTGTACTCTTTGACGACTTGTAAAATCGATGCTCGTGAATTTTGCTCGTTTCGATCTAAAACGATGTATCCCGTTGTTTTGAGCCGGAATACAAGTTTTCGCGCAGTTCTGAGAGAAAAAGCTTACACCTTTTTCTCGTCTACTCTTCGACGACTTGTAAAATCGATGCTCGTGAATCTTGCTAGTTTCGATCTAAAACGATGTATCCCGTTGTTTTGAGCCGGAATACAAGTTTTCGCGCAGTTCTGAGAGAAAAAGTTTACACTTTTCTCTCGTGGACTCTCCGACGACTTGTAAAATCGATGCTCGTGAATCTTGCTAGTTACGATCTACAACGATGTATCCCGTTGTTTTGAGCTGGAATAGAAGTTTTCGCGCAGTTCTGAGAGAAAAAGTTTACACCTTTCTCTCGTCTACTATTCGACGACTTGTAAAATCGATGCTCGTGAATATTGCTAGTTTCGACCTAAAACGATGTATCCCGTTGTTTTGAGCCGGAATACAAGTTTTCGCGCAGTTCTGAGAGAAAAAGTGTACACCATTCTGTCGTGGACTCTCCGACGACTTGTAAAATCGATGCTCGTGAATCTTGCTAGTTTCGATCTAAAACGATGTATTCCGTTGTTTTGAGCCGGAATACAAGTTTTCGCGCAGTTCTGTGAGAAAAAGTTTACACCTTTCTCTCGTCTACTCTTCGACGACTTGTAAAATCGATGCTCGTGAATCTTGCTAGTTTCGATCTAAAACGATGTATCCCGTTGTTTTGAGCCGGAATACAAGTTTTCGCGCAGTTCTGAGAGAAAAAGTTTACGCCTTTTTCTCGTCTACTCTTCGAGGACTTGCAAAATCGATGCTCGTGAATCTTGCTAGTTTCGATCTAAAGCGATGTATCCCGTTGCTTTGAGCCGGAATACAAGTTTTCGCGCAGTTCTGAGAGAAAAAGTTTACACCTTTCTCTCGTCTACTATTCGACGACTTGTAAAATCGATGCTCGTGAATATTGCTAGTTTCGACCTAAAACGATGTATCCCGTTGTTTTGAGCCGGAATACAATTTTTCGCGCAGTTCTGAGAGAAAAAGTTTACACCTTTCTCTCGTGGACTTTCCGACGACTTGTAAAATCGATGCTCGTGAATCCTGCTGGTTACGTTCTAAAACGATGTACCCCGTTGTTTCGAGCCGGAATACAAGTTTTCGTGCAGTTCTGAGAGAAAAAGTTTACACCTTTCTCTCGTCTACTCTTCGACGACTTGTAAAATCGATGCTGTGAATCTTGCTAGTTTCGATCTAAAACGATGTATTCCGTTGTTTTGAGCCGGAATACAAGTTTTCGCGCAGTTCTGAGAGAAAAAGTTTACACCTTTCTCTCGTCTACTCTTCGACGACTTGTAAAATCGATGCTCGTGAATCCTGCTGGTTACGTTCTAAAACGATGTACCCCGTTGTTTCGAGCCGGAATACAAGTTTTCCTGCAGTTCTGAGAGAAAAAGTTTACACCTTTCTCTTGTCTTCTCTTCGACGACTGGTAAAATTGATGCTCGTGAATCTTGCTAGTTTAGACCTAAAACGATGTATCGCGTTGTTTTGAGCCGGAATACAAGTTTTCGCGCAGTTCTGAGAGAAAAAGTTTGCACCTTTCTCTCGTGTACTCTTTGACGACTTGTAAAATCGATGCTCGTGAATTTTGCTCGTTTCGATCTAAAACGATGTATCCCGTTGTTTTGAGCCGGAATACAAGTTTTCGCGCAGTTCTGAGAGAAAAAGCTTACACCTTTTTCTCGTCTACTCTTCGACGACTTGTAAAATCGATGCTCGTGAATCTTGCTAGTTTCGATCTAAAACGATGTATCCCGTTGTTTTGAGCCGGAATACAAGTTTTCGCGCAGTTCTGAGAGAAAAAGTTTACACTTTTCTCTCGTGGACTCTCCAACGACTTGTAAAATCGATGCTCGTGAATCTTGCTAGTTACGATCTACAACGATGTATCCCGTTGTTTTGAGCTGGAATAGAAGTTTTCGCGCAGTTCTGAGAGAAAAAGTTTACACCTTTCTCTCGTCTACTATTCGACGACTTGTAAAATCGATGCTCGTGAATATAGCTAGTTTCGACCTAAAACGATGTATCCCGTTGTTTTGAGCCGGAATACAAGTTTTCGCGCAGTTCTGAGAGAAAAAGTATACACCATTCTGTCGTGGACTCTCCGACGACTTGTAAAATCGATGCTCGTGAATCCTGCTGGTTACGTTCTAAAACGATGTACCCCGTTGTTTCGAGCCGGAATACAAGTTTTCCTGCAGTTCTGAGAGAAAAAGTTTACACCTTTCTCTTGTCTTCTCTTCGACGACTGGTAAAATTGATGCTCGTGAATCTTGCTAGTTTAGACCTAAAACGATGTATCGCGTTGTTTTGAGCCGGAATACAAGTTTTCGCGCAGTTCTGAGAGAAAAAGTTTGCACCTTTCTCTCGTGTACTCTTTGACGACTTGTAAAATCGATGCTCGTGAATTTTGCTCGTTTCGATCTAAAACGATGTATCCCGTTGTTTTGAGCCGGAATACAAGTTTTCGCGCAGTTGTGAGAGAAAAAGCTTACACCTTTTTCTCGTCTACTCTTCGACGACTTGTAAAATCGATGCTCGTGAATCTTGCTAGTTTCGATCTAAAACGATGTATCCCGTTGTTTTGAGCCGGAATACAAGTTTTCGCGCAGTTCTGAGAGAAAAAGTTTACACTTTTCTCTCGTGGACTCTCCGACGACTTGTAAAATCGATGCTCGTGAATCTTGCTAGTTACGATCTACAACGATGTATCCCGTTGTTTTGAGCTGGAATAGAAGTTTTCGCGCAGTTCTGAGAGAAAAAGTTTACACCTTTCTCTCGTCTACTATTCGACGACTTGTAAAATCGATGCTCGTGAATATAGCTAGTTTCGACCTAAAACGATGTATCCCGTTGTTTTGAGCCGGAATACAAGTTTTCGCGCAGTTCTGAGAGAAAAAGTATACACCATTCTGTCGTGGACTCTCCGACGACTTGTAAAATCGATGCTCGTGAATCTTGCTAGTTACGATCTAAAACGATGTACCCCGTTGTTTTGAGCCGGAATACAAGTTTTCGTGCAGTTCTGAGAGAAGACGTTTACGCCTTTTTCTCGTCTACTCTTCGAGGACTTGCAAAATCGATGCTCGTGAATCTTGCTAGTTTCGATCTAAAGCGATGTATCCCGTTGCTTTGAGCCGGAATACAAGTTTTCGCGCAGTTCTGAGAGAAAAAGTTTACACCTTTCTCTCGTCTACTCTTCGACGACTTGTAAAATCGATGCTCGTGAATCTTGCTAGTTTCGATCTAAAACGATGTATCCCGTTGTTTTGAGCCGGAATACAAGTTTTCGTGCAGTTCTGAGAGAAAACGTTTACACCTTTCTCTCGTCTACTCTTCGACGACTTGTAAAATCGATGCTGTGAATCTTGCTAGTTTCGATCTAAAACGATGTATTCCGTTGTTTTGAGCCGGAATACAAGTTTTCGCGCAGTTCTGAGAGAAAAAGTTTACACCATTCTCTCGTCTACTCTTCGACGACTTGTAAAATCGATGCTCGTGAATCTTGCTAGTTTCGATCTAAAACGATGTATCCCGTTGTTTTGAGCCGGAATACAAGTTTTCGCGCAGTTCTGAGAGAAAAAGTTTACGCCTTTTTCTCGTCTACTCTTCGAGGACTTGCAAAATCGATGCTCGTGAATCTTGCTAGTTTCGATCTAAAGCGATGTATCCCGTTGCTTTGAGCCGGAATACAAGTTTTCGCGCAGTTCTGAGAGAAAAAGTTTACACCTTTCTCTCGTCTACTATTCGACGACTTGTAAAATCGATGCTCGTGAATATTGCTAGTTTCGACCTAAAACGATGTATCCCGTTGTTTTGAGCCGGAATACAATTTTTCGCCCAGTTCTGAGAGAAAAAGTTTACACCTTTCTCTCGTGGACTTTCCGACGACTTGTAAAATCGATGCTCGTGAATCCTGCTGGTTACGTTCTAAAACGATGTACCCCGTTGTTTCGAGCCGGAATACAAATTTTCGTGCAGTTCTGAGAGAAAAAGTTTACACCTTTCTCTTGTCTTCTCTTCGACGACTGGTAAAATTGATGCTCGTGAATCTTGCTAGTTTAGACCTAAAACGATGTATCGCGTTGTTTTGAGCCGGAATACAAGTTTTCGCGCAGTTCTGAGAGAAAAAGTTTGCACCTTTCTCTCGTGTACTCTTTGACGACTTGTAAAATCGATGCTCGTGAATCTTGCTAGTTTCGATCTAAAACGATGTATCCCGTTGTTTTGAGCCGGAATACAAGTTTTCGCACAGTTCTGAGAGAAAAAGTTTACACTTTTCTCTCGTGGACTCTCCGCCGACTTGTAAAATCGATGCTCGTGAATCTTGCTAGTTACGATCTACAACGATGTATCCCGTTGTTTTGAGCTGGAATAGAAGTTTTCGCGCAGTTCTGAGAGAAAAAGTTTACACCTTTCTCTCGTCTACTATTCGACGACTTGTAAAATCGATGCTCGTGAATATTGCTAGTTTCGACCTAAAACGATGTATCCCGTTGTTTTGAGCCGGAATACAAGTTTTCGCGCAGTTCTGAGAGAAAAAGTGTACACCATTCTGTCGTGGACTCTCCGACGACTTGTAAAATCGATGCTCGTGAATCTTGCTAGTTTCGATCTAAAACGATGTATTCCGTTGTTTTGAGCCGGAATACAAGTTTTCGCGCAGTTCTGTGAGAAAAAGTTTACACCTTTCTCTCGTCTACTCTTCGACGACTTGTAAAATCGATGCTCGTGAATCTTGCTAGTTTCGATCTAAAACGATGTATCCCGTTGTTTTGAGCCGGAATACAAGTTTTCGCGCAGTTCTGAGAGAAAAAGTTTACGCCTTTTTCTCGTCTACTCTTCGAGGACTTGCAAAATCGATGCTCGTGAATCTTGCTAGTTTCGATCTAAAGCGATGTATCCCGTTGCTTTGAGCCGGAATACAAGTTTTCGCGCAGTTCTGAGAGAAAAAGTTTACACCTTTCTCTCGTCTACTATTCGACGACTTGTAAAATCGATGCTCGTGAATATTGCTAGTTTCGACCTAAAACGATGTATCCCGTTGTTTTGAGCCGGAATACAATTTTTCGCGCAGTTCTGAGAGAAAAAGTTTACACCTTTCTCTCGTCTACTCTTCGACGACTTGTAAAATCGATGCTCGTGAATCTTGCTAGTTTCGATCTAAAACGATGTATCCCGTTGTTTTGAGCCGGAATACAAGTTTTCGTGCAGTTCTGAGAGAAAACGTTTACACCTTTCTCTCGTCTACTCTTCGACGACTTGTAAAATCGATGCTGTGAATCTTGCTAGTTTCGATCTAAAACGATGTATTCCGTTGTTTTGAGCCGGAATACAAGTTTTCGCGCAGTTCTGAGAGAAAAAGTTTACACCATTCTCTCGTCTACTCTTCGACGACTTGTAAAATCGATGCTCGTGAATCTTGCTAGTTTCGATCTAAAACGATGTATCCCGTTGTTTTGAGCCGGAATACAAGTTTTCGCGCAGTTCTGAGAGAAAAAGTTTACGCCTTTTTCTCGTCTACTCTTCGAGGACTTGCAAAATCGATGCTCGTGAATCTTGCTAGTTTCGATCTAAAGCGATGTATCCCGTTGCTTTGAGCCGGAATACAAGTTTTCGCGCAGTTCTGAGAGAAAAAGTTTACACCTTTCTCTCGTCTACTATTCGACGACTTGTAAAATCGATGCTCGTGAATATTGCTAGTTTCGACCTAAAACGATGTATCCCGTTGTTTTGAGCCGGAATACAATTTTTCGCCAAGTTCTGAGAGAAAAAGTTTACACCTTTCTCTCGTGGACTTTCCGACGACTTGTAAAATCGATGCTCGTGAATCCTGCTGGTTACGTTCTAAAACGATGTACCCCGTTGTTTCGAGCCGGAATACAAGTTTTCGTGCAGTTCTGAGAGAAAAAGTTTACACCTTTCTCTTGTCTTCTCTTCGACGACTGGTAAAATTGATGCTCGTGAATCTTGCTAGTTTAGACCTAAAACGATGTATCGCGTTGTTTTGAGCCGGAATACAAGTTTTCGCGCAGTTCTGAGAGAAAAAGTTTGCACCTTTCTCTCGTGTACTCTTTGACGACTTGTAAAATCGATGCTCGTGAATTTTGCTCGTTTCGATCTAAAACGATGTATCCCGTTGTTTTGAGCCGGAATACAAGTTTTCGCGCAGTTCTGAGAGAAAAAGCTTACACCTTTTTCTCGTCTACTCTTCGACGACTTGTAAAATCGATGCTCGTGAATCTTGCTAGTTTCGATCTAAAACGATGTATCCCGTTGTTTTGAGCCGGAATACAAGTTTTCGCGCAGTTCTGAGAGAAAAAGTTTACACTTTTCTCTCGTGGACTCTCCGACGACTTGTAAAATCGATGCTCGTGAATCTTGCTAGTTACGATCTACAACGATGTATCCCGTTGTTTTGAGCTGGAATAGAAGTTTTCGCGCAGTTCTGAGAGAAAAAGTTTACACCTTTCTCTCGTCTACTATTCGACGACTTGTAAAATCGATGCTCGTGAATATTGCTAGTTTCGACCTAAAACGATGTATCCCGTTGTTTTGAGCCGGAATACAAGTTTTCGCGCAGTTCTGAGAGAAAAAGTGTACACCATTCTGTCGTGGACTCTCCGACGACTTGTAAAATCGATGCTCGTGAATCTTGCTAGTTTCGATCTAAAACGATGTATTCCGTTGTTTTGAGCCGGAATACAAGTTTTCGCGCAGTTCTGTGAGAAAAAGTTTACACCTTTCTCTCGTCTACTCTTCGACGACTTGTAAAATCGATGCTCGTGAATCTTGCTAGTTTCGATCTAAAACGATGTATCCCGTTGTTTTGAGCCGGAATACAAGTTTTCGCGCAGTTCTGAGAGAAAAAGTTTACGCCTTTTTCTCGTCTACTCTTCGAGGACTTGCAAAATCGATGCTCGTGAATCTTGCTAGTTTCGATCTAAAGCGATGTATCCCGTTGCTTTGAGCCGGAATACAAGTTTTCGCGCAGTTCTGAGAGAAAAAGTTTACACCTTTCTCTCGTCTACTATTCGACGACTTGTAAAATCGATGCTCGTGAATATTGCTAGTTTCGACCTAAAACGATGTATCCCGTTGTTTTGAGCCGGAATACAATTTTTCGCGCAGTTCTGAGAGAAAAAGTTTACACCTTTCTCTCGTGGACTTTCCGACGACTTGTAAAATCGATGCTCGTGAATCCTGCTGGTTACGTTCTAAAACGATGTACCCCGTTGTTTCGAGCCGGAATACAAGTTTTCGTGCAGTTCTGAGAGAAAAAGTTTACACCTTTCTCTCGTCTACTCTTCGACGACTTGTAAAATCGATGCTGTGAATCTTGCTAGTTTCGATCTAAAACGATGTATTCCGTTGTTTTGAGCCGGAATACAAGTTTTCGCGCAGTTCTGAGAGAAAAAGTTTACACCTTTCTCTCGTCTACTCTTCGACGACTTGTAAAATCGATGCTCGTGAATCCTGCTGGTTACGTTCTAAAACGATGTACCCCGTTGTTTCGAGCCGGAATACAAGTTTTCCTGCAGTTCTGAGAGAAAAAGTTTACACCTTTCTCTTGTCTTCTCTTCGACGACTGGTAAAATTGATGCTCGTGAATCTTGCTAGTTTAGACCTAAAACGATGTATCGCGTTGTTTTGAGCCGGAATACAAGTTTTCGCGCAGTTCTGAGAGAAAAAGTTTGCACCTTTCTCTCGTGTACTCTTTGACGACTTGTAAAATCGATGCTCGTGAATTTTGCTCGTTTCGATCTAAAACGATGTATCCCGTTGTTTTGAGCCGGAATACAAGTTTTCGCGCAGTTCTGAGAGAAAAAGCTTACACCTTTTTCTCGTCTACTCTTCGACGACTTGTAAAATCGATGCTCGTGAATCTTGCTAGTTTCGATCTAAAACGATGTATCCCGTTGTTTTGAGCCGGAATACAAGTTTTCGCGCAGTTCTGAGAGAAAAAGTTTACACTTTTCTCTCGTGGACTCTCCAACGACTTGTAAAATCGATGCTCGTGAATCTTGCTAGTTACGATCTACAACGATGTATCCCGTTGTTTTGAGCTGGAATAGAAGTTTTCGCGCAGTTCTGAGAGAAAAAGTTTACACCTTTCTCTCGTCTACTATTCGACGACTTGTAAAATCGATGCTCGTGAATATAGCTAGTTTCGACCTAAAACGATGTATCCCGTTGTTTTGAGCCGGAATACAAGTTTTCGCGCAGTTCTGAGAGAAAAAGTATACACCATTCTGTCGTGGACTCTCCGACGACTTGTAAAATCGATGCTCGTGAATCCTGCTGGTTACGTTCTAAAACGATGTACCCCGTTGTTTCGAGCCGGAATACAAGTTTTCCTGCAGTTCTGAGAGAAAAAGTTTACACCTTTCTCTTGTCTTCTCTTCGACGACTGGTAAAATTGATGCTCGTGAATCTTGCTAGTTTAGACCTAAAACGATGTATCGCGTTGTTTTGAGCCGGAATACAAGTTTTCGCGCAGTTCTGAGAGAAAAAGTTTGCACCTTTCTCTCGTGTACTCTTTGACGACTTGTAAAATCGATGCTCGTGAATTTTGCTCGTTTCGATCTAAAACGATGTATCCCGTTGTTTTGAGCCGGAATACAAGTTTTCGCGCAGTTGTGAGAGAAAAAGCTTACACCTTTTTCTCGTCTACTCTTCGACGACTTGTAAAATCGATGCTCGTGAATCTTGCTAGTTTCGATCTAAAACGATGTATCCCGTTGTTTTGAGCCGGAATACAAGTTTTCGCGCAGTTCTGAGAGAAAAAGTTTACACTTTTCTCTCGTGGACTCTCCGACGACTTGTTAAAATCGATGCTCGTGAATCTTGCTAGTTACGATCTACAACGATGTATCCCGTTGTTTTGAGCTGGAATAGAAGTTTTCGCGCAGTTCTGAGAGAAAAAGTTTACACCTTTCTCTCGTCTACTATTCGACGACTTGTAAAATCGATGCTCGTGAATATAGCTAGTTTCGACCTAAAACGATGTATCCCGTTGTTTTGAGCCGGAATACAAGTTTTCGCGCAGTTCTGAGAGAAAAAGTATACACCATTCTGTCGTGGACTCTCCGACGACTTGTAAAATCGATGCTCGTGAATCTTGCTAGTTACGATCTAAAACGATGTACCCCGTTGTTTTGAGCCGGAATACAAGTTTTCGTGCAGTTCTGAGAGAAGACGTTTACGCCTTTTTCTCGTCTACTCTTCGAGGACTTGCAAAATCGATGCTCGTGAATCTTGCTAGTTTCGATCTAAAGCGATGTATCCCGTTGCTTTGAGCCGGAATACAAGTTTTCGCGCAGTTCTGAGAGAAAAAGTTTACACCTTTCTCTCGTCTACTCTTCGACGACTTGTAAAATCTATGCTCGTGAATCTTGCTAGTTTCGATCTAAAACGATGTATCCCGTTGTTTTGAGCCGGAATACAAGTTTTCGTGCAGTTCTGAGAGAAAACGTTTACACCTTTCTCTCGTCTACTCTTCGACGACTTGTAAAATCGATGCTGTGAATCTTGCTAGTTTCGATCTAAAACGATGTATTCCGTTGTTTTGAGCCGGAATACAAGTTTTCGCGCAGTTCTGAGAGAAAAAGTTTACACCATTCTCTCGTCTACTCTTCGACGACTTGTAAAATCGATGCTCGTGAATCTTGCTAGTTTCGATCTAAAACGATGTATCCCGTTGTTTTGAGCCGGAATACAAGTTTTCGCGCAGTTCTGAGAGAAAAAGTTTACGCCTTTTTCTCGTCTACTCTTCGAGGACTTGCAAAATCGATGCTCGTGAATCTTGCTAGTTTCGATCTAAAGCGATGTATCCCGTTGCTTTGAGCCGGAATACAAGTTTTCGCGCAGTTCTGAGAGAAAAAGTTTACACCTTTCTCTCGTCTACTATTCGACGACTTGTAAAATCGATGCTCGTGAATATTGCTAGTTTCGACCTAAAACGATGTATCCCGTTGTTTTGAGCCGGAATACAATTTTTCGCCCAGTTCTGAGAGAAAAAGTTTACACCTTTCTCTCGTGGACTTTCCGACGACTTGTAAAATCGATGCTCGTGAATCCTGCTGGTTACGTTCTAAAACGATGTACCCCGTTGTTTCGAGCCGGAATACAAATTTTCGTGCAGTTCTGAGAGAAAAAGTTTACACCTTTCTCTTGTCTTCTCTTCGACGACTGGTAAAATTGATGCTCGTGAATCTTGCTAGTTTAGACCTAAAACGATGTATCGCGTTGTTTTGAGCCGGAATACAAGTTTTCGCGCAGTTCTGAGAGAAAAAGTTTGCACCTTTCTCTCGTGTACTCTTTGACGACTTGTAAAATCGATGCTCGTGAATCTTGCTAGTTTCGATCTAAAACGATGTATCCCGTTGTTTTGAGCCGGAATACAAGTTTTCGCACAGTTCTGAGAGAAAAAGTTTACACTTTTCTCTCGTGGACTCTCCGACGACTTGTAAAATCGATGCTCGTGAATCTTGCTAGTTACGATCTACAACGATGTATCCCGTTGTTTTGAGCTGGAATAGAAGTTTTCGCGCAGTTCTGAGAGAAAAAGTTTACACCTTTCTCTCGTCTACTATTCGACGACTTGTAAAATCGATGCTCGTGAATATTGCTAGTTTCGACCTAAAACGATGTATCCCGTTGTTTTGAGCCGGAATACAAGTTTTCGCGCAGTTCTGAGAGAAAAAGTGTACACCATTCTGTCGTGGACTCTCCGACGACTTGTAAAATCGATGCTCGTGAATCTTGCTAGTTTCGATCTAAAACGATGTATTCCGTTGTTTTGAGCCGGAATACAAGTTTTCGCGCAGTTCTGTGAGAAAAAGTTTACACCTTTCTCTCGTCTACTCTTCGACGACTTGTAAAATCGATGCTCGTGAATCTTGCTAGTTTCGATCTAAAACGATGTATCCCGTTGTTTTGAGCCGGAATACAAGTTTTCGCGCAGTTCTGAGAGAAAAAGTTTACGCCTTTTTCTCGTCTACTCTTCGAGGACTTGCAAAATCGATGCTCGTGAATCTTGCTAGTTTCGATCTAAAGCGATGTATCCCGTTGCTTTGAGCCGGAATACAAGTTTTCGCGCAGTTCTGAGAGAAAAAGTTTACACCTTTCTCTCGTCTACTATTCGACGACTTGTAAAATCGATGCTCGTGAATATTGCTAGTTTCGACCTAAAACGATGTATCCCGTTGTTTTGAGCCGGAATACAATTTTTCGCGCAGTTCTGAGAGAAAAAGTTTACACCTTTCTCTCGTGGACTTTCCGACGACTTGTAAAATCGATGCTCGTGAATCCTGCTGGTTACGTTCTAAAACGATGTACCCCGTTGTTTCGAGCCGGAATACAAGTTTTCGTGCAGTTCTGAGAGAAAAAGTTTACACCTTTCTCTCGTCTACTCTTCGACGACTTGTAAAATCGATGCTGTGAATCTTGCTAGTTTCGATCTAAAACGATGTATTCCGTTGTTTTGAGCCGGAATACAAGTTTTCGCGCAGTTCTGAGAGAAAAAGTTTACACCTTTCTCTCGTCTACTCTTCGACGACTTGTAAAATCGATGCTCGTGAATCCTGCTGGTTACGTTCTAAAACGATGTACCCCGTTGTTTCGAGCCGGAATACAAGTTTTCCTGCAGTTCTGAGAGAAAAAGTTTACACCTTTCTCTTGTCTTCTCTTCGACGACTGGTAAAATTGATGCTCGTGAATCTTGCTAGTTTAGACCTAAAACGATGTATCGCGTTGTTTTGAGCCGGAATACAAGTTTTCGCGCAGTTCTGAGAGAAAAAGTTTGCACCTTTCTCTCGTGTACTCTTTGACGACTTGTAAAATCGATGCTCGTGAATTTTGCTCGTTTCGATCTAAAACGATGTATCCCGTTGTTTTGAGCCGGAATACAAGTTTTCGCGCAGTTGTGAGAGAAAAAGCTTACACCTTTTTCTCGTCTACTCTTCGACGACTTGTAAAATCGATGCTCGTGAATCTTGCTAGTT
Organism: Amblyomma americanum; assembly: GCF_052857255.1. Taxonomy (NCBI): domain Eukaryota; kingdom Metazoa; phylum Arthropoda; class Arachnida; order Ixodida; family Ixodidae; genus Amblyomma; species Amblyomma americanum. The sequence continues at coordinate 1,302,216 of NW_027526493.1, forward strand.
ACGATCTACAACGATGTATCCCGTTGTTTTGAGCTGGAATAGAAGTTTTCGCGCAGTTCTGAGAGAAAAAGTTTACACCTTTCTCTCGTCTACTATTCGACGACTTGTAAAATCGATGCTCGTGAATATAGCTAGTTTCGACCTAAAACGATGTATCCCGTTGTTTTGAGCCGGAATACAAGTTTTCGCGCAGTTCTGAGAGAAAAAGTATACACCATTCTGTCGTGGACTCTCCGACGACTTGTAAAATCGATGCTCGTGAATCCTGCTGGTTACGTTCTAAAACGATGTACCCCGTTGTTTCGAGCCGGAATACAAGTTTTCCTGCAGTTCTGAGAGAAAAAGTTTACACCTTTCTCTTGTCTTCTCTTCGACGACTGGTAAAATTGATGCTCGTGAATCTTGCTAGTTTAGACCTAAAACGATGTATCGCGTTGTTTTGAGCCGGAATACAAGTTTTCGCGCAGTTCTGAGAGAAAAAGTTTGCACCTTTCTCTCGTGTACTCTTTGACGACTTGTAAAATCGATGCTCGTGAATTTTGCTCGTTTCGATCTAAAACGATGTATCCCGTTGTTTTGAGCCGGAATACAAGTTTTCGCGCAGTTGTGAGAGAAAAAGCTTACACCTTTTTCTCGTCTACTCTTCGACGACTTGTAAAATCGATGCTCGTGAATCTTGCTAGTTTCGATCTAAAACGATGTATCCCGTTGTTTTGAGCCGGAATACAAGTTTTCGCGCAGTTCTGAGAGAAAAAGTTTACACTTTTCTCTCGTGGACTCTCCGACGACTTGTAAAATCGATGCTCGTGAATCTTGCTAGTTACGATCTACAACGATGTATCCCGTTGTTTTGAGCTGGAATAGAAGTTTTCGCGCAGTTCTGAGAGAAAAAGTTTGCACCTTTCTCTCGTGTACTCTTTGACGACTTGTAAAATCGATGCTCGTGAATTTTGCTCGTTTCGATCTAAAACGATGTATCCCGTTGTTTTGAGCCGGAATACAAGTTTTCGCGCAGTTGTGAGAGAAAAAGCTTACACCTTTTTCTCGTCTACTCTTCGACGACTTGTAAAATCGATGCTCGTGAATCTTGCTAGTTTCGATCTAAAACGATGTATCCCGTTGTTTTGAGCCGGAATACAAGTTTTCGCGCAGTTCTGAGAGAAAAAGTTTACACTTTTCTCTCGTGGACTCTCCGACGACTTGTAAAATCGATGCTCGTGAATCTTGCTAGTTACGATCTACAACGATGTATCCCGTTGTTTTGAGCTGGAATAGAAGTTTTCGCGCAGTTCTGAGAGAAAAAGTTTACACCTTTCTCTCGTCTACTATTCGACGACTTGTAAAATCGATGCTCGTGAATATAGCTAGTTTCGACCTAAAACGATGTATCCCGTTGTTTTGAGCCGGAATACAAGTTTTCGCGCAGTTCTGAGAGAAAAAGTATACACCATTCTGTCGTGGACTCTCCGACGACTTGTAAAATCGATGCTCGTGAATCTTGCTAGTTACGATCTAAAACGATGTACCCCGTTGTTTTGAGCCGGAATACAAGTTTTCGTGCAGTTCTGAGAGAAGACGTTTACGCCTTTTTCTCGTCTACTCTTCGAGGACTTGCAAAATCGATGCTCGTGAATCTTGCTACTTTCGATCTAAAGCGATGTATCCCGTTGCTTTGAGCCGGAATACAAGTTTTCGCGCAGTTCTGAGAGAAAAAGTTTACACCTTTCTCTCGTCTACTCTTCGACGACTTGTAAAATCGATGCTCGTGAATCTTGCTAGTTTCGATCTAAAACGATGTATCCCGTTGTTTTGAGCCGGAATACAAGTTTTCGTGCAGTTCTGAGAGAAAACGTTTACACCTTTCTCTCGTCTACTCTTCGACGACTTGTAAAATCGATGCTGTGAATCTTGCTAGTTTCGATCTAAAACGATGTATTCCGTTGTTTTGAGCCGGAATACAAGTTTTCGCGCAGTTCTGAGAGAAAAAGTTTACACCATTCTCTCGTCTACTCTTCGACGACTTGTAAAATCGATGCTCGTGAATCTTGCTAGTTTCGATCTAAAACGATGTATCCCGTTGTTTTGAGCCGGAATACAAGTTTTCGCGCAGTTCTGAGAGAAAAAGTTTACGCCTTTTTCTCGTCTACTCTTCGAGGACTTGCAAAATCGATGCTCGTGAATCTTGCTAGTTTCGATCTAAAGCGATGTATCCCGTTGCTTTGAGCCGGAATACAAGTTTTCGCGCAGTTCTGAGAGAAAAAGTTTACACCTTTCTCTCGTCTACTATTCGACGACTTGTAAAATCGATGCTCGTGAATATTGCTAGTTTCGACCTAAAACGATGTATCCCGTTGTTTTGAGCCGGAATACAATTTTTCGCCCAGTTCTGAGAGAAAAAGTTTACACCTTTCTCTCGTGGACTTTCCGACGACTTGTAAAATCGATGCTCGTGAATCCTGCTGGTTACGTTCTAAAACGATGTACCCCGTTGTTTCGAGCCGGAATACAAATTTTCGTGCAGTTCTGAGAGAAAAAGTTTACACCTTTCTCTTGTCTTCTCTTCGACGACTGGTAAAATTGATGCTCGTGAATCTTGCTAGTTTAGACCTAAAACGATGTATCGCGTTGTTTTGAGCCGGAATACAAGTTTTCGCGCAGTTCTGAGAGAAAAAGTTTGCACCTTTCTCTCGTGTACTCTTTGACGACTTGTAAAATCGATGCTCGTGAATCTTGCTAGTTTCGATCTAAAACGATGTATCCCGTTGTTTTGAGCCGGAATACAAGTTTTCGCACAGTTCTGAGAGAAAAAGTTTACACTTTTCTCTCGTGGACTCTCCGACGACTTGTAAAATCGATGCTCGTGAATCTTGCTAGTTACGATCTACAACGATGTATCCCGTTGTTTTGAGCTGGAATAGAAGTTTTCGCGCAGTTCTGAGAGAAAAAGTTTACACCTTTCTCTCGTCTACTATTCGACGACTTGTAAAATCGATGCTCGTGAATATTGCTAGTTTCGACCTAAAACGATGTATCCCGTTGTTTTGAGCCGGAATACAAGTTTTCGCGCAGTTCTGAGAGAAAAAGTGTACACCATTCTGTCGTGGACTCTCCGACGACTTGTAAAATCGATGCTCGTGAATCTTGCTAGTTTCGATCTAAAACGATGTATTCCGTTGTTTTGAGCCGGAATACAAGTTTTCGCGCAGTTCTGTGAGAAAAAGTTTACACCTTTCTCTCGTCTACTCTTCGACGACTTGTAAAATCGATGCTCGTGAATCTTGCTAGTTTCGATCTAAAACGATGTATCCCGTTGTTTTGAGCCGGAATACAAGTTTTCGCGCAGTTCTGAGAGAAAAAGTTTACGCCTTTTTCTCGTCTACTCTTCGAGGACTTGCAAAATCGATGCTCGTGAATCTTGCTAGTTTCGATCTAAAGCGATGTATCCCGTTGCTTTGAGCCGGAATACAAGTTTTCGCGCAGTTCTGAGAGAAAAAGTTTACACCTTTCTCTCGTCTACTATTCGACGACTTGTAAAATCGATGCTCGTGAATATTGCTAGTTTCGACCTAAAACGATGTATCCCGTTGTTTTGAGCCGGAATACAATTTTTCGCGCAGTTCTGAGAGAAAAAGTTTACACCTTTCTCTCGTGGACTTTCCGACGACTTGTAAAATCGATGCTCGTGAATCCTGCTGGTTACGTTCTAAAACGATGTACCCCGTTGTTTCGAGCCGGAATACAAGTTTTCGTGCAGTTCTGAGAGAAAAAGTTTACACCTTTCTCTCGTCTACTCTTCGACGACTTGTAAAATCGATGCTGTGAATCTTGCTAGTTTCGATCTAAAACGATGTATTCCGTTGTTTTGAGCCGGAATACAAGTTTTCGCGCAGTTCTGAGAGAAAAAGTTTACACCTTTCTCTCGTCTACTCTTCGACGACTTGTAAAATCGATGCTCGTGAATCCTGCTGGTTACGTTCTAAAACGATGTACCCCGTTGTTTCGAGCCGGAATACAAGTTTTCCTGCAGTTCTGAGAGAAAAAGTTTACACCTTTCTCTTGTCTTCTCTTCGACGACTGGTAAAATTGATGCTCGTGAATCTTGCTAGTTTAGACCTAAAACGATGTATCGCGTTGTTTTGAGCCGGAATACAAGTTTTCGCGCAGTTCTGAGAGAAAAAGTTTGCACCTTTCTCTCGTGTACTCTTTGACGACTTGTAAAATCGATGCTCGTGAATTTTGCTCGTTTCGATCTAAAACGATGTATCCCGTTGTTTTGAGCCGGAATACAAGTTTTCGCGCAGTTGTGAGAGAAAAAGCTTACACCTTTTTCTCGTCTACTCTTCGACGACTTGTAAAATCGATGCTCGTGAATCTTGCTAGTTACGATCTACAACGATGTATCCCGTTGTTTTGAGCTGGAATAGAAGTTTTCGCGCAGTTCTGAGAGAAAAAGTTTACACCTTTCTCTCGTCTACTATTCGACGACTTGTAAAATCGATGCTCGTGAATATAGCTAGTTTCGACCTAAAACGATGTATCCCGTTGTTTTGAGCCGGAATACAAGTTTTCGCGCAGTTCTGAGAGAAAAAGTATACACCATTCTGTCGTGGACTCTCCGACGACTTGTAAAATCGATGCTCGTGAATCCTGCTGGTTACGTTCTAAAACGATGTACCCCGTTGTTTCGAGCCGGAATACAAGTTTTCCTGCAGTTCTGAGAGAAAAAGTTTACACCTTTCTCTTGTCTTCTCTTCGACGACTGGTAAAATTGATGCTCGTGAATCTTGCTAGTTTAGACCTAAAACGATGTATCGCGTTGTTTTGAGCCGGAATACAAGTTTTCGCGCAGTTCTGAGAGAAAAAGTTTGCACCTTTCTCTCGTGTACTCTTTGACGACTTGTAAAATCGATGCTCGTGAATTTTGCTCGTTTCGATCTAAAACGATGTATCCCGTTGTTTTGAGCCGGAATACAAGTTTTCGCGCAGTTGTGAGAGAAAAAGCTTACACCTTTTTCTCGTCTACTCTTCGACGACTTGTAAAATCGATGCTCGTGAATCTTGCTAGTTTCGATCTAAAACGATGTATCCCGTTGTTTTGAGCCGGAATACAAGTTTTCGCGCAGTTCTGAGAGAAAAAGTTTACACTTTTCTCTCGTGGACTCTCCGACGACTTGTAAAATCGATGCTCGTGAATCTTGCTAGTTACGATCTACAACGATGTATCCCGTTGTTTTGAGCTGGAATAGAAGTTTTCGCGCAGTTCTGAGAGAAAAAGTTTACACCTTTCTCTCGTCTACTATTCGACGACTTGTAAAATCGATGCTCGTGAATATAGCTAGTTTCGACCTAAAACGATGTATCCCGTTGTTTTGAGCCGGAATACAAGTTTTCGCGCAGTTCTGAGAGAAAAAGTATACACCATTCTGTCGTGGACTCTCCGACGACTTGTAAAATCGATGCTCGTGAATCTTGCTAGTTACGATCTAAAACGATGTACCCCGTTGTTTTGAGCCGGAATACAAGTTTTCGTGCAGTTCTGAGAGAAGACGTTTACACCTTTTTCTTGTCTACTCTTCGACGATTGGTAAAATCGATGATCGTGAATCTTGCTAGTTTCGACCTAAAACGATGTATCGCGTTGTTTTGAGCCGGAATACAAGTTTTCGCGCAGTTCTGAGAGAAAAAGTTTACACCTTTCTCTCGTGTACTCTTTGACGACTTGTAAAATCGATGCTCGCAATTTTTGCTCGTTTCGATCTAAAACGATGTATCCCGTTGTTTTGAGCCGGAATACAAGTTTTCGTACAGTTCTGAGAGAAAAAGTTTACAGCTTTCTCTCGTCTACTCTTCGACGACTTGTAAAATCGATGCTCGTGAATCTTGCTAGTTTCGATCTAAAACGATGTATTCCGTTGTTTTAGGCCGGAATACAAGTTTTCGCGCAGTTCCGAGAGAAAAAGTTTACACCTTTCTCTCGTCTACTCTTCGACGACTTGTAAAATCGATGCTCGTGAATCTTGCTAGTTTCGATCTAAAACGATGTATCTCGTTGTTTTGAGCCGGAATACAAGTTTTCGCGCAGTTCTGAGAGAAAAAGTTTACACCTTTCTCTTGTCTTCTCTTCGACGACTGGTAAAATTGATGCTCGTGAATCTTGCTAGTTTAGACCTAAAACGATGTATCGCGTTGTTTTGAGCCGGAATACAAGTTTTCGCGCAGTTCTGAGAGAAAAAGTTTGCACCTTTCTCTCGTGTACTCTTTGACGACTTGTAAAATCGATGCTCGTGAATTTTGCTCGTTTCGATCTAAAACGATGTATCCCGTTGTTTTGGGCCGGAATACAAGTTTTCGCGCAGTTCTGAGAGAAAAAGTTTACACCTTTCTCTCGTCTACTATTCGACGACTTGTAAAATCGATGCTCGTGAATATTGCTAGTTTCGACCTAAAACGATGTATCCCGTTGTTTTGAGCCGGAATACAAGTTTTCGCGCAGTTCTGAGAGAAAAAGTATACACCATTCTGTCGTGGACTCTCCGACGACTTGTAAAATCGATGCTCGTGAATCTTGCTAGTTACGATCTAAAACGATGTACCCCGTTGTTTTGAGCCGGAATACAAGTTTTCGTGCAGTTCTGAGAGAAGACGTTTACACCTTTTTCTTGTCTACTCTTCGACGACTGGTAAAATCGATGCTCGTGAATCTTGCTAGTTTCGACCTAAAACGATGTATCGCGTTGTTTTGAGCCGGAATACAAGTTTTCGCGCAGTTCTGAGAGAAAAAGTTTACACCTTTCTCTCGTGTACTCTTTGACGACTTGTAAAATCGATGCTCGCAATTTTTGCTCGTTTCGATCTAAAACGATGTATCCCGTTGTTTTGAGCCGGAATACAAGTTTTCGTACAGTTCTGAGAGAAAAAGTTTACAGCTTTCTCTCGTCTACTCTTCGACGACTTGTAAAATCGATGCTCGTGAATCTTACTAGTTTCGATCTAAAACGATGTATTCCGTTGTTTTAGGCCGGAATACAAGTTTTCGCGCAGTTCCGAGAGAAAAAGTTTACACCTTTCTCTCGTCTACTCTTCGACGACTTGTAAAATCGATGCTCGTGAATCTTGCTAGTTTCGATCTAAAACGATGTATCTCGTTGTTTTGAGCCGGAATACAAGTTTTCGCGCAGTTCTGAGAGAAAAAGTTTACACCTTCCTCTCGTGTACTCTTCGACGACGTGTAAAATCGATGCTCGTGAATCTTCCTAGTTTCGATCTAAAACGATGTATCCCGTTGTTTTGAGCCAGAATACAAGTTTTCGCGCAGTTCTGAGAGAAAAAGTTTACACCTTTCTCTCGTCTACTCTTCGACGACTTGTAATATCGATGCTCGTGAATCTTGCTAGTTTCGATCTAAAACGATGTATTCCGTTGTTTTGAGCCGGAATACAAGTTTTCGCGCAGTTCTGAGAGAAAAAGTTTACACCTTTCTCTCGTCTACTCTTCGACGACCTGTAAAATCGATGCTCGTGAATCTTGTAGTTTCGATCTAAAACGATGTATTCCGTTGTTTTGAGCCGGAATACAAGTTTTCGCGCAGATCTGAGAGAAAAAGTTTACACCTTTCTCTCGTCCACTCTTCGACAACTTGTAAAATCGATGCTCGTGAATCTTGCTAGTTACGACCTAAAACGATGTATCCCGATGTTTTGAGCCGGAATACAAGTTTTCGCGCAGTTCTGAGAGAAAAAGTTTACACCTTTCTCTCGTCTACTCTTCGAAGACTTGTAAAATCGATGCCCGTGAATCTTGCTAGTTTCGATCTACAACGATGTATCCCGTTGTTTTGAGCTGGAATAGAAGTTTTCGCGCAGTTCTGAGAGAAAAAGTTTACGCCTTTTTCTCGTCTACTCTTCGAGGACTTGCAAAATCGATGCTCGTGAATCTTGCTAGTTTCGATCTAAAGCGATGTATCCCGTTGTTTTGAGCCGGAATACAAGTTTTCGCGCAGTTCTGAGAGAAAAAGTTTACACCTTTCTCTCTTCTACTATTCGACGACTTGTAAAATCGATGCTCGTGAATATTGCTAGTTTCGACCTAAAACGATGTATCCCGTTGTTTTGAGCCGGAATACAATTTTTCGCGCAGTTCTGAGAGAAAAAGTTTACACCTTTCTCTCGTCTACTCTTCGACGACTTGTAAAATCGATGCTCGTGAATCTTGCTAGTTTCGATCTAAAACGATGTATTCCGTTGTTTTAGGCCGAAATACAAGTTTTCGCGCAGTTCCGAGAGAAAAAGTTTACACCTTTCTCTCGTCTACTCTTCGACGACTTGTAAAATCGATGCTCGTGAATCTTGCTAGTTTCGATCTAAAACGATGTATCTCGTTGTTTTGAGCCGGAATACAAGTTTTCGCGCAGTTCTGAGAGAAAAAGTTTACACCTTTCTCTTGTCTTCTCTTCGACGACTGGTAAAATTGATGCTCGTGAATCTTGCTAGTTTAGACCTAAAACGATGTATCGCGTTGTTTTGAGCCGGAATACAAGTTTTCGCGCAGTTCTGAGAGAAAAAGTTTGCACCTTTCTCTCGTGTACTCTTTGACGACTTGTAAAATCGATGCTCGTGAATTTTGCTCGTTTCGATCTAAAACGATGTATCCCGTTGTTTTGAGCCGGAATACAAGTTTTCGCGCAGTTCTGAGAGAAAAAGCTTACACGTTTTTTTCTCGTCTACTCTTCGACGACTTGTAAAATCGATGCTCGTGAATCTTGCTAGTTTCGATCTAAAACGATGTATCCCGTTGTTTTGAGCCGGAATACAAGTTTTCGCGAGGTTCTGAGAGAAAACGTTTACACCTTTCTCTCGTGTACTCTTCGACGACTTGTAAAATCGATGCTCGTGAATCTTGCTAGTTTCGATCTAAAACTATTTATCCCGTTGTTTTAGGCCGAAATACAAGTTTTCGCGCAGTTCCGAGAGAAAAAGTTTACACCTTTCTCTCGTCTACTCTTCGACGACTTGTAAAATCGATGCTCGTGAATCTTGCTAGTTTCGATCTAAAACGATGTATCTCGTTGTTTTGAGCCGGAATACAAGTTTTCGCGCAGTTCTGAGAGAAAAAGTTTACACCTTTCTCTTGTCTTCTCTTCGACGACTGGTAAAATTGATGCTCGTGAATCTTGCTAGTTTAGACCTAAAACGATGTATCGCGTTGTTTTGAGCCGGAATACAAGTTTTCGCGCAGTTCTGAGAGAAAAAGTTTGCACCTTTCTCTCGTGTACTCTTTGACGACTTGTAAAATCGATGCTCGTGAATTTTGCTCGTTTCGATCTAAAACGATGTATCCCGTTGTTTTGAGCCGGAATACAAGTTTTCGCGCAGTTCTGAGAGAAAAAGCTTACACGTTTTTTTCTCGTCTACTCTTCGACGACTTGTAAAATCGATGCTCGTGAATCTTGCTAGTTTCGATCTAAAACGATGTATCCCGTTGTTTTGAGCCGGAATACAAGTTTTCGCGAGGTTCTGAGAGAAAACGTTTACACCTTTCTCTCGTGTACTCTTCGACGACTTGTAAAATCGATGCTCGTGAATCTTGCTAGTTTCGATCTAAAACTATTTATCCCGTTGTTTTGAGCCGGAATACAAGTTTTCGCGCAGTTCTGAGAGAAAAAGTTTACACCTTTCTCTCGTCTACTATTCGACGACTTGTAAAATCGATGCTCGTGAATATTGCTAGTTTCGACCTAAAACGATGTATCCCGTTGTTTTGAGCCGGAATACAAGTTTTCGCGCAGTTCTGAGAGAAAAAGTATACACCTTTCTCTCGTGTACTCTTTGACGACTTGTAAAATCGATGCTCGCAATTTTTGCTCGTTTCGATCTAAAACGATGTATCCCGTTGTTTTGAGCCGGAATACAAGTTTTCGTACAGTTCTGAGAGAAAAAGTTTACAGCTTTCTCTCGTCTACTCTTCGACGACTTGTAAAATCGATGCTCGTGAATCTTGCTAGTTTCGATCTAAAACGATGTATTCCGTTGTTTTAGGCCGGAATACAAGTTTTCGCGCAGTTCCGAGAGAAAAAGTTTACACCTTTCTCTCGTCTACTCTTCGACGACTTGTAAAATCGATGCTCGTGAATCTTGCTAGTTTCGATCTAAAACGATGTATCTCGTTGTTTTGAGCCGGAATACAAGTTTTCGCGCAGTTCTGAGAGAAAAAGTTTACACCTTCCTCTCGTGTACTCTTCGACGACGTGTAAAATCGATGCTCGTGAATCTTCCTAGTTTCGATCTAAAACGATGTATCCCGTTGTTTTGAGCCAGAATACAAGTTTTCGCGCAGTTCTGAGAGAAAAAGTTTACACCTTTCTCTCGTCTACTCTTCGACGACTTGTAATATCGATGCTCGTGAATCTTGCTAGTTTCGATCTAAAACGATGTATTCCGTTGTTTTGAGCCGGAATACAAGTTTTCGCGCAGTTCTGAGAGAAAAAGTTTACACCTTTCTCTCGTCTACTCTTCGACGACCTGTAAAATCGATGCTCGTGAATCTTGTAGTTTCGATCTAAAACGATGTATTCCGTTGTTTTGAGCCGGAATACAAGTTTTCGCGCAGATCTGAGAGAAAAAGTTTACGCCTTTTTCTCGTCTACTCTTCGAGGACTTGCAAAATCGATGCTCGTGAATCTTGCTAGTTTCGATCTAAAGCGATGTATCCCGTTGTTTTGAGCCGAAATACAAGTTTTCGCGCAGTTCTGAGAGAAAAAGTTTACACCTTTCTCTCTTCTACTATTCGACGACTTGTAAAATCGATGCTCGTGAATATTGCTAGTTTCGACCTAAAACGATGTATCCCGTTGTTTTGAGCCGGAATACAATTTTTCGCGCAGTTCTGAGAGAAAAAGTTTACACCTTTCTCTCGTGTACTCTTTGACGACTTGTAAAATCGATGCTCGTGAATTTTGCTCGATTCAATCTAAAACGATGTATCCCGTTGTTTTGAGCCGGAATACAAGTTTTCGTGCAGTTCTGAGAGAAAACGTTTACACCTTTCTCTCGTCTACTCTTCGACGACTGGTAAAATCGATGCTCGTGAATCTTGCGAGTTTAGACCTAAAACGATGTATCGCGTTGTTTTGAGCCGGAATACAAGTTTTCGCGCAGTTCTGAGAGAAAAAGTTTGCACCTTTCTCTCGTGTACTCTTTGACGACTTGTAAAATCGATGCTCGTGAATTTTGCTCGTTTCGATCTAAAACGATGTACCCCGTTGTTTCGAGCCGGAATACAAGTTTTCGTGCAGTTCTGAGAGAAAAAGTTTACACCTTTCTCTTGTCTTCTCTTCGACGACTGGTAAAATCGATGCTCGTGAATCTTGCTAGTTTAGACCTAAAACGATGTATCGCGTTGTTTTGAGCCGGAATACAAGTTTTCGCGCAGTTCTGAGAGAAAAAGTTTGCACCTTTCTCTCGTGTACTCTTTGACGACTTGTAAAATCGATGCTCGTGAATTTTGCTCGTTTCGATCTAAAACAATGAATCCCGTTGTTTTGAGCCGGAATACAAGTTTTCGTGCAGTTCTGAGAGAAAAAGTTTACACCTTTCTCTTGTCTTCTCTTCGACGACTGGTAAAATCGATGCTCGTGAATCTTGCTAGTTTAGACCTAAAACGATGTATCGCGTTGTTTTGAGCCGGAATACAAGTTTTCGCGCAGTTCTGAGAGAAAAAGTTTGCACCTTTCTCTCGTGTACTCTTTGACGACTTGTAAAATCGATGCTCGTGAATTTTGCTCGTTTCGATCTAAAACAATGAATCCCGTTGTTTTGAGCCGGAATACAAGTTTTCGTGCAGTTCTGAGAGAAAAAGTTTACACCTTTCTCTTGTCTTCTCTTCGACGACTGGTAAAATTGATGCTCGTGAATCTTGCTAGTTTAGACCTAAAACGATGTATCCCGTTGTTTTGAGCCGGAATACAAGTTTTCGCGCAGTTCTGAGAGAAAAAGTTTACACCTTTCTCTCGTCTACTCTTCGAAGACTTGTAAAATCGATGCCCGTGAATCTTGCTAGTTTCGATCTACAACGACGTATCCCGTTGTTTTGAGCTGGAATAGAAGTTTTCGCGCAGTTCTGAGAGAAAAAGTTTACGCCTTTTTCTCGTCTACTCTTCGAGGACTTGCAAAATCGATGCTCGTGAATCTTGCTAGTTTCGATCTAAAGCGATGTATCCCGTTGTTTTGAGCCGGAATACAAGTTTTCGCGCAATTCTGAGAGAAAAAGTTTACACCTTTCTCTCTTCTACTATTCGACGACTTGTAAAATCGATGCTCGTGAATATTGCTAGTTTCGACCTAAAACGATGTATCCCGTTGTTTTGAGCCGGAATACAATTTTTCGCGCAGTTCCGAGAGAAAAAGTTTACACCTTTCTCTCGTCTACTCTTCGACGACTTGTAAAATCGATGCTCGTGAATCTTGCTAGTTTCGATCTAAAACGATGTATCTCGTTGTTTTGAGCCGGAATACAAGTTTTCGCGCAGTTCTGAGAGAAAAAGTTTACACCTTTCTCTTGTCTTCTCTTCGACGACTGGTAAAATTGATGCTTGTGAATCTTGCTAGTTTAGACCTAAAACGATGTATCGCGTTGTTTTGAGCCGGAATACAAGGTTTCGCGCAGTTCTGAGAGAAAAAGTTTGCACCTTTCTCTCGTGTACTCTTTGACGACTTGTAAAATCGATGCTCGTGAATTTTGCTCGTTTCGATCTAAAACGATGTATCCCGTTGTTTTGAGCCGGAATACAAGTTTTCGCGCAGTTCTGAGAGAAAAAGCTTACACGTTTTTTTCTCGTCTACTCTTCGACGACTTGTAAAATCGATGCTCGTGAATCTTGCTAGTTTCGATCTAAAACGATGTATCCCGTTGTTTTGAGCCGGAATACAAGTTTTCGCGAGGTTCTGAGAGAAAACGTTTACACCTTTCTCTCGTGTACTCTTCGACGACTTGTAAAATCGATGCTCGTGAATCTTGCTAGTTTCGATCTAAAACTATTTATCCCGTTGTTTTGAGCCGGAATACAAGTTTTCGCGCAGTTCTGAGAGAAAAAGTTTACACCTTTCTCTCGTCTACTATTCGACGACTTGTAAAATCGATGCTCGTGAATATTGCTAGTTTCGACCTAAAACGATGTATCCCGTTGTTTTGAGCCGGAATACAAGTTTTCGCGCAGTTCTGAGAGAAAAAGTATACACCATTCTGTCGTGGACTCTCCGACGACTTGTAAAATCGATGCTCGTGAATCTTGCTAGTTACGATCTAAAACGATGTACCCCGTTGTTTTGAGCCGGAATACAAGTTTTCGTGCAGTTCTGAGAGAAGACGTTTACACCTTTTTCTTGTCTACTCTTCGACGACTGGTAAAATCGATGCTCGTGAATCTTGCTAGTTTCGACCTAAAACGATGTATCGCGTTGTTTTGAGCCGGAATACAAGTTTTCGCGCAGTTCTGAGAGAAAAAGTTTACACCTTTCTCTCGTGTACTCTTTGACGACTTGTAAAATCGATGCTCGCAATTTTTGCTCGTTTCGATCTAAAACGATGTATCCCGTTGTTTTGAGCCGGAATACAAGTTTTCGCGCAGTTCTGAGAGAAAAAGCTTACACGTTTTTTTCTCGTCTACTCTTCGACGACTTGTAAAATCGATGCTCGTGAATCTTGCTAGTTTCGATCTAAAACGATGTATCCCGTTGTTTTGAGCCGGAATACAAGTTTTCGCGAGGTTCTGAGAGAAAACGTTTACACCTTTCTCTCGTGTACTCTTCGACGACTTGTAAAATCGATGCTCGTGAATCTTGCTAGTTTCGATCTAAAACTATTTATCCCGTTGTTTTGAGCCGGAATACAAGTTTTCGCGCAGTTCTGAGAGAAAAAGTTTACACCTTTCTCTCGTCTACTATTCGACGACTTGTAAAATCGATGCTCGTGAATATTGCTAGTTTCGACCTAAAACGATGTATCCCGTTGTTTTGAGCCGGAATACAAGTTTTCGCGCAGTTCTGAGAGAAAAAGTATACACCATTCTGTCGTGGACTCTCCGACGACTTGTAAAATCGATGCTCGTGAATCTTGCTAGTTACGATCTAAAACGATGTACCCCGTTGTTTTGAGCCGGAATACAAGTTTTCGTACAGTTCTGAGAGAAAAAGTTTACAGCTTTCTCTCGTCTACTCTTCGACGACTTGTAAAATCGATGCTCGTGAATCTTGCTAGTTTCGATCTAAAACGATGTATTCCGTTGTTTTAGGCCGGAATACAAGTTTTCGCGCAGTTCCGAGAGAAAAAGTTTACACCTTTCTCTCGTCTACTCTTCGACGACTTGTAAAATCGATGCTCGTGAATCTTGCTAGTTTCGATCTAAAACGATGTATCTCGTTGTTTTGAGCCGGAATACAAGTTTTCGCGCAGTTCTGAGAGAAAAAGTTTACACCTTCCTCTCGTGTACTCTTCGACGACGTGTAAAATCGATGCTCGTGAATCTTCCTAGTTTCGATCTAAAACGATGTATCCCGTTGTTTTGAGCCAGAATACAAGTTTTCGCGCAGTTCTGAGAGAAAAAGTTTACACCTTTCTCTCGTCTACTCTTCGACGACTTGTAATATCGATGCTCGTGAATCTTGCTAGTTTCGATCTAAAACGATGTATTCCGTTGTTTTGAGCCGGAATACAAGTTTTCGCGCAGTTCTGAGAGAAAAAGTTTACACCTTTCTCTCGTCTACTCTTCGACGACCTGTAAAATCGATGCTCGTGAATCTTGTAGTTTCGATCTAAAACGATGTATTCCGTTGTTTTGAGCCGGAATACAAGTTTTCGCGCAGATCTGAGAGAAAAAGTTTACACCTTTCTCTCGTCCACTCTTCGACAACTTGTAAAATCGATGCTCGTGAATCTTGCTAGTTACGACCTAAAACGATGTATCCCGTTGTTTTGAGCCGGAATACAAGTTTTCGCGCAGTTCTGAGAGAAAAAGTTTACACCTTTCTCTCGTCTACTCTTCGAAGACTTGTAAAATCGATGCCCGTGAATCTTGCTAGTTTCGATCTACAACGATGTATCCCGTTGTTTTGAGCTGGAATAGAAGTTTTCGCGCAGTTCTGAGAGAAAAAGTTTACGCCTTTTTCTCGTCTACTCTTCGAGGACTTGCAAAATCGATGCTCGTGAATCTTGCTAGTTTCGATCTAAAGCGATGTATCCCGTTGTTTTGAGCCGGAATACAAGTTTTCGCGCAGTTCTGTGAGAAAAAGTTTACACCTTTCTCTCTTCTACTATTCGACGACTTGTAAAATCGATGCTCGTGAATATTGCTAGTTTCGACCTAAAACGATGTATCCCGTTGTTTTGAGCCGGAATACAATTTTTCGCGCAGTTCTGAGAGAAAAAGTTTACACCTTTCTCTCGTGTACTCTTTGACGACTTGTAAAATCGATGCTCGTGAATTTTGCTCGATTCAATCTAAAACGATGTATCCCGTTGTTTTGAGCCGGAATACAAGTTTTCGTGCAGTTCTGAGAGAAAAAGTTTACACCTTTCTCTTGTCTACTCTTCGACGACTGGTAAAATCGATGCTCGTGAATCTTGCTAGTTTAGACCTAAAACGATGTATCGCGTTGTTTTGAGCCGGAATACAAGTTTTCGCGCAGTTCTGAGAGAAAAAGTTTGCACCTTTCTCTCGTGTACTCTTTGACGACTTGTAAAATCGATGCTCGTGAATTTTGTTCGTTTCGATCTAAAACGATGTACCCCGTTGTTTCGAGCCGGAATACAAGTTTTCGTGCAGTTCTGAGAGAAAAAGTTTACACCTTTCTCTTGTCTTCTCTTCGACGACTGGTAAAATCGATGCTCGTGAATCTTGCTAGTTTAGACCTAAAACGATGTATCGCGTTGTTTTGAGCCGGAATACAAGTTTTCGCGCAGTTCTGAGAGAAAAAGTTTGCACCTTTCTCTCGTGTACTCTTTGACGACTTGTAAAATCGATGCTCGTGAATTTTGCTCGTTTCGATCTAAAACAATGAATCCCGTTGTTTTGAGCCGGAATACAAGTTTTCGTGCAGTTCTGAGAGAAAAAGTTTACACCTTTCTCTTGTCTTCTCTTCGACGACTGGTAAAATCGATGCTCGTGAATCTTGCTAGTTTAGACCTAAAACGATGTATCGCGTTGTTTTGAGCCGGAATACAAGTTTTCGCGCAGTTCTGAGAGAAAAAGTTTGCACCTTTCTCTCGTGTACTCTTTGACGACTTGTAAAATCGATGCTCGTGAATTTTGTTCGTTTCGATCTAAAACGATGTATCGCGTTGTTTTGAGCCGGAATACAAGTTTTCGCGCAGTTCTGAGAGAAAAAGTATACACCATTCTGTCGTGGACTCTCCGACGACTTGTAAAATCGATGCTCGTGAATCTTGCTAGTTACGATCTAAAACGATGTACCCCGTTGTTTTGAGCCGGAATACAAGTTTTCGTGCAGTTCTGAGAGAAGACGTTTACACCTTTTTCTTGTCTACTCTTCGACGACTGGTAAAATCGATGCTCGTGAATCTTGCTAGTTTCGACCTAAAACGATGTATCGCGTTGTTTTGAGCCGGAATACAAGTTTTCGCGCAGTTCTGAGAGAAAAAGTTTACACCTTTCTCTCGTGTACTCTTTGACGACTTGTAAAATCGATGCTCGCAATTTTTGCTCGTTTCGATCTAAAACGATGCATCCCGTTGTTTTGAGCCGGAATACAAGTTTTCGTACAGTTCTGAGAGAAAAAGTTTACAGCTTTCTCTCGTCTACTCTTCGACGACTTGTAAAATCGATGCTCGTGAATCTTGCTAGTTTCGATCTAAAACGATGTATTCCGTTGTTTTAGGCCGGAATACAAGTTTTCGCGCAGTTCCGAGAGAAAAAGTTTACACCTTTCTCTCGTCTACTCTTCGACGACTTGTAAAATCGATGCTCGTGAATCTTGCTAGTTTCGATCTAAAACGATGTATCTCGTTGTTTTGAGCCGGAATACAAGTTTTCGCGCAGTTCTGAGAGAAAAAGTTTACACCTTCCTCTCGTGTACTCTTCGACGACGTGTAAAATCGATGCTCGTGAATCTTCCTAGTTTCGATCTAAAACGATGTATCCCGTTGTTTTGAGCCAGAATACAAGTTTTCGCGCAGTTCTGAGAGAAAAAGTTTACACCTTTCTCTCGTCTACTCTTCGACGACTTGTAATATCGATGCTCGTGAATCTTGCTAGTTTCGATCTAAAACGATGTATTCCGTTGTTTTGAGCCGGAATACAAGTTTTCGCGCAGTTCTGAGAGAAAAAGTTTACACCTTTCTCTCGTCTACTCTTCGACGACCTGTAAAATCGATGCTCGTGAATCTTGTAGTTTCGATCTAAAACGATGTATTCCGTTGTTTTGAGCCGGAATACAAGTTTTCGCGCAGATCTGAGAGAAAAAGTTTACACCTTTCTCTCGTCCACTCTTCGACAACTTGTAAAATCGATGCTCGTGAATCTTGCTAGTTACGACCTAAAACGATGTATCCCATTGTTTTGAGCCGGAATACAAGTTTTCGCGCAGTTCTGAGAGAAAAAGTTTACACCTTTCTCTCGTCTACTCTTCGAAGACTTGTAAAATCGATGCCCGTGAATCTTGCTAGTTTCGATCTACAACGATGTATCCCGTTGTTTTGAGCTGGAATAGAAGTTTTCGCGCAGTTCTGAGAGAAAAAGTTTACGCCTTTTTCTCGTCTACTCTTCGAGGACTTCAAAATCGATGCTCGTGAATCTTGCTAGTTTCGATCTAAAGCGATGTATCCCGTTGTTTTGAGCCGGAATACAAGTTTTCGCGCAGTTCTGAGAGAAAAAGTTTACACCTTTCTCTCTTCTACTATTCGACGACTTGTAAAATCGATGCTCGTGAATATTGCTAGTTTCGACCTAAAACGATGTATCCCGTTGTTTTGAGCCGGAATACAATTTTTCGCGCAGTTCTGAGAGAAAAAGTTTACACCTTTCTCTCGTGTACTCTTTGAAGACTTGTAAAATCGATGCTCGTGAATTTTGCTCGATTCAATCTAAAACGATGTATCCCGTTGTTTTGAGCCGGAATACAAGTTTTTGTGCAGTTCTGAGAGAAAACGTTTACACCTTTCTCTCGTCTACTCTTCGACGACTGGTAAAATCGATGCTCGTGAATCTTGCTAGTTTAGACCCAAAACGATGTATCGCGTTGTTTTGAGCCGGAATACAAGTTTTCGCGCAGTTCTGAGAGAAAAAGTTTGCACCTTTCTCTCGTGTACTCTTTGACGACTTGTAAAATCGATGCTCGTGAATTTTGCTCGTTTCGATCTAAAACAATGAATCCCGTTGTTTTGAGCCGGAATACAAGTTTTCGTGCAGTTCTGAGAGAAAAAGTTTACACCTTTCTCTTGTCTTCTCTTCGACGACTGGTAAAATCGATGCTCGTGAATCTTGCTAGTTTAGACCTAAAACGATGTATCGCGTTGTTTTGAGCCGGAATACAAGTTTTCGCGCAGTTCTGAGAGAAAAAGTTTGCACCTTTCTCTCGTGTACGCTTTGACGACTTGTAAAATCGATGCTCGTGAATTTTGCTCGTTTCGATCTAAAACGATGTATCCCGTTGTTTTGAGCCGGAATACAAGTTTTCGTGCAGTTCTGAGAGAAAACGTTTACACCTTTCTCTCGTCTACTCTTCGACGACTTGTAAAATCGATGCTCGTGAATCTTGCTAGTTTCGATCTAAAACGATGTATTCCGTTGTTTTCAGCCGGAATACAAGTTTTTGCGCAGTTCTGAGAGAAAAAGTTTACAGCTTTCTCTCGTCTACTCTTCGAGGACTTGTAAAATCGATGCTCGTGAATCTTGCTAGTTTCGATCTAAAACGATGAATCCCGTTGTTTTGAGCCGGAATACAAGTTTTCGTGCAGTTCTGAGAGAAGACGTTTACACCTTTTTCTTGTCTACTCTTCGACGACTGGTAAAATCGATGCTCGTGAATCTTGCTAGTTTCGACCTAAAACGATGTATCGCGTTGTTTTGAGCCGGAATACAAGTTTTCGCGCAGTTCTGAGAGAAAAAGTTTACACCTTTCTCTCGTGTACTCTTTGACGACTTGTAAAATCGATGCTCGCAATTTTTGCTCGTTTCGATCTAAAACGATGCATCCCGTTGTTTTGAGCCGGAATACAAGTTTTCGTACAGTTCTGAGAGAAAAAGTTTACAGCTTTCTCTCGTCTACTCTTCGACGACTTGTAAAATCGATGCTCGTGAATCTTGCTAGTTTCGATCTAAAACGATGTATTCCGTTGTTTTAGGCCGGAATACAAGTTTTCGCGCAGTTCCGAGAGAAAAAGTTTACACCTTTCTCTCGTCTACTCTTCGACGACTTGTAAAATCGATGCTCGTGAATCTTGCTAGTTTCGATCTAAAACGATGTATCTCGTTGTTTTGAGCCGGAATACAAGTTTTCGCGCAGTTCTGAGAGAAAAAGTTTACACCTTCCTCTCGTGTACTCTTCGACGACGTGTAAAATCGATGCTCGTGAATCTTCCTAGTTTCGATCTAAAACGATGTATCCCGTTGTTTTGAGCCAGAATACAAGTTTTCGCGCAGTTCTGAGAGAAAAAGTTTACACCTTTCTCTCGTCTACTCTTCGACGACTTGTAATATCGATGCTCGTGAATCTTGCTAGTTTCGATCTAAAACGATGTATTCCGTTGTTTTGAGCCGGAATACAAGTTTTCGCGCAGTTCTGAGAGAAAAAGTTTACACCTTTCTCTCGTCTACTCTTCGACGACCTGTAAAATCGATGCTCGTGAATCTTGTAGTTTCGATCTAAAACGATGTATTCCGTTGTTTTGAGCCGGAATACAAGTTTTCGCGCAGATCTGAGAGAAAAAGTTTACACCTTTCTCTCGTCCACTCTTCGACAACTTGTAAAATCGATGCTCGTGAATCTTGCTAGTTACGACCTAAAACGATGTATCCCATTGTTTTGAGCCGGAATACAAGTTTTCGCGCAGTTCTGAGAGAAAAAGTTTACACCTTTCTCTCGTCTACTCTTCGAAGACTTGTAAAATCGATGCCCGTGAATCTTGCTAGTTTCGATCTACAACGATGTATCCCGTTGTTTTGAGCTGGAATAGAAGTTTTCGCGCAGTTCTGAGAGAAAAAGTTTACGCCTTTTTCTCGTCTACTCTTCGAGGACTTCAAAATCGATGCTCGTGAATCTTGCTAGTTTCGATCTGAAGCGATGTATCCCGTTGTTTTGAGCCGGAATACAAGTTTTCGCGCAGTTCTGAGAGAAAAAGTTTACACCTTTCTCTCTTCTACTATTCGACGACTTGTAAAATCGATGCTCGTGAATATTGCTAGTTTCGACCTAAAACGATGTATCCCGTTGTTTTGAGCCGGAATACAATTTTTCGCGCAGTTCTGAGAGAAAAAGTTTACACCTTTCTCTCGTGTACTCTTTGAAGACTTGTAAAATCGATGCTCGTGAATTTTGCTCGATTCAATCTAAAACGATGTATCCCGTTGTTTTGAGCCGGAATACAAGTTTTTGTGCAGTTCTGAGAGAAAACGTTTACACCTTTCTCTCGTCTACTCTTCGACGACTGGTAAAATCGATGCTCGTGAATCTTGCTAGTTTAGACCCAAAACGATGTATCGCGTTGTTTTGAGCCGGAATACAAGTTTTCGCGCAGTTCTGAGAGAAAAAGTTTGCACCTTTCTCTCGTGTACTCTTTGACGACTTGTAAAATCGATGCTCGTGAATTTTGCTCGTTTCGATCTAAAACAATGAATCCCGTTGTTTTGAGCCGGAATACAAGTTTTCGTGCAGTTCTGAGAGAAAAAGTTTACACCTTTCTCTTGTCTTCTCTTCGACGACTGGTAAAATCGATGCTCGTGAATCTTGCTAGTTTAGACCTAAAACGATGTATCGCGTTGTTTTGAGCCGGAATACAAGTTTTCGCGCAGTTCTGAGAGAAAAAGTTTGCACCTTTCTCTCGTGTACTCTTTGACGACTTGTAAAATCGATGCTCGTGAATTTTGCTCGTTTCGATCTAAAACGATGTATCCCGTTGTTTTGAGCCGGAATACAAGTTTTCGTGCAGTTCTGAGAGAAAACGTTTACACCTTTCTCTCGTCTACTCTTCGACGACTTGTAAAATCGATGCTCGTGAATCTTGCTAGTTTCGATCTAAAACGATGTATTCCGTTGTTTTCAGACGGAATACAAGTTTTTGCGCAGTTCTGAGAGAAAAAGTTTACAGCTTTCTCTCGTCTACTCTTCGAGGACTGTTAAAATCGATGCTCGTGAATCTTGCTAGTTTCGATCTAAAACGATGAATCCCGTTGTTTTGAGCCGGAATACAAGTTTTCGTGCAGTTCTGAGAGAAGACGTTTACACCTTTTTCTTGTCTACTCTTCGACGACTGGTAAAATCGATGCTCGTGAATCTTGCTAGTTTCGACCTAAAACGATGTATCGCGTTGTTTTGAGCCGGAATACAAGTTTTCGCGCAGTTCTGAGAGAAAAAGTTTACACCTTTCTCTCGTGTACTCTTTGACGACTTGTAAAATCGATGCTCGCAATTTTTGCTCGTTTCGATCTAAAACGATGTATCCCGTTGTTTTGAGCCGGAATACAAGTTTTCGTACAGTTCTGAGAGAAAAAGTTTACAGCTTTCTCTCGTCTACTCTTCGACGACTTGTAAAATCGATGCTCGTGAATCTTGCTAGTTTCGATCTAAAACGATGTATTCCGTTGTTTTAGGCCGGAATACAAGTTTTCGCGCAGTTCCGAGAGAAAAAGTTTACACCTTTCTCTCGTCTACTCTTCGACGACTTGTAAAATCGATGCTCGTGAATCTTGCTAGTTTCGATCTAAAACGATGTATCTCGTTGTTTTGAGCCGGAATACAAGTTTTCGCGCATTTCTGAGAGAAAAAGTTTACACCTTTCTCTTGTCTTCTCTTCGACGACTGGTAAAATTGATGCTCGTGAATCTTGCTAGTTTAGACCTAAAACGATGTATCGCGTTGTTTTGAGCCGGAATACAAGTTTTCGCGCAGTTCTGAGAGAAAAAGTTTGCACCTTTCTCTCGTGTACTCTTTGACGACTTGTAAAATCGATGCTCGTGAATTTTGCTCGTTTCGATCTAAAACGATGTATCCCGTTGTTTTGAGCCGGAATACAAGTTTTCGCGCAGTTCTGAGAGAAAAAGCTTACACGTTTTTTTCTCGTCTACTCTTCGACGACTTGTATAATCGATGCTCGTGAATCTTGCTAGTTTCGATCTAAAACGATGTATCCCGTTGTTTTGAGCCGGATTACAAGTTTTCGCGCAGTTCTGAGAGAAAAAGTTTACACTTTTCTCTCGTGGACTCTCCGACGACTTGTAAAATCGATGCTCGTGAATCTTGCTAGTTACGATTTACAACGATGTATCCCGTTGTTTTGAGCTGGAATAGAAGTTTTCGCGCAGTTCTGAGAGAAAAAGTTTACACCTTTCTCTCGTCTACTATTCGACGACTTGTAAAATCGATGCTCGTGAATATTGCTAGTTTCGACCTAAAACGATGTATCCCGTTGTTTTGAGCCGGAATACAAGTTTTCGCGCAGTTCTGAGAGAAAAAGTATACACCATTCTGTCGTGGACTCTCCGACGACTTGTAAAATCGATGCTCGTGAATCTTGCTAGTTACGATCTAAAACGATGTACCCCGTTGTTTTGAGCCGGAATACAAGTTTTCGTGCAGTTCTGAGAGAAGATGTTTACACCTTTTTCTTGTCTACTCTTCGACGACTGGTAAAATCGATGCTCGTGAATCTTGCTAGTTTCGACCTAAAACGATGTATCGCGTTGTTTTGAGCCGGAATACAAGTTTTCGCGCAGTTCTGAGAGAAAAAGTTTACACCTTTCTCTCGTGTACTCTTTGACGACTTGTAAAATCGATGCTCGCAATTTTTGCTCGTTTCGATCTAAAACGATGTATCCCGTTGTTTTGAGCCGGAAAACAAGTTTTCGTACAGTTCTGAGAGAAAAAGTTTACAGCTTTCTCTCGTCTACTCTTCGACGACTTGTAAAATCGATGCTCGTGAATCTTGCTAGTTTCGATCTAAAACGATGTATTCCGTTGTTTTAGGCCGGAATACAAGTTTTCGCGCAGTTCCGAGAGAAAAAGTTTACACCTTTCTCTCGTCTACTCTTCGACGTCTTGTAAAATCGATGCTCGTGAATCTTGCTAGTTTCGATCTAAAACGATGTATCTCGTTGTTTTGAGCCGGAATACAAGTTTTCGCGCAGTTCTGAGAGAAAAAGTTTACACCTTTCTCTTGTCTTCTCTTCGACGACTGGTAAAATTGATGCTCGTGAATCTTGCTAGTTTAGACCTAAAACGATGTATCGCGTTGTTTTGAGCCGGAATACAAGTTTTCGCGCAGTTCTGAGAGAAAAAGTTTGCACCTTTCTCTCGTGTACTCTTTGACGACTTGTAAAATCGATGCTCGTGAATTTTGCTCGTTTCGATCTAAAACGATGTATCCCGTTGTTTTGAGCCGGAATACAAGTTTTCGCGCAGTTCTGAGAGAAAAAGCTTACACGTTTTTTTCTCGTCTACTCTTCGACGACTTGTAAAATCGATGCTCGTGAATCTTGCTAGTTTCGATCTAAAACGATGTATCCCGTTGTTTTGAGCCGGATTACAAGTTTTCGCGCAGTTCTGAGAGAAAAAGTTTACACTTTTCTCTCGTGGACTCTCCGACGACTTGTAAAATCGATGCTCGTGAATCTTGCTAGTTACGATTTACAACGATGTATCCCGTTGTTTTGAGCTGGAATAGAAGTTTTCGCGCAGTTCTGAGAGAAAAAGTTTACACCTTTCTCTCGTCTATCATTCGACGACTTGTAAAATCGATGCTCGTGAATATTGCTAGTTTCGACCTAAAACGATGTATCCCGTTGTTTTGAGCCGGAATACAAGTTTTCGCGCAGTTCTGAGAGAAAAAGTATACACCATTCTGTCGTGGACTCTCCGACGACTTGTAAAATCGATGCTCGTGAATCTTGCTAGTTACGATCTAAAACGATGTACCCCGTTGTTTTGAGCCGGAATACAAGTTTTCGTGCAGTTCTGAGAGAAGATGTTTACACCTTTTTCTTGTCTACTCTTCGACGACTGGTAAAATCGATGCTCGTGAATCTTGCTAGTTTCGACCTAAAACGATGTATCGCGTTGTTTTGAGCCGGAATACAAGTTTTCGCGCAGTTCTGAGAGAAAAAGTTTACACCTTTCTCTCGTGTACTCTTTGACGACTTGTAAAATCGATGCTCGCAATTTTTGCTCGTTTCGATCTAAAACGATGTATCCCGTTGTTTTGAGCCGGAATACAAGTTTTCGTACAGTTCTGAGAGAAAAAGTTTACAGCTTTCTCTCGTCTACTCTTCGACGACTTGTAAAATCGATGCTCGTGAATCTTGCTAGTTTCGATCTAAAACGATGTATTCCGTTGTTTTAGGCCGGAATACAAGTTTTCGCGCAGTTCCGAGATAAAAAGTTTACACCTTTCTCTCGTCTACTCTTCGACGACTTGTAAAATCGATGCTCGTGAATCTTGCTAGTTTCGATCTAAAACGATGTATCTCGTTGTTTTGAGCCGGAATACAAGTTTTCGCGCAGTTCTGAGAGAAAAAGTTTACACCTTCCTCTCGTGTACTCTTCGACGACGTGTAAAATCGATGCTCGTGAATCTTCCTAGTTTCGATCTAAAACGATGTATCCCGTTGTTTTGAGCCAGAATACAAGTTTTCGCGCAGTTCTGAGAGAAAAAGTTTACACCTTTCTCTCGTCTACTCTTCGACGACTTGTAATATCGATGCTCGTGAATCTTGCTAGTTTCGATCTAAAACGATGTATTCCGTTGTTTTGAGCCGGAATACAAGTTTTCGCGCAGTTCTGAGAGAAAAAGTTTACACCTTTCTCTCGTCTACTCTTCGACGACCTGTAAAATCGATGCTCGTGAATCTTGTAGTTTCGATCTAAAACGATGTATTCCGTTGTTTTGAGCCGGAATACAAGTTTTCGCGCAGATCTGAGAGAAAAAGTTTACACCTTTCTCTCGTCCACTCTTCGACAACTTGTAAAATCGATGCTCGTGAATCTTGCTAGTTACGACCTAAAACGATGTATCCCGTTGTTTTGAGCCGGAATACAAGTTTTCGCGCAGTTCTGAGAGAAAAACTTTACACCTTTCTCTCGTCTACTCTTCGAAGACTTGTAAAATCGATGCCCGTGAATCTTGCTAGTTTCGATCTAAAACGATGTATCTCGTTGTTTTGAGCCGTAATACAAGTTTTCGTTCAGTTCTGAGAGAAAAAGTTTACACCTTTCTCTCGTCTACTCTTCGAAGACTTGTAAAATCGATGCTCGAGAATCTTGCTAGTTTCGATCTAAAACGATGTATCCCGTTTTTTTTTGAGCCAGAATACAAGTTTTGGCGCAGTTTTGAGAGAAAAAGTTTACACCTTTCTCTCGTCTACTCTTCGACGACTTGTAAAATGAATGCTCGTATATCTTGCTAGTTTCGATCTAGAACGATGTATCCCGTTGTTTTGAGCTGGAATAGAAGTTTTCGCGCAGTTCTGAGAGAAAAAGTTTACGCCTTTTTCTCGTCTACTCTTCGAGGACTTGCAAAATCGATGCTCGTGAATCTTGGTAGTTTCGATCTAAAGCGATGTATCCCGTTGTTTTGAGCCGGAATACAAGTTTTCGCGCAGTTCTGAGAGAAAAAGTTTACACCTTTCTCTCTTCTACTATTCGACGACTTGTAAAATCGATGCTCGTGAATATTGCTAGTTTCGACCTAAAACGATGTATCCCGTTGTTTTGAGCCGGAATACAATTTTTCGCGCAGTTCTGAGAGAAAAAGTTTACACCTTTCTCTCGTGTACTCTTTGACGACTTGTAAAATCGATGCTCGTGAATTTTGCTCGATTCGATCTAAAACGATGTATCCCGTTGTTTTGAGCCGGAATACAAGTTTTCGTGCAGTTCTGAGAGAAAACGTTTACACCTTTCTCTCGTCTACTCTTCGACGACTGGTAAAATCGATGCTCGTGAATCTTGCTAGTTTAGACCTAAAACGATGTATCGCGTTGTTTTGAGCCGGAATACAAGTTTTCGCGCAGTTCTGAGAGAAAAAGTTTGCACCTTTCTCTCGTGTACTCTTTGACGACTTGTAAAATCGATGCTCGTGAATTTTGCTCGTTTCGATCTAAAACGATGTACCCCGTTGTTTCGAGCTGGAATACAAGTTTTCGTGCTGTTCTGAGAGAAAAAGTTTACACCTTTCTCTTGTCTTCTCTTCGACGACTGGTAAAATCGATGCTCGTGAATCTTGCTAGTTTAGACCTAAAACGATGTATCGCGTTGTTTTGAGCCGGAATACAAGTTTTCGCGCAGTTCTGAGAGAAAAAGCTTACACCTTTTTCTCGTCTACTCTTCGACGACTTGTAAAATCGATGCTCGTGAATCTTGCTAGTTTCGATTTAAAACGATGTATCCCGTTGTTTTGAGCCGGAATACAAGTTTTCGCGCAGATCTGAGAGAAAAAGTTTACACCTTTCTCTCGTCCACTCTTCGACAACTTGTAAAATCGATGCTCGTGAATCTTGCTAGTTACGACCTAAAACGATGTATCCCGTTGTTTTGAGCCGGAATACAAGTTTTCGCGCAGTTCTGAGAGAAAAAGTTTACACCTTTCTCTCGTCTACTCTTCGAAGACTTGTAAAATCGATGCCCGTGAATCTTGCTAGTTTCGATCTAAAACGATGTATCTCGTTGTTTTGAGCCGTAATACAAGTTTTCGTTCAGTTCTGAGAGAAAAAGTTTACACCTTTCTCTCGTCTACTCTTCGAAGACTTGTAAAATCGATGCTCGAGAATCTTGCTAGTTTCGATCTAAAACGATGTATCCCGTTTTTTTTGAGCCAGAATACAAGTTTTGGCGCAGTTTTGAGAGAAAAAGTTTACACCTTTCTCTCGTCTACTCTTCGACGACTTGTAAAATGAATGCTCGTATATCTTGCTAGTTTCGATCTACAACGATGTATCCCGTTGTTTTGAGCTGGAATAGAAGTTTTCGCGCAGTTCTGAGAGAAAAAGTTTACGCCTTTTTCTCGTCTACTCTTCGAGGACTTGCAAAATCGATGCTCGTGAATCTTGCTAGTTTCGATCTAAAGCGATGTATCCCGTTGTTTTGAGCCGGAATACATGTTTTCGCGCAGTTCTGAGAGAAAAAGTTTACACCTTTCTCTCTTCTACTATTCGACGACTTGTAAAATCGATGCTCGTGAATATTGCTAGTTTCGACCTAAAACGATGTATCCCGTTGTTTTGAGCCGGAATACAATTTTTCGCGCAGTTCTGAGAGAAAAAGTTTACACCTTTCTCTCGTGTACTCTTTGACGACTTGTAAAATCGATGCTCGTGAATTTTGCTCGATTCGATCTAAAACGATGTATCCCGTTGTTTTGAGCCGGAATACAAGTTTTCGTGCAGTTCTGAGAGAAAAAGTTTACACCTTTCTCTCGTCTACTCTTCGACGACTTGTAATATCGATGCTCGTGAATCTTGCTAGTTTCGATCTAAAACGATGTATTACGTTGTTTTGAGCCGGAATACAAGTTTTCGCGCAGTTCTGAGAGAAAAAGTTTACACCTTTCTCTCGTCTACTCTTCGACGACCTGTAAAATCGATGCTCGTGAATCTTGTAGTTTCGATCTAAAACGATGTATTCCGTTGTTTTGAGCCGGAATACAAGTTTTCGCGCAGATCTGAGAGAAAAAGTTTACACCTTTCTCTCGTCCACTCTTCGACAACTTGTAAAATCGATGCTCGTGAATCTTGCTAGTTACGACCTAAAACGATGTATCCCGTTGTTTTGAGCCGGAATACAAGTTTTCGCGCAGTTCTGAGAGAAAAAGTTTACACCTTTCTCTCGTCTACTCTTCGAAGACTTGTAAAATCGATGCCCGTGAATCTTGCTAGTTTCGATCTAAAACGATGTACCCCGTTGTTTCGAGCCGGAATACAAGTTTTCGTGCTGTTCTGAGAGAAAAAGTTTACACCTTTCTCTTGTCTTCTCTTCGACGACTGGTAAAATCGATGCTCGTGAATCTTGCTAGTTTAGACCTAAAACGATGTATCGCGTTGTTTTGAGCCGGAATACAAGTTTTCGCGCAGTTCTGAGAGAAAAAGCTTACACCTTTTTCTCGTCTACTCTTCGACGACTTGTAAAATCGATGCTCGTGAATCTTGCTAGTTTCGATTTAAAACGATGTATCCCGTTGTTTTGAGCCGGAATACAAGTTTTCGCGCAGTTCCGAGAGAAAAAGTTTACACCTTTCTCTCGTCTACTCTTCGACGACTTGTAAAATCGATGCTCGTGAATCTTGCTAGTTTCGATCTAAAACGATGTATCTCGTTGTTTTGAGCCGGAATACAAGTTTTCGCGCAGTTCTGAGAGAAAAAGTTTACACCTTCCTCTCGTGTACTCTTCGACGACGTGTAAAATCGATGCTCGTGAATCTTCCTAGTTTCGATCTAAAACGATGTATCCCGTTGTTTTGAGCCAGAATACAAGTTTTCGCGCAGTTCTGAGAGAAAAAGTTTACACCTTTCTCTCGTCTACTCTTCGACGACTTGTAATATCGATGCTCGTGAATCTTGCTAGTTTCGATCTAAAACGATGTATTACGTTGTTTTGAGCCGGAATACAAGTTTTCGCAAAGTTCTGAGAGAAAAAGTTTACACCTTTCTCTCGTCTACTCTTCGACGACCTGTAAAATCGATGCTCGTGAATCTTGTAGTTTCGATCTAAAACGATGTATTCCGTTGTTTTGAGCCGGAATACAAGTTTTCGCGCAGATCTGAGAGAAAAAGTTTACACCTTTCTCTCGTCCACTCTTCGACAACTTGTAAAATCGATGCTCGTGAATCTTGCTAGTTACGACCTAAAACGATGTATCCCGTTGTTTTGAGCCGGAATACAAGTTTTCGCGCAGTTCTGAGAGAAAAAGTTTACACCTTTCTCTCGTCTACTCTTCGAAGACTTGTAAAATCGATGCCCGTGAATCTTGCTAGTTTCGATCTAAAACGATGTATCTCGTTGTTTTGAGCCGTAATACAAGTTTTCGTTCAGTTCTGAGAGAAAAAGTTTACACCTTTCTCTCGTCTACTCTTCGAAGACTTGTAAAATCGATGCTCGAGAATCTTGCTAGTTTCGATCTAAAACGATGTATCCCGTTTTTTTTTGAGCCAGAATACAAGTTTTGGCGCAGTTTTGAGAGAAAAAGTTTACACCTTTCTCTCGTCTACTCTTCGACGACTTGTAAAATGAATGCTCGTATATCTTGCTAGTTTCGATCTACAACGATGTATCCCGTTGTTTTGAGCTGGAATAGAAGTTTTCGCGCAGTTCTGAGAGAAAAAGTTTACGCCTTTTTCTCGTCTACTCTTCGAGGACTTGCAAAATCGATGCTCGTGAATCTTGCTAGTTTCGATCTAAAGCGATGTATCCCGTTGTTTTGAGCCGGAATACATGTTTTCGCGCAGTTCTGAGAGAAAAAGTTTACACCTTTCTCTCTTCTACTATTCGACGACTTGTAAAATCGATGCTCGTGAATATTGCTAGTTTCGACCTAAAACGATGTATCCCGTTGTTTTGAGCCGGAATACAATTTTTCGCGCAGTTCTGAGAGAAAAAGTTTACACCTTTCTCTCGTGTACTCTTTGACGACTTGTAAAATCGATGCTCGTGAATTTTGCTCGATTCGATCTAAAACGATGTATCCCGTTGTTTTGAGCCGGAATACAAGTTTTCGCGCAGTTCTGAGAGAAAATTTTGCACCTTTCTCTCGTGTACTCTTTGACGACTTGTAAAATCGATGCTCGTGAATTTTGCTCGTTTCGATCTAAAACGATGTACCCCGTTGTTTCGAGCCGGAATACAAGTTTTCGTGCTGTTCTGAGAGAAAAAGTTTACACCTTTCTCTTGTCTTCTCTTCGACGACTGGTAAAATCGATGCTCGTGAATCTTGCTAGTTTAGACCTAAAACGATGTATCGCGTTGTTTTGAGCCGGAATACAAGTTTTCGCGCAGTTCTGAGAGAAAAAGTTTGCACCTTTCTCTCGTGTACTCTTTGACGACTTGTAAAATCGATGCTCGTGAATTTTGCTCGTTTCGATCTAAAACAATGAATCCCGTAGTTTTGAGCCGGAATACAAGTTTTCGTGCAGTTCTGAGAGAAAAAGTTTACACCTTTCTCTTGTCTTCTTTTCGACGACTGGTAAAATCGATGCTCGTGAATCTTGCTAGTTTAGACCTAAAACGATGTATCGCGTTGTTTTGAGCCGGAATACAAGTTTTCGCGCAGTTCTGAGAGAAAAAGTTTGCACCTTTCTCTCGTGTACTCTTTGACGACTTGTAAAATCGATGCTCGTGAATTTTGCTCGTTTCGATCTAAAACGATGTATCCCGTTGTTTTGAGCCGGAATACAAGTTTTCGCGCAGTTCCGAGAGAAAAAGTTTACACCTTTCTCTCGTCTACTCTTCGACGACTTGTAAAATCGATGCTCGTGAATCTTGCTAGTTTCGATCTAAAACGATGTATCTCGTTGTTTTGAGCCGGAATACAAGTTTTCGCGCAGTTCTGAGAGAAAAAGTTTACACCTTCCTCTCGTGTACTCTTCGACGACGTGTAAAATCGATGCTCGTGAATCTTCCTAGTTTCGATCTAAAACGATGTATCCCGTTGTTTTGAGCCAGAATACAAGTTTTCGCGCAGTTCTGAGAGAAAAAGTTTACACCTTTCTCTCGTATACTCTTCGACGACTTGTAATATCGATGCTCGTGAATCTTGCTAGTTTCGATCTAAAACGATGTATTCCGTTGTTTTGAGCCGGAATACAAGTTTTCGCGCAGTTCTGAGAGAAAAAGTTTACACCTTTCTCTCGTCTACTCTTCGACGACCTGTAAAATCGATGCTCGTGAATCTTGTAGTTTCGATCTAAAACGATGTATTCCGTTGTTTTCAGCCGGAATACAAGTTTTTGCGCAGTTCTGAGAGAAAAAGTTTACAGCTTTCTCTCGTCTACTCTTCGAGGACTTGTAAAATCGATGCTCGTGAATCTTGCTAGTTTCGATCTAAAACGATGAATCCCGTTGTTTTGAGCCGGAATACAAGTTTTCGCGCAGTTCTGAGAGAAAAAGCTTACACCTTTTTCTCGTCTACTCTTCGACGACTTGTAAAATCGATGCTCGTGAATCTTGCTAGTTTCGATCTACAACGATGTATCCCGTTGTTTTGAGCTGGAATAGAAGTTTTCGCGCAGTTCTGAGAGAAAAAGTTTACGCCTTTTTCTCGTCTACTCTTCGAGGACTTGCAAAATCGATGCTCGTGAATCTTGCTAGTTTCGATCTAAAGCGATGTATCCCGTTGTTTTGAGCCGGAATACATGTTTTCGCGCAGTTCTGAGAGAAAAAGTTTACACCTTTCTCTCTTCTACTATTCGACGACTTGTAAAATCGATGCTCGTGAATATTGCTAGTTTCGGCCTAAAACGATGTATCCCGTTGTTTTGAGCCGGAATACAATTTTTCGCGCAGTTCTGAGAGAAAAAGTTTACACCTTTCTCTCGTGTACTCTTTGACGACTTGTAAAATCGATGCTCGTGAATTTTGCTCGATTCGATCTAAAACGATGTATCCCGTTGTTTTGAGCCGGAATACAAGTTTTCGTGCAGTTCTGAGAGAAAACGTTTACACCTTTCTCTCGTCTACTCTTCGACGACTGGTAAAATCGATGCTCGTGAATCTTGCTAGTTTAGACCTAAAACGATGTATCGCGTTGTTTTGAGCCGGAATACAAGTTTTCGCGCAGTTCTGAGAGAAAAAGTTTGCACCTTTCTCTCGTGTACTCTTTGACGACTTGTAAAATCGATGCTCGTGAATTTTGCTCGTTTCGATCTAAAACGATGTACCCCGTTGTTTCGAGCCGGAATACAAGTTTTCGTGCTGTTCTGAGAGAAAAAGTTTACACCTTTCTCTTGTCTTCTCTTCGACGACTGGTAAAATCGATGCTCGTGAATCTTGCTAGTTTAGACCTAAAACGATGTATCGCGTTGTTTTGAGCCGGAATACAAGTTTTCGCGCAGTTCTGAGAGAAAAAGTTTGCACCTTTCTCTCGTGTACTCTTTGACGACTTGTAAAATCGATGCTCGTGAATTTTGCTCGTTTCGATCTAAAACAATGAATCCCGTAGTTTTGAGCCGGAATACAAGTTTTCGTGCAGTTCTGAGAGAAAAAGTTTACACCTTTCTCTTGTCTTCTTTTCGACGACTGGTAAAATCGATGCTCGTGAATCTTGCTAGTTTAGACCTAAAACGATGTATCGCGTTGTTTTGAGCCGGAATACAAGTTTTCGCGCAGTTCTGAGAGAAAAAGTTTGCACCTTTCTCTCGTGTACTCTTTGACGACTTGTAAAATCGATGCTCGTGAATTTTGCTCGTTTCGATCTAAAACGATGTATCCCGTTGTTTTGAGCCGGAATACAAGTTTTCGCGCAGTTCCGAGAGAAAAAGTTTACACCTTTCTCTCGTCTACTCTTCGACGACTTGTAAAATCGATGCTCGTGAATCTTGCTAGTTTCGATCTAAAACGATGTATCTCGTTGTTTTGAGCCGGAATACAAGTTTTCGCGCAGTTCTGAGAGAAAAAGTTTACACCTTCCTCTCGTGTACTCTTCGACGACGTGTAAAATCGATGCTCGTGAATCTTCCTAGTTTCGATCTAAAACGATGTATCCCGTTGTTTTGAGCCAGAATACAAGTTTTCGCGCAGTTCTGAGAGAAAAAGTTTACACCTTTCTCTCGTATACTCTTCGACGACTTGTAATATCGATGCTCGTGAATCTTGCTAGTTTCGATCTAAAACGATGTATTCCGTTGTTTTGAGCCGGAATACAAGTTTTCGCGCAGTTCTGAGAGAAAAAGTTTACACCTTTCTCTCGTCTACTCTTCGACGACCTGTAAAATCGATGCTCGTGAATCTTGTAGTTTCGATCTAAAACGATGTATTCCGTTGTTTTCAGCCGGAATACAAGTTTTTGCGCAGTTCTGAGAGAAAAAGTTTACAGCTTTCTCTCGTCTACTCTTCGAGGACTTGTAAAATCGATGCTCGTGAATCTTGCTAGTTTCGATCTAAAACGATGAATCCCGTTGTTTTGAGCCGGAATACAAGTTTTCGCGCAGTTCTGAGAGAAAAAGCTTACACCTTTTTCTCGTCTACTCTTCGACGACTTGTAAAATCGATGCTCGTGAATCTTGCTAGTTTCGATCTAAAACGATGTATCCCGTTGTTTTGAGCCGGAATACAAGTTTTCGCGCAGTTCCGAGAGAAAAAGTTTACACCTTTCTCTCGTCTACTCTTCGACGACTTGTAAAATCGATGCTCGTGAATCTTGCTAGTTTCGATCTAAAACGATGTATCTCGTTGTTTTGAGCCGGAATACAAGTTTTCGCGCAGTTCTGAGAGAAAAAGTTTACACCTTCCTCTCGTGTACTCTTCGACGACGTGTAAAATCGATGCTCGTGAATCTTCCTAGTTTCGATCTAAAACGATGTATCCCGTTGTTTTGAGCCAGAATACAAGTTTTCCCGCAGTTCTGAGAGAAAAAGTTTACACCTTTCTCTCGTCTACTCTTCGACGACTTGTAATATCGATGCTCGTGAATCTTGCTAGTTTCGATCTAAAACGATGTATTCCGTTGTTTTGAGCCGGAATACAAGTTTTCGCGCAGTTCTGAGAGAAAAAGTTTACACCTTTCTCTCGTCTACTCTTCGACGACCTGTAAAATCGATGCTCGTGAATCTTGTAGTTTCGATCTAAAACGATGTATTCCGTTGTTTTGAGCCGGAATACAAGTTTTCGCGCAGATCTGAGAGAAAAAGTTTACACCTTTCTCTCGTCCACTCTTCGACAACTTGTAAAATCGATGCTCGTGAATCTTGCTAGTTACGACCTAAAACGATGTATCCCGTTGTTTTGAGCCGGAATACAAGTTTTCGCGCAGTTCTGAGAGAAAAAGTTTACACCTTTCTCTCGTCTACTCTTCGAAGACTTGTAAAATCGATGCCCGTGAATCTTGCTAGTTTCGATCTAAAACGATGTATCCCGTTTTTTTTTGAGCCAGAATACAAGTTTTGGCGCAGTTTTGAGAGAAAAAGTTTACACCTTTCTCTCGTCTACTCTTCGACGACTTGTAAAATGAATGCTCGTATATCTTGCTAGTTTCGATCTACAACGATGTATCCCGTTGTTTTGAGCTGGAATAGAAGTTTTCGCGCAGTTCTGAGAGAAAAAGTTTACGCCTTTTTCTCGTCTACTCTTCGAGGACTTGCAAAATCGATGCTCGTGAATCTTGCTAGTTTCGATCTAAAGCGATGTATCCCGTTGTTTTGAGCCGGAATACAAGTTTTCGCGCAGTTCTGAGAGAAAAAGTTTACACCTTTCTCTCTTCTACTATTCGACGACTTGTAAAATCGATGCTCGTGAATATTGCTAGTTTCGACCTAAAACGATGTATCCCGTTGTTTTGAGCCGGAATACAATTTTTCGCGCAGTTCTGAGAGAAAAAGTTTACACCTTTCTCTCGTGTACTCTTTGACGACTTGTAAAATCGATGCTCGTGAATTTTGCTCGATTCGATCTAAAACGATGTATCCCGTTGTTTTGAGCCGGAATACAAGTTTTCGTGCAGTTCTGAGAGAAAACGTTTACACCTTTCTCTCGTCTACTCTTCGACGACTGGTAAAATCGATGCTCGTGAATCTTGCTAGTTTAGACCTAAAACGATGTATCGCGTTGTTTTGAGCCGGAATACAAGTTTTCGCGCAGTTCTGAGAGAAAAAGTTTGCACCTTTCTCTCGTGTACTCTTTGACGACTTGTAAAATCGATGCTCGTGAATTTTGCTCGTTTCGATCTAAAACGATGTACCCCGTTGTTTCGAGCCGGAATACAAGTTTTCGTGCTGTTCTGAGAGAAAAAGTTTACACCTTTCTCTTGTCTTCTCTTCGACGACTGGTAAAATCGATGCTCGTGAATCTTGCTAGTTTAGACCTAAAACGATGTATCGCGTTGTTTTGAGCCGGAATACAAGTTTTCGCGCAGTTCTGAGAGAAAAAGTTTGCACCTTTCTCTCGTGTACTCTTTGACGACTTGTAAAATCGATGCTCGTGAATTTTGCTCGTTTCGATCTAAAACAATGAATCCCGTTGTTTTGAGCCGGAATACAAGTTTTCGTGCAGTTCTGAGAGAAAAAGTTTACACCTTTCTCTTGTCTTCTCTTCGACGACTGGTAAAATCGATGCTCGTGAATCTTGCTAGTTTAGACCTAAAACGATGTATCGCGTTGTTTTGAGCCGGAATACAAGTTTTCGCGCAGTTCTGAGAGAAAAAGTTTGCACCTTTCTCTCGTGTACTCTTTGACGACTTGTAAAATCGATGCTCGTGAATTTTGCTCGTTTCGATCTAAAACGATGTATCCCGTTGTTTTGAGCCGGAATACAAGTTTTCGTGCAGTTCTGAGAGAAAACGTTTACACCTTTCTCTCGTCTACTCTTCGACGACTTGTAAAATCGATGCTCGTGAATCTTGCTAGTTTCGATCTAAAACGATGTATTCCGTTGTTTTCAGCCGGAATACAAGTTTTTGCGCAGTTCTGAGAGAAAAAGTTTACAGCTTTGTCTCGTCTACTCTTCGAGGACTTGTAAAATCGATGCTCGTGAATCTTGCTAGTTTCAATCTAAAACGATGAATCCCGTTGTTTTGAGCCGGAATACAAGTTTTCGCGCAGTTCTGAGAGAAAAAACTTACACCTTCTTCTCGTCTACTCTTCGACGACTTGTAAAATCGATGCTCGTGAATCTTGCTAGTTTCGATCTAAAACGATGTATCCCGTTGTTTTGAGCCGGAATACAAGTTTTCGTGCAGTTCTGAGAGAAAAAGTTTACACCTTTCTCTCGTCTACTCTTCGACGACTTGTAAAATCGATGCTGTGAATCTTGCTAGTTTCGATCTAAAACGATGTATTCCGTTGTTTTGAGCCGGAATACAAGTTTTCGCGCAGTTCTGAGAGAAAAAGTTTACACCTTTCTCTCGTCTACTCTTCGACGACTTGTAAAATTTATGCTCGTGAATCTTGCTAGTTTCGATCTAAAACGATGTATCCCGTTGTTTTGAGCCGGAATACAAGTTTTCGCGCAGTTCTGAGAGAAAAAGTTTACGCCTTTTTCTCGTCTACTCTTCGAGGACTTGCAAAATCGATGCTCGTGAATCTTGCTAGTTTCGATCTAAAGCGATGTATCCCGTTGCTTTGAGCCGGAATACAAGTTTTCGCGCAGTTCTGAGAGAAAAAGTTTACACCTTTCTCTCGTCTACTATTCGACGACTTGTAAAATCGATGCTCGTGAATATTGCTAGTTTCGACCTAAAACGATGTATCCCGTTGTTTTGAGCCGGAATACAAGTTTTCGCGCAGTTCTGAGAGAAAAAGTTTGCACCTTTCTCTCGTGTACTCTTTGACGACTTGTAAAATCGATGCTCGTGAATTTTGCTCGTTTCGATCTAAAACCATGTATCCCGTTGTTTTGAGCCGGAATACAAGTTTTCGTGCAGTTCTGAGAGAAAAGTTTACACCTTTCTCTTGTGTACTCTTCGATGACTTGTAAAATCGATGCTCGTGAATCTTGCTAGTTTCGATCTAAAACGATGTATCCCGTTTTGTGCCGGAATACAAGTTTTCGCGCAGTTCTGAGAGATAAAGTTTACACCTTTCTCTCGTCTACTCTTCGAAGACTTGTGAAATCGATGCTCCTGAATCTTGCTAGATTCGATCTAAAGCGATGTATCCCGTTGTTTTGCGCCGGAATACAAGTTTTCGCGCAGTTCTGAGAGAAAAAGTTTACACATTTCTCTCGTCTACTCTTCGACGACCTGTAATATCGATGCTCGTGAATCTTGCTAGTTTCGATCTAAAACGATGTAACCCGTTGTTTTGAGCCGGAATAAAAGTTTTCGCGTAGTTCTGAGAGAAAAAGTTTACACCTTTCTCTCGTCTATATTCGACAACTTGTAAAATCGATGCTCGTGAAACTTGCTAGTTTCGACCTAAAACGATGTATCCCATTGTTTTGAGCCGGAATACAAGTTTTCGCGCAGTTCTGAGAGAGAACGTTTACACCTTTCTCTCGTCTACTATTCGAAGACTTGTAAAATCGATGCTCGTGAATCTTGCTAGTTTCGACCTAAAACGATGTATCCCTTTGTTTTGAGCCGGAATACAAGTTTTCGCGCAGTTCTGACAGAAAAAGTTTACACCTTGCTCTCGTGTACTCTTCGACGACTTGTAAAATCGATGCTCGTGAATCATGCTAGTTTCGATCTAAATTGATGTATCCCGTTGTTTTGAGCCGGAATACAAGTTTTCGTGCAGTTCTGAGAGAAAAGTTTACACCTTTCTCTTGTGTACTCTTCGATGACTTGTAAAATCGATGCTCGTGAATCATGGTAGTTTCGATCTAAAACGATGTATCCCGTTGTTTTGAGCCGGAATAAAAGTTTCCGCGCAGTTCTGAGAGAAAAAGTTTACACCTTTCTCTCGTGTACTCTTCGACGACTTGTAAAATCGATGCTCGTGAATCTTGCTAGTTTCGATCTAAAACGATGTATCCCGTTGTTTTGAGTCGGAATACAAGTTTTCGCGCAGTTCTGAGAGTTAAAGTTTACACCTTTCTCTCGTCTACTCTTCGAAGACTTGTGAAATCGATTCTCGTGAATCTTGCTAGATTCGATCTAAAGCGATGTATCTCGTTGTTTTGAGCCGGAATACAAGTTTTCGCGAGGTTCTGAGAGAAAACGTTTACACCTTTCTCTCGTGTACTCTTCGACGACTTGTAAAATCGATGCTCGTGAATCTTGCTAGTTTCGATCTAAAACTATTTATCCCGTTGTTTTGAGCCGGAATACAAGTTTTCGCGCAGTTCTGAGAGAGAACGTTTACACCTTTCTCTCGTCTACTATTGGAAGACTTGTAAAATCGATGCTCGTGAATCTTGCTAGTTTCGACCTAAAACGATGTATCCCTTTGTTTTGAGCCGGAATACAAGTTTTCGCGCAGTTCTGACAGAAAAAGTTTACACCTTGCTCTCGTGTACTCTTCGACGACTTGTAAAATCGATGCTCGTGAATCATGCTAGTTTCGATCTAAATTGATGTATCCCGTTGTTTTGAGCCGGAATACAAGTTTTCGTGCAGTTCTGAGAGAAAAGTTTACACCTTTCTCTTGTGTACTCTTCGATGACTTGTAAAATCGATGCTCGTGAATCATGCTAGTTTCGATCTAAAACGATGTATCCCGTTGTTTTGAGCCGGAATAAAAGTTTTCGCGCAGTTCTGAGAGAAAAAGTTTACACCTTTCTCTCGTGTACTCTTCGACGACTTGTAAAATCGATGCTCGTGAATCTTGCTAGTTTCGATCTAAAACGATGTATCCCGTTGTTTTGAGTCGGAATACAAGTTTTCGCGCAGTTCTGAGAGTTAAAGTTTACACCTTTCTCTCGTCTACTCTTCGAAGACTTGTGAAATCGATTCTCGTGAATCTTGCTAGATTCGATCTAAAGCGATGTATCTCGTTGTTTTGAGCCGGAATACAAGTTTTCGCGAGGTTCTGAGAGAAAACGTTTACACCTTTCTCTCGTGTACTCTTCGACGACTTGTAAAATCGATGCTCGTGAATCTTGCTAGTTTCGATCTAAAACTATTTATCCCGTTGTTTTGAGCCGGAATACAAGTTTTCGCGAAGTTCTGAGAGAAAACGTTTACACCTTTTTCTCGTCTACTATTCGACGACTTGTAAAATCGATGCTCGTGAATCTTGCTAGTTTTGACCTAAAGCGATGTGTCCCGTTGTTTTGAGCCGGAATACAAGTTTTCGCGCAGTTCTGAGAGAAAAAGTTTACACCTTTCTCTCGTGTACTCTTCGACGACATGTAAAATCGATGCTCGTGAATTTTGCTAGTTTCGATCTAAAACGATATATCCTGTTGTTTTGAGCCGGAATACAAGTTTTCGCGCAGTTCGGAGAGAAAACGTTTACACCTTTCTCTCGTCTACTCCTCGACGACTCGTAAAATCGATGCTCGTGAATCTTGCTAGTTTCGATCTAAAACGATGTATCCCGTTGTTTTGAGCCGAAATACAAGTTTTCGCGCAGTTCTGAGAGGTAAAGTTTACACCTTTCTCTCGTGTACTCTTCGACGACATGTAAAATCGATGCTCGTGAATCATGCTAGTTTCCATCTAAAACGATGTATCCTGTTATTTTGAGCCGGAATACAAGTTTTCGCGCAGTTCTGAGAGAAAACGTTTACACCTTTCTCTCGTGTACTCTTCGACGACTAGTAAAATCGATGCTCGTGAATCTTGCTAGTTTCGATCTAAAACGATGTATCCCGTTGTTTTGAGCCGGAATACAAGTTTTCGCGCAGTTCTGAGAGTTAAAGTTTACACCTTTCTCTCGTCTACTCTTCGAAGACTTGTGAAATCGATTCTCGTGAATCTTGCTAGATTCGATCTAAAGCGATGTATCTCGTTGTTTTGAGCCGGAATACAAGTTTTCGCGAGGTTCTGAGAGAAAACGTTTACACCTTTCTCTCGTGTACTCTTCGACGACTTGTAAAATCGATGCTCGTGAATCTTGCTAGTTTCGATCTAAAACTATTTATCCTGTTGTTTTGAGCCGGAATACAAGTTTTCGCGAAGTTCTGAGAGAAAACGTTTACACCTTTTTCTCGTCTACTATTCGACGACTTGTAAAATCGATGCTCGTGAATCTTGCTAGTTTTGACCTAAAACGATGTATCCCGTT
The DNA here is from genome assembly GCF_052857255.1 of Amblyomma americanum. Classification (NCBI taxonomy): domain Eukaryota; kingdom Metazoa; phylum Arthropoda; class Arachnida; order Ixodida; family Ixodidae; genus Amblyomma; species Amblyomma americanum. The sequence continues at coordinate 1,342,240 of NW_027526493.1, forward strand.
GTTTTGAGCCGGAATACAAGTTTTCGCGCAGTTCTGAGAGAAAAAGTTTACACCTTTCTCTCGTGTACTCTTCGACGACATGTAAAATCGATGCTCGTGAATTTTGCTAGTTTCGATGTAAAACGATATATCCTGTTGTTTTGAGCCGGAATACAAGTTTTCGCGCAGTTCGGAGAGAAAACGTTTACACCTTTCTCTCGTCTACTCCTCGACGACTCGTAAAATCGATGCTCGTGAATCTTGCTAGTTTCGATCTAAAACGATGTACCCCGTTGTTTTGAGCCGAAATACAAGTTTTCGCGCAGTTCTGAGAGGTAAAGTTTACACCTTTCTCTCGTGTACTCTTCGACGACATGTAAAATCGATGCTCGTGAATCATGCTAGTTTCCATCTAAAACGATGTATCCTGTTATTTTGAGCCGGAATACAAGTTTTCGCGCAGTTCTGAGAGAAAAAGTTTACACCTTTCTCTCGTGTACTCTTCGACGACTAGTAAAATCGATGCTCGTGAATCTTGCTAGTTTCGATCTAAAACGATGTATCCCGTTGTTTTGAGCCGGAATACAAGTTTTCGCGCAGTTCTGAGAGTTAAAGTTTACACCTTTCTCTCGTCTACTCTTCGAAGACTTGTGAAATCGATGCTCCTGAATCTTGCTAGATTCGATCTAAAACGATGTAACCCGTTGTTTTGAGCCGGAATAAAAGTTTTCGCGTAGTTCTGAGAGAAAAAGTTTACACCTTTCTCTCGTCTATATTCGACAACTTGTAAAATCGATGCTCGTGAAACTTGCTAGTTTCGACCTAAAACGATGTATCCCGTTGTTTTGAGCCGGAATACAAGTTTTCGCGCAGTTCTGAGAGAGAACGTTTACACCTTTCTCTCGTCTACTATTCGAAGACTTGTAAAATCGATGCCCGTGAATCTTGCTAGTTTCGATCTAAAACGATGTATATCGTTGTTTTGAGCCGTAATACAAGTTTTCGCGCAGTTCTGAGAGAAAAAGTTTACACCTTTCTCTCGTCTACTCTTCGAAGACTTGTAAAATCGATGCTCGTGAATCTTGCTAGTTCCGATCTAAAACGATGTATCCCGTTTTTTTTTAGCCGGAATACAAGTTTTGGCGCAGTTCTGAGAGAAAAAGTTTACACCTTTCTCTCGTCTACTCTTCGACGACTTGTAAAATCAATGCTCGTATATCTTGCTAGTTTCGATCTACAACGATGTATCCCGTTGTTTTGAGCCGGAATAGAAGTTTTCGCGCAGTTCTGAGAGAAAAAGTTTACACCTTTCTCTCGTCTACTATTCGACGACTTGTAAAATCGATGCTCGTGAATATTGCTAGTTTCGACCTAAAACGATGTATCCCGTTGTTTTGAGCCGGAATACAAGTTTTCGCGCAGTTCTGAGAGAAAAAGTTTACACTTTTCTCTCGTGGACTCTCCGACGACTTGTAAAATCGATGCTCGTGAATCTTGCTAGTTACGATCTGCAACGATGTATCCCGTTGTTTTGAGCTGGAATAGAAGTTTTCGCGCAGTTCTGAGAGAAAAAGTTTACACCTTTCTCTCGTCTACTATTCGACGACTTGTAAAATCGATGCTCGTGAATATTGCTAGTTTCGACCTAAAACGATGTATCCCGTTGTTTTGAGCCGGAATACAAGTTTTCGCGCAGTTCTGAGAGAAAAAGTATACACCATTCTGTCGTGGACTCTCCGACGACTTGTAAAATCGATGCTCGTGAATCTTGCTAGTTACGATCTAAAACGATGTACCCCGTTGTTTTGAGCCGGAATACAAGTTTTCGTACAGTTCTGAGAGAAAAAGTTTACAGCTTTCTCTCGTCTACTCTTCGACGACTTGTAAAATCGATGCTCGTGAATCTTCCTAGTTTCGATCTAAAACGATGTATTCCGTTGTTTTAGGCCGGAATACAAGTTTTCGCGCAGTTCCGAGAGAAAAAGTTTACACCTTTCTCTCGTCTACTCTTCGACGACTTGTAAAATCGATGCTCGTGAATCTTGCTAGTTTCGATCTAAAACGATGTATCTCGTTGTTTTGAGCCGGAATACAAGTTTTCGCGCAGTTCTGAGAGAAAAAGTTTACACCTTCCTCTCGTGTACTCTTCGACGACGTGTAAAATCGATGCTCGTGAATCTTCCTAGTTTCGATCTAAAACGATGTATCCCGTTGTTTTGAGCCGGAATACAAGTTTTCGTGCAGTTCTGAGAGAAAACGTTTACACCTTTCTCTCGTCTACTCTTCGACGACTGGTAAAATCGATGCTCGTGAATCTTGCTAGTTTAGACCTAAAACGATGTATCGCGTTGTTTTGAGCCGGAATACAAGTTTTCGCGCAGTTCTGAGAGAAAAAGTTTGCACCTTTCTCTCGTGTACTCTTTGACGACTTGTAAAATCGATGCTCGTGAATTTTGCTCGTTTCGATGTAAAACGATGTACCCCGTTGTTTCGAGCCGGAATGCAAGTTTTCGTGCAGTTCTGAGAGAAAAAGTTTACACCTTTCTCTTGTCTTCTCTTCGACGACTGGTAAAATCGATGCTCGTGAATCTTGCTAGTTTAGACCTAAAACGATGTATCGCGTTGTTTTGAGCCGGAATACAAGTTTTCGCGCAGTTCTGAGAGAAAAAGTTTGCACCTTTCTCTCGTGTACTCTTTGACGACTTGTAAAATCGATGCTCGTGAATTTTGCTCGTTTCGATCTAAAACAATGAATCCCGTTGTTTTGAGCCGGAATACAAGTTTTCGTGCAGTTCTGAGAGAAAAAGTTTACACCTTTCTCTTGTCTTCTCTTCGACGACTGGTAAAATCGATGCTCGTGAATCTTGCTAGTTGAGACCTAAAACGATGTATCCCGTTGTTTTGAGCCGGAATACAAGTTTTCGTGCAGTTCTGAGAGAAAAAGTTTACACCTTTCTCTCGTCTACTCTTCGACGACTTGTAAAATCGATGCTGTGAATCTTGCTAGTTTCGATCTAAAACGATGTATTCCGTTGTTTTGAGCCGGAATACAAGTTTTCGCGCAGTTCTGAGAGAAAAAGTTTACACCTTTCTCTCGTCTACTCTTCGACGACTTGTAAAATCGATGCTCGTGAATCTTGCTAGTTTCGATCTAAAACGATGTATCCCGTTGTTTTGAGCCGGAATACAAGTTTTCGCGCAGTTCTGAGAGAAAAAGTTTACGCCTTTTTCTCGTCTACTCTTCGAGGACTTGCAAAATCGATGCTCGTGAATCTTGCTAGTTTCGATCTAAAGCAATGTATCCCGTTGCTTTGAGCCGAAATACAAGTTTTCGCGCAGTTCTGAGAGAAAAAGTTTACACCTTTCTCTCGTCTACTATTCGACGACTTGTAAAATCGATGCTCGTGAATATTGCTAGTTTGGACCTAAAACGATGTATCCTGTTGTTTTGAGCCGGAATACAATTTTTCGCGCAGTTCTGAGAGAAAAAGTTTACACCTTTCTCTCGTGGACTTTCCGACGACTTGTAAAATCGATGCTCGTGAATCCTGCTGGTTACGTTCTAAAACGATGTACCCCGTTGTTTCGAGCCGGAATACAAGTTTTCGTGCAGTTCTGAGAGAAAAAGTTTACACCTTTCTCTCGTGTACTCTTCGACGACTTGTAAAATCGATGCTCGTGAATCTTGCTAGTTTCGATCTAAAACTATTTATCCCGTTGTTTTGAGCCGGAATACAAGTTTTCGCGAAGTTCTGAGAGAAAACGTTTACACCTTTTTCTCGTCTACTATTCGACGACTTGTAAAATCGATGCTCGTGAATCTTGCTAGTTTTGACCTAAAACGATGTATCCCGTTGTTTTGAGCCGGAATACAAGTTTTCGCGCAGTTCTGAGAGAAAAAGTTTACACCTTTCTCTCATGCACTCTTCGACGACATGTAAAATCGATGCTCGTGAATTTTGCTAGTTTCGATCTAAAACGATATATCCTGTTGTTTTGAGCCGGAATACAAGTTTTCGCGCAGTTCGGAGAGAAAACGTTTACACCTTTCTCTCGTCTACTCCTCGACGACTCGTAAAATCGATGCTCGTGAATCTTGCTAGTTTCGATCTAAAACGATGTATCCCGTTGTTTTGAGCCGAAATACAAGTTTTCGCGCAGTTCTGAGAGTTAAAGTTTACACCTTTCTCTCGTGTACTCTTCGACGACATGTAAAATCGATGCTCGTGAATCATGCTAGTTTCCATCTAAAACGATGTATCCTGTTATTTTGAGCCGGAATACAAGTTTTCGCGCAGTTCTGAGAGAAAAAGTTTACACCTTTCTCTCGTGTACTCTTCGACGACTAGTAAAATCGATGCTCGTGAATCTTGCTAGTTTCGATCTAAAACGATGTATCCCGTTGTTTTGAGCCGGAATACAAGTTTTCGCGCAGTTCTGCGAGTTAAAGTTTACACCTTTCTCTCGTCTACTCTTCGAAGATTTGTGAAATCGATGCTCCTGAATCTTGCTAGATTCGATCTAAAACGATGTAACCCGTTGTTTTGAGCCGGAATAAAAGTTTTCGCGTAGTTCTGAGAGAAAAAGTTTACACCTTTCTCTCTTCTATATTCGACAACTTGTAAAATCGATGCTCGTGAAACTTGCTAGTTTCGACCTAAAACGATGTATCCCGTTGTTTTGAGCCGGAATACAAGTTTTCGCGCAGTTCTGAGAGAGAACTTTTACACCTTTCTCTCGTCTACTATTCGAAGACTTGTAAAATCGATGCTCGTGAATCTTGCTAGTTTCGACCTAAAACGATGTATCCCTTTGTTTTGAGCCGGAATACAAGTTTTCGTGCAGTTCTGAGAGAAAAGTTTACACCTTTCTCTCGTGTACTCTTCGACGACTTGTAAAATCGATGCTCGTGAATCATGCTAGTTTCGATCTAAAACGATGTATCCCGTTGTTTTGAGCCGGAATAAAAGTTTTCGCGCAGTTCTGAGAGAAAAAGTTTACACCTTTCTCTCGTGTACTCTTCGACGACTACTAAAATCGATGCTCGTGAATCTTGCTAGTTTCGATCTAAAACGATGTATCCCATTGTTTTGAGCCGGAATACAAGTTTTCGCGCAGTTCTGAGAGTTAAAGTTTACACCTTTCTCTCGTCTACTCTTCGAAGACTTGTGAAATCGATGCTCCTGAATCTTGCTAGATTCGATCTAAAGCGATGTATCCTGTTGTTTTGAGCCGGAATACAAGTCTTCGCGCAGTCCTGAGAGAAAAAGTTTACACATTTCTCTCGTCTACTCTTCGACGACTTGTAATATCGATGCTCGTGAATCTTGCTAGTTTCGATCTAAAACAATGAAACCCGTTGTTTTGAGCCGGAATACAAGTTTTCGCGCAGTTCTGAGAGAAAAAGTTTACACTTTTCTCTCGTCTATATTCGACAACTTGTAAAATCGATGCTCGTGAAACTTGCTAGTTTCGACCTAAAACGATGTATCCCGTTGTTTTGAGCCGGAATGCATGTTTTCGCGCAGATCTCAGAGAAAAAGCTCACACCTTTCTCTCGAGTACTCTTAGACGACTGGTAAAATTGATGCTCGTGAATCTTGCTAGTTTCGATCTAAAACGATGAATCCCGTTGTTTTGAGCCGGAATACAAGTTTTCACGCAGTTCTGAGAGAAAAAGTTTACACCTTTCTCTCGTCTAGTATTCGACGACTTGTAAAATCGATGCTCGTGAAACTTGCTAGTTTCGACCTAAAACGATGTATCCCGATGTTTTGAGCCGGAATACACGTTTTCGCGCAGTTCTGAGAGAAAAAGTTTACACTTTTCTCTCGTGGACTCTCCGACGACTTGTAAAATCGATGCTCGTGAATCTTGCTAGTTACGATCTACAACGATGTATCCCGTTGTTTTGAGCTGGAATAGAAGTTTTCGCGCAGTTCTGAGAGAAAAAGTTTACACCTTTCTCTCGTCTACTATTCGACGACTTGTAAAATCGATGCTCGTGAATATTGCTAGTTTCGACCTAAAACGATGTATCCCGTTGTTTTGAGCCGGAATACAAGTTTTCGCGCAGTTCTGAGAGAAAAAGTATACACCATTCTGTCGTGGACTCTCCGACGACTTGTAAAATCGATGCTCGTGAATCTTGCTAGTTACGATCTAAAACGATGTACCCCGTTGTTTTGAGCCGGAATACAAGTTTTCGTGCAGTTCTGAGAGAAGACGTTTACACCTTTTTCTTGTCTACTCTTCGACGACTGGTAAAATCGATTCTCGTGAATCTTGCTAGTTTCGACCTAAAACGATGTATCGCGTTGTTTTGAGCCGGAATACAAGTTTTCGCGCAGTTCTGAGAGAAAAAGTTTACACCTTTCTCTCGTGTACTCTTTGACGACTTGTAAAATTGATGCTCGCAATTTTTGCTCGTTTCGATCTAAAACGATGTATCCCGTTGTTTTGAGCCGGAATACAAGTTTTCGTACAGTTCTGAGAGAAAAAGTTTACAGCTTTCTCTCGTCTACTCTTCGACGACTTGTAAAATCGATGCTCGTGAATCTTCCTAGTTTCGATCTAAAACGATGTATTCCGTTGTTTTAGGCCGGAATACAAGTTTTCGCGCAGTTCCGAGAGAAAAAGTTTACACCTTTCTCTCGTCTACTCTTCGACGACTTGTAAAATCGATGCTCGTGAATCTTGCTAGTTTCGATCTAAAACGATGTATCTCGTTGTTTTGAGCCGGAATACAAGTTTTCGCGCAGTTCTGAGAGAAAAAGTTTACACCTTACTCTCGTGTACTCTTCGACGACGTGTAAAATCGATGCTCGTGAATCTTCCTAGTTTCGATCTAAAACGATGTATCCCGTTGTTTTGAGCCGGAATACAAGTTTTCGTGCAGTTCTGAGAGAAAACGTTTACACCTTTCTCTCGTCTACTCTTCGACGACTGGTAAAATCGATGCTCGTGAATCTTGCTAGTTTAGACCTAAAACGATGTATCGCGTTGTTTTGAGCCGGAATACAAGTTTTCGCGCAGTTCTGAGAGAAAAAGTTTGCACCTTTCTCTCGTGTACTCTTTGACGACTTGTAAAATCGATGCTCGTGAATTTTGCTCGTTTCGATGTAAAACGATGTACCCCGTTGTTTCGAGCCGGAATACAAGTTTTCGTGCAGTTCTGAGAGAAAAAGTTTACACCTTTCTCTTGTCTTCTCTTCGACGACTGGTAAAATCGATGCTCGTGAATCTTGCTAGTTTAGACCTAAAACGATGTATCGCGTTGTTTTGAGCCGGAATACAAGTTTTCGCGCAGTTCTGAGAGAAAAAGTTTGCACCTTTCTCTCGTGTACTCTTTGACGACTTGTAAAATCGATGCTCGTGAATTTTGCTCGTTTCGATCTAAAACAATGAATCCCGTTGTTTTGAGCCGGAATACAAGTTTTCGTGCAGTTCTGAGAGAAAAAGTTTACACCTTTCTCTTGTCTTCTCTTCGACGACTGGTAAAATCGATGCTCGTGAATCTTGCTAGTTTAGACCTAAAACGATGTATCCCGTTGTTTTGAGCCGGAATACAAGTTTTCGTGCAGTTCTGAGAGAAAAAGTTTACACCTTTCTCTCGTCTACTCTTCGACGACTTGTAAAATCGATGCTGTGAATCTTGCTAGTTTCGATCTAAAACGATGTATTCCGTTGTTTTGAGCCGGAATACAAGTTTTCGCGCAGTTCTGAGAGAAAAAGTTTACACCTTTCTCTCGTCTACTCTTCGACGACTTGTAAAATCGATGCTCGTGAATCTTGCTAGTTTCGATCTAAAACGATGTATCCCGTTGTTTTGAGCCGGAATACAAGTTTTCGCGCAGTTCTGAGAGAAAAAGTTTACGCCTTTTTCTCGTCTACTCTTCGAGGACTTGCAAAATCGATGCTCGTGAATCTTGCTAGTTTCGATCTAAAGCAATGTATCCCGTTGCTTTGAGCCGGAATACAAGTTTTCGCGCAGTTCTGAGAGAAAAAGTTTACACCTTTCTCTCGTCTACTATTCGACGACTTGTAAAATCGATGCTCGTGAATATTGCTAGTTTCGACCTAAAACGATGTATCCCGTTGTTTTGAGCCGGAATACAATTTTTCGCGCAGTTCTGAGAGAAAAAGTTTACACCTTTCTCTCGTGGACTTTCCGACGACTTGTAAAATCGATGCTCGTGAATCCTGCTGGTTACGTTCTAAAACGATGTACCCCGTTGTTTCGAGCCGGAATACAAGTTTTCGTGCAGTTCTGAGAGAAAAAGTTTACACCTTTCTCTCGTGTACTCTTCGACGACTTGTAAAATCGATGCTCGTGAATCTTGCTAGTTTCGATCTAAAACTATTTATCCCGTTGTTTTGAGCCGGAATACAAGTTTTCGCGAAGTTCTGAGAGAAAACGTTTACACCTTTTTCTCGTCTACTATTCGACGACTTGTAAAATCGATGCTCGTGAATCTTGCTAGTTTTGACCTAAAACGATGTATCCCGTTGTTTTGAGCCGGAATACAAGTTTTCGCGCAGTTCTGAGAGAAAAAGTTTACACCTTTCTCTCGTGCACTCTTCGACGACATGTAAAATCGATGCTCGTGAATTTTGCTAGTTTCGATCTAAAACGATATATCCTGTTGTTTTGAGCCGGAATACAAGTTTTCGCGCAGTTCGGAGAGAAAACGTTTACACCTTTCTCTCGTCTACTCCTCGACGACTCGTAAAATCGATGCTCGTGAATCTTGCTAGTTTCGATCTAAAACGATGTATCCCGTGGTTTTGAGCCGAAATACAAGTTTTCGCGCAGTTCTGAGAGTTAAAGTTTACACCTTTCTCTCGTGTACTCTTCGACGACATGTAAAATCGATGCTCGTGAATCATGCTAGTTTCCATCTAAAACGATGTATCCTGTTATTTTGAGCCGGAATACAAGTTTTCGCGCAGTTCTGAGAGAAAAAGTTTACACCTTTCTCTCGTGTACTCTTCGACGACTAGTAAAATCGATGCTCGTGAATCTTGCTAGTTTCGATCTAAAACGATGTATCCCGTTGTTTTGAGCCGGAATACAAGTTTTCGCGCAGTTCTGCGAGTTAAAGTTTACACCTTTCTCTCGTCTACTCTTCGAAGATTTGTGAAATCGATGCTCCTGAATCTTGCTAGATTCGATCTAAAACGATGTAACCCGTTGTTTTGAGCCGGAATAAAAGTTTTCGCGTAGTTCTGAGAGAAAAAGTTTACACCTTTCTCTCTTCTATATTCGACAACTTGTAAAATCGATGCTCGTGAAACTTGCTAGTTTCGACCTAAAACGATGTATCCCGTTGTTTTGAGCCGGAATACAAGTTTTCGCGCAGTTCTGAGAGAGAACGTTTACACCTTTCTCTCGTCTACTATTCGAAGACTTGTAAAATCGATGCTCGTGAATCTTGCTAGTTTCGACCTAAAACAATGTATCCCTTTGTTTTGAGCCGGAATACAAGTTTTCGTGCAGTTCTGAGAGAAAAGTTTACACCTTTCTCTCGTGTACTCTTCGACGACTTGTAAAATCGATGCTCGTGAATCATGCTAGTTTCGATCTAAAACGATGTATCCCGTTGTTTTGAGCCGGAATAAAAGTTTTCGCGCAGTTCTGAGAGAAAAAGTTTACACCTTTCTCTCGTGTACTCTTCGACGACTACTAAAATCGATGCTCGTGAATCTTGCTAGTTTCGATCTAAAACGATGTATCCCATTGTTTTGAGCCGGAATACAAGTTTTCGCGCAGTTCTGAGAGTTAAAGTTTACACCTTTCTCTCGTCTACTCTTCGAAGACTTGTGAAATCGATGCTCCTGAATCTTGCTAGATTCGATCTAAAGCGATGTATCCCGTTGTTTTGAGCCGGAATACAAGTCTTCGCGCAGTCCTGAGAGAAAAAGTTTACACATTTCTCTCGTCTACTCTTCGACGACTTGTAATATCGATGCTCGTGAATCTTGCTAGTTTCGATCTAAAACAATGAAACCCGTTGTTTTGAGCCGGAATACAAGTTTTCGCGCAGTTCTGAGAGAAAAAGTTTACACTTTTCTCTCGTCTATATTCGACAACTTGTAAAATCGATGCTCGTGAAACTTGCTAGTTTCGACCTAAAACGATGTATCCCGTTGTTTTGAGCCGGAATGCATGTTTTCGCGCAGATCTCAGAGAAAAAGCTCACACCTTTCTCTCGAGTACTCTTAGACGACTTGTAAAATTGATGCTCGTGAATCTTGCTAGTTTCGATCTAAAACGATGAATCCCGTTGTTTTGAGCCGGAATACAAGTTTTCGCGCAGTTCTGAGAGAAAAAGTTTACACCTTTCTCTCGTCTAGTATTCGACGACTTGTAAAATCGATGCTCGTGAAACTTGCTAGTTTCGACCTAAAACGATGTATCCCGATGTTTTGAGCCGGAATACACGTTTTCGCGCAGTTCTGAGAGAAAAAGTTTACACCTTTCTCTCGTCTACTCTTCGACGACTCGTAAAATCGATGCTCATGAATTTTTCTAGTTTCGATCTTCTCTCGTCTATTCTTCGATGACTCGTAAAATCGATGCTCGTGAATCATGCTAGTTTCGATCTAAAACGGTGTATCCCGTTGTTTTGAGCCGGAATACAAGTTTTCGCGCAGTTCTGAGAGAAAAAGTTTACACCTTTCTCTCGTCTACTCTTCGAAGACTTGTGAAATCGATTCTCGTGAATCTTGCTAGATTCGATCTAAAGCGATGTATCTCGTTGTTTTGAGCCGAAATACAAGTTTTCGCGCAGTTCTGAGAGTTAAAGTTTACACCTTTCTCTCGTGTACTCTTCGACGACATGTAAAATCGATGCTCGTGAATCATGCTAGTTTCCATCTAAAACGATGTATCCTGTTATTTTGAGCCGGAATACAAGTTTTCGCGCAGTTCTGAGAGAAAAAGTTTACACCTTTCTCTCGTGTACTCTTCGACGACTAGTAAAATCGATGCTCGTGAATCTTGCTAGTTTCGATCTAAAACGATGTATCCCGTTGTTTTGAGCCGGAATACAAGTTTTCGCGCAGTTCTGCGAGTTAAAGTTTACACCTTTCTCTCGTCTACTCTTCGAAGATTTGTGAAATCGATGCTCCTGAATCTTGCTAGATTCGATCTAAAACGATGTAACCCGTTGTTTTGAGCCGGAATAAAAGTTTTCGCGTAGTTCTGAGAGAAAAAGTTTACACCTTTCTTTCTTCTATATTCGACAACTTGTAAAATCGATGCTCGTGAAACTTGCTAGTTTCGACCTAAAACGATGTATCCCGTTGTTTTGAGCCGGAATACAAGTTTTCGCGCAGTTCTGAGAGAGAACGTTTACACCTTTCTCTCGTCTACTATTCGAAGACTTGTAAAATCGATGCTCGTGAATCTTGCTAGTTTCGACCTAAAACGATGTATCCCTTTGTTTTGAGCCGGAATACAAGTTTTCGTGCAGTTCTGAGAGAAAAGTTTACACCTTTCTCTCGTGTACTCTTCGACGACATGTAAAATCGATGCTCGTGAATCATGCTAGTTTCCATCTAAAACGATGTATCCTGTTATTTTGAGCCGGAATACAAGTTTTCGCGCAGTTCTGAGAGAAAACGTTTACACCTTTCTCTCGTGTACTCTTCGACGACTAGTAAAATCGATGCTCGTGAATCTTGCTAGTTTCGATCTAAAACGATGTATCCCGTTGTTTTGAGCCGGAATACAAGTTTTCGCGCAGTTCTGAGAGTTAAAGTTTACACCTTTCTCTCGTCTACTCTTCGAAGACTTGTGAAATCGATTCTCGTGAATCTTGCTAGATTCGATTTAAAGCGATGTATCTCGTTGTTTTGAGCCGGAATACAAGTTTTCGCGAGGTTCTGAGAGAAAACGTTTACACCTTTCTCTCGTGTACTCTTCGACGACTTGTAAAATCGATGCTCGTGAATCTTGCTAGTTTCGATCTAAAACTATTTATCCTGTTGTTTTGAGCCGGAATACAAGTTTTCGCGAAGTTCTGAGAGAAAACGTTTACACCTTTTTCTCGTCTACTATTCGACGACTTGTAAAATCGATGCTCGTGAATCTTGCTAGTTTTGACCTAAAACGATGTATCCCGTTGTTTTGAGCCGGAATACAAGTTTTCGCGCAGTTCTGAGAGAAAAAGTTTACACCTTTCTCTCGTGTACTCTTCGACGACATGTAAAATCGATGCTCGTGAATTTTGCTAGTTTCGATGTAAAACGATATATCCTGTTGTTTTGAGCCGGAATACAAGTTTTCGCGCAGTTCGGAGAGAAAACGTTTACACCTTTCTCTCGTCTACTCCTCGACGACTCGTAAAATCGATGCTCGTGAATCTTGCTAGTTTCGATCTAAAACGATGTACCCCGTTGTTTTGAGCCGAAATACAAGTTTTCGCGCAGTTCTGAGAGGTAAAGTTTACACCTTTCTCTCGTGTACTCTTCGACGACATGTAAAATCGATGCTCGTGAATCATGCTAGTTTCCATCTAAAACGATGTATCCTGTTATTTTGAGCCGGAATACAAGTTTTCGCGCAGTTCTGAGAGAAAAAGTTTACACCTTTCTCTCGTGTACTCTTCGACGACTAGTAAAATCGATGCTCGTGAATCTTGCTAGTTTCGATCTAAAACGATGTATCCCGTTGTTTTGAGCCGGAATACAAGTTTTCGCGCAGTTCTGAGAGTTAAAGTTTACACCTTTCTCTCGTCTACTCTTCGAAGACTTGTGAAATCGATGCTCCTGAATCTTGCTAGATTCGATCTAAAACGATGTAACCCGTTGTTTTGAGCCGGAATAAAAGTTTTCGCGTAGTTCTGAGAGAAAAAGTTTACACCTTTCTCTCGTCTATATTCGACAACTTGTAAAATCGATGCTCGTGAAACTTGCTAGTTTCGACCTAAAACGATGTATCCCGTTGTTTTGAGCCGGAATACAAGTTTTCGCGCAGTTCTGAGAGAGAACGTTTACACCTTTCTCTCGTCTACTATTCGAAGACTTGTAAAATCGATGCCCGTGAATCTTGCTAGTTTCGATCTAAAACGATGTATATCGTTGTTTTGAGCCGTAATACAAGTTTTCGCGCAGTTCTGAGAGAAAAAGTTTACACCTTTCTCTCGTCTACTCTTCGAAGACTTGTAAAATCGATGCTCGTGAATCTTGCTAGTTCCGATCTAAAACGATGTATCCCGTTTTTTTTAGCCGGAATACAAGTTTTGGCGCAGTTCTGAGAGAAAAAGTTTACACCTTTCTCTCGTCTACTCTTCGACGACTTGTAAAATCAATGCTCGTATATCTTGCTAGTTTCGATCTACAACGATGTATCCCGTTGTTTTGAGCCGGAATAGAAGTTTTCGCGCAGTTCTGAGAGAAAAAGTTTACACCTTTCTCTCGTCTACTATTCGACGACTTGTAAAATCGATGCTCGTGAATATTGCTAGTTTCGACCTAAAACGATGTATCCCGTTGTTTTGAGCCGGAATACAAGTTTTCGCGCAGTTCTGAGAGAAAAAGTTTACACTTTTCTCTCGTGGACTCTCCGACGACTTGTAAAATCGATGCTCGTGAATCTTGCTAGTTACGATCTACAACGATGTATCCCGTTGTTTTGAGCTGGAATAGAAGTTTTCGCGCAGTTCTGAGAGAAAAAGTTTACACCTTTCTCTCGTCTACTATTCGACGACTTGTAAAATCGATGCTCGTGAATATTGCTAGTTTCGACCTAAAACGATGTATCCCGTTGTTTTGAGCCGGAATACAAGTTTTCGCGCAGTTCTGAGAGAAAAAGTATACACCATTCTGTCGTGGACTCTCCGACGACTTGTAAAATCGATGCTCGTGAATCTTGCTAGTTACGATCTAAAACGATGTACCCCGTTGTTTTGAGCCGGAATACAAGTTTTCGTGCAGTTCTGAGAGAAGACGTTTACACCTTTTTCTTGTCTACTCTTCGACGACTGGTAAAATCGATTCTCGTGAATCTTGCTAGTTTCGACCTAAAACGATGTATCGCGTTGTTTTGAGCCGGAATACAAGTTTTCGCGCAGTTCTGAGAGAAAAAGTTTACACCTTTCTCTCGTGTACTCTTTGACGACTTGTAAAATTGATGCTCGCAATTTTTGCTCGTTTCGATCTAAAACGATGTATCCCGTTGTTTTGAGCCGGAATACAAGTTTTCGTACAGTTCTGAGAGAAAAAGTTTACAGCTTTCTCTCGTCTACTCTTCGACGACTTGTAAAATCGATGCTCGTGAATCTTCCTAGTTTCGATCTAAAACGATGTATTCCGTTGTTTTAGGCCGGAATACAAGTTTTCGCGCAGTTCCGAGAGAAAAAGTTTACACCTTTCTCTCGTCTACTCTTCGACGACTTGTAAAATCGATGCTCGTGAATCTTGCTAGTTTCGATCTAAAACGATGTATCTCGTTGTTTTGAGCCGGAATACAAGTTTTCGCGCAGTTCTGAGAGAAAAAGTTTACACCTTCCTCTCGTGTACTCTTCGACGACGTGTAAAATCGATGCTCGTGAATCTTCCTAGTTTCGATCTAAAACGATGTATCCCGTTGTTTTGAGCCGGAATACAAGTTTTCGTGCAGTTCTGAGAGAAAACGTTTACACCTTTCTCTCGTCTACTCTTCGACGACTGGTAAAATCGATGCTCGTGAATCTTGCTAGTTTAGACCTAAAACGATGTATCGCGTTGTTTTGAGCCGGAATACAAGTTTTCGCGCAGTTCTGAGAGAAAAAGTTTGCACCTTTCTCTCGTGTACTCTTTGACGACTTGTAAAATCGATGCTCGTGAATTTTGCTCGTTTCGATGTAAAACGATGTACCCCGTTGTTTCGAGCCGGAATACAAGTTTTCGTGCAGTTCTGAGAGAAAAAGTTTACACCTTTCTCTTGTCTTCTCTTCGACGACTGGTAAAATCGATGCTCGTGAATCTTGCTAGTTTAGACCTAAAACGATGTATCGCGTTGTTTTGAGCCGGAATACAAGTTTTCGCGCAGTTCTGAGAGAAAAAGTTTGCACCTTTCTCTCGTGTACTCTTTGACGACTTGTAAAATCGATGCTCGTGAATTTTGCTCGTTTCGATCTAAAACAATGAATCCCGTTGTTTTGAGCCGGAATACAAGTTTTCGTGCAGTTCTGAGAGAAAAAGTTTACACCTTTCTCTTGTCTTCTCTTCGACGACTGGTAAAATCGATGCTCGTGAATCTTGCTAGTTTAGACCTAAAACGATGTATCCCGTTGTTTTGAGCCGGAATACAAGTTTTCGTGCAGTTCTGAGAGAAAAAGTTTACACCTTTCTCTCGTCTACTCTTCGACGACTTGTAAAATCGATGCTGTGAATCTTGCTAGTTTCGATCTAAAACGATGTATTCCGTTGTTTTGAGCCGGAATACAAGTTTTCGCGCAGTTCTGAGAGAAAAAGTTTACACCTTTCTCTCGTCTACTCTTCGACGACTTGTAAAATCGATGCTCGTGAATCTTGCTAGTTTCGATCTAAAACGATGTATCCCGTTGTTTTGAGCCGGAATACAAGTTTTCGCGCAGTTCTGAGAGAAAAAGTTTACGCCTTTTTCTCGTCTACTCTTCGAGGACTTGCAAAATCGATGCTCGTGAATCTTGCTAGTTTCGATCTAAAGCAATGTATCCCGTTGCTTTGAGCCGAAATACAAGTTTTCGCGCAGTTCTGAGAGAAAAAGTTTACACCTTTCTCTCGTCTACTATTCGACGACTTGTAAAATCGATGCTCGTGAATATTGCTAGTTTCGACCTAAAACGATGTATCCCGTTGTTTTGAGCCGGAATACAATTTTTCGCGCAGTTCTGAGAGAAAAAGTTTACACCTTTCTCTCGTGGACTTTCCGACGACTTGTAAAATCGATGCTCGTGAATCCTGCTGGTTACGTTCTAAAACGATGTACCCCGTTGTTTCGAGCCGGAATACAAGTTTTCGTGCAGTTCTGAGAGAAAAAGTTTACACCTTTCTCTCGTGTACTCTTCGACGACTTGTAAAATCGATGCTCGTGAATCTTGCTAGTTTCGATCTAAAACTATTTATCCCGTTGTTTTGAGCCGGAATACAAGTTTTCGCGAAGTTCTGAGAGAAAACGTTTACACCTTTTTCTCGTCTACTATTCGACGACTTGTAAAATCGATGCTCGTGAATCTTGCTAGTTTTGACCTAAAACGATGTATCCCGTTGTTTTGAGCCGGAATACAAGTTTTCGCGCAGTTCTGAGAGAAAAAGTTTACACCTTTCTCTCATGCACTCTTCGACGACATGTAAAATCGATGCTCGTGAATTTTGCTAGTTTCGATCTAAAACGATATATCCTGTTGTTTTGAGCCGGAATACAAGTTTTCGCGCAGTTCGGAGAGAAAACGTTTACACCTTTCTCTCGTCTACTCCTCGACGACTCGTAAAATCGATGCTCGTGAATCTTCCTAGTTTCGATCTAAAACGATGTATCCCGTTGTTTTGAGCCGAAATACAAGTTTTCGCGCAGTTCTGAGAGTTAAAGTTTACACCTTTCTCTCGTGTACTCTTCGACGACATGTAAAATCGATGCTCGTGAATCATGCTAGTTTCCATCTAAAACGATGTATCCTGTTATTTTGAGCCGGAATACAAGTTTTCGCGCAGTTCTGAGAGAAAAAGTTTACACCTTTCTCTCGTGTACTCTTCGACGACTAGTAAAATCGATGCTCGTGAATCTTGCTAGTTTCGATCTAAAACGATGTATCCCGTTGTTTTGAGCCGGAATACAAGTTTTCGCGCAGTTCTGCGAGTTAAAGTTTACACCTTTCTCTCGTCTACTCTTCGAAGATTTGTGAAATCGATGCTCCTGAATCTTGCTAGATTCGATCTAAAACGATGTAACCCGTTGTTTTGAGCCGGAATAAAAGTTTTCGCGTAGTTCTGAGAGAAAAAGTTTACACCTTTCTCTCTTCTATATTCGACAACTTGTAAAATCGATGCTCGTGAAACTTGCTAGTTTCGACCTAAAACGATGTATCCCGTTGTTTTGAGCCGGAATACAAGTTTTCGCGCAGTTCTGAGAGAGAACTTTTACACCTTTCTCTCGTCTACTATTCGAAGACTTGTAAAATCGATGCTCGTGAATCTTGCTAGTTTCGACCTAAAACGATGTATCCCTTTGTTTTGAGCCGGAATACAAGTTTTCGTGCAGTTCTGAGAGAAAAGTTTACACCTTTCTCTCGTGTACTCTTCGACGACTTGTAAAATCGATGCTCGTGAATCATGCTAGTTTCGATCTAAAACGATGTATCCCGTTGTTTTGAGCCGGAATAAAAGTTTTCGCGCAGTTCTGAGAGAAAAAGTTTACACCTTTCTCTCGTGTACTCTTCGACGACTACTAAAATCGATGCTCGTGAATCTTGCTAGTTTCGATCTAAAACGATGTATCCCATTGTTTTGAGCCGGAATACAAGTTTTCGCGCAGTTCTGAGAGTTAAAGTTTACACCTTTCTCTCGTCTACTCTTCGAAGACTTGTGAAATCGATGCTCCTGAATCTTGCTAGATTCGATCTAAAGCGATGTATCCTGTTGTTTTGAGCCGGAATACAAGTCTTCGCGCAGTCCTGAGAGAAAAAGTTTACACATTTCTCTCGTCTACTCTTCGACGACTTGTAATATCGATGCTCGTGAATCTTGCTAGTTTCGATCTAAAACAATGAAACCCGTTGTTTTGAGCCGGAATACAAGTTTTCGCGCAGTTCTGAGAGAAAAAGTTTACACTTTTCTCTCGTCTATATTCGACAACTTGTAAAATCGATGCTCGTGAAACTTGCTAGTTTCGACCTAAAACGATGTATCCCGTTGTTTTGAGCCGGAATGCATGTTTTCGCGCAGATCTCAGAGAAAAAGCTCACACCTTTCTCTCGAGTACTCTTAGACGACTGGTAAAATTGATGCTCGTGAATCTTGCTAGTTTCGATCTAAAACGATGAATCCCGTTGTTTTGAGCCGGAATACAAGTTTTCACGCAGTTCTGAGAGAAAAAGTTTACACCTTTCTCTCGTCTAGTATTCGACGACTTGTAAAATCGATGCTCGTGAAACTTGCTAGTTTCGACCTAAAACGATGTATCCCGATGTTTTGAGCCGGAATACACGTTTTCGCGCAGTTCTGAGAGAAAAAGTTTACACTTTTCTCTCGTGGACTCTCCGACGACTTGTAAAATCGATGCTCGTGAATCTTGCTAGTTACGATCTACAACGATGTATCCCGTTGTTTTGAGCTGGAATAGAAGTTTTCGCGCAGTTCTGAGAGAAAAAGTTTACACCTTTCTCTCGTCTACTATTCGACGACTTGTAAAATCGATGCTCGTGAATATTGCTAGTTTCGACCTAAAACGATGTATCCCGTTGTTTTGAGCCGGAATACAAGTTTTCGCGCAGTTCTGAGAGAAAAAGTATACACCATTCTGTCGTGGACTCTCCGACGACTTGTAAAATCGATGCTCGTGAATCTTGCTAGTTACGATCTAAAACGATGTACCCCGTTGTTTTGAGCCGGAATACAAGTTTTCGTGCAGTTCTGAGAGAAGACATTTACACCTTTTTCTTGTCTACTCTTCGACGACTGGTAAAATCGATTCTCGTGAATCTTGCTAGTTTCGACCTAAAACGATGTATCGCGTTGTTTTGAGCCGGAATACAAGTTTTCGCGCAGTTCTGAGAGAAAAAGTTTACACCTTTCTCTCGTGTACTCTTTGACGACTTGTAAAATTGATGCTCGCAATTTTTGCTCGTTTCGATCTAAAACGATGTATCCCGTTGTTTTGAGCCGGAATACAAGTTTTCGTACAGTTCTGAGAGAAAAAGTTTACAGCTTTCTCTCGTCTACTCTTCGACGACTTGTAAAATCGATGCTCGTGAATCTTCCTAGTTTCGATCTAAAACGATGTATTCCGTTGTTTTAGGCCGGAATACAAGTTTTCGCGCAGTTCCGAGAGAAAAAGTTTACACCTTTCTCTCGTCTACTCTTCGACGACTTGTAAAATCGATGCTCGTGAATCTTGCTAGTTTCGATCTAAAACGATGTATCTCGTTGTTTTGAGCCGGAATACAAGTTTTCGCGCAGTTCTGAGAGAAAAAGTTTACACCTTACTCTCGTGTACTCTTCGACGACGTGTAAAATCGATGCTCGTGAATCTTCCTAGTTTCGATCTAAAACGATGTATCCCGTTGTTTTGAGCCGGAATACAAGTTTTCGTGCAGTTCTGAGAGAAAACGTTTACACCTTTCTCTCGTCTACTCTTCGACGACTGGTAAAATCGATGCTCGTGAATCTTGCTAGTTTAGACCTAAAACGATGTATCGCGTTGTTTTGAGCCGGAATACAAGTTTTCGCGCAGTTCTGAGAGAAAAAGTTTGCACCTTTCTCTCGTGTACTCTTTGACGACTTGTAAAATCGATGCTCGTGAATTTTGCTCGTTTCGATGTAAAACGATGTACCCCGTTGTTTCGAGCCGGAATACAAGTTTTCGTGCAGTTCTGAGAGAAAAAGTTTACACCTTTCTCTTGTCTTCTCTTCGACGACTGGTAAAATCGATGCTCGTGAATCTTGCTAGTTTAGACCTAAAACGATGTATCGCGTTGTTTTGAGCCGGAATACAAGTTTTCGCGCAGTTCTGAGAGAAAAAGTTTGCACCTTTCTCTCGTGTACTCTTTGACGACTTGTAAAATCGATGCTCGTGAATTTTGCTCGTTTCGATCTAAAACAATGAATCCCGTTGTTTTGAGCCGGAATACAAGTTTTCGTGCAGTTCTGAGAGAAAAAGTTTACACCTTTCTCTTGTCTTCTCTTCGACGACTGGTAAAATCGATGCTCGTGAATCTTGCTAGTTTAGACCTAAAACGATGTATCCCGTTGTTTTGAGCCGGAATACAAGTTTTCGTGCAGTTCTGAGAGAAAAAGTTTACACCTTTCTCTCGTCTACTCTTCGACGACTTGTAAAATCGATGCTGTGAATCTTGCTAGTTTCGATCTAAAACGATGTATTCCGTTGTTTTGAGCCGGAATACAAGTTTTCGCGCAGTTCTGAGAGAAAAAGTTTACACCTTTCTCTCGTCTACTCTTCGACGACTTGTAAAATCGATGCTCGTGAATCTTGCTAGTTTCGATCTAAAACGATGTATCCCGTTGTTTTGAGCCGGAATACAAGTTTTCGCGCAGTTCTGAGAGAAAAAGTTTACGCCTTTTTCTCGTCTACTCTTCGAGGACTTGCAAAATCGATGCTCGTGAATCTTGCTAGTTTCGATCTAAAGCAATGTATCCCGTTGCTTTGAGCCGGAATACAAGTTTTCGCGCAGTTCTGAGAGAAAAAGTTTACACCTTTCTCTCGTCTACTATTCGACGACTTGTAAAATCGATGCTCGTGAATATTGCTAGTTTCGACCTAAAACGATGTATCCCGTTGTTTTGAGCCGGAATACAATTTTTCGCGCAGTTCTGAGAGAAAAAGTTTACACCTTTCTCTCGTGGACTTTCCGACGACTTGTAAAATCGATGCTCGTGAATCCTGCTGGTTACGTTCTAAAACGATGTACCCCGTTGTTTCGAGCCGGAATACAAGTTTTCGTGCAGTTCTGAGAGAAAAAGTTTACACCTTTCTCTCGTGTACTCTTCGACGACTTGTAAAATCGATGCTCGTGAATCTTGCTAGTTTCGATCTAAAACTATTTATCCCGTTGTTTTGAGCCGGAATACAAGTTTTCGCGAAGTTCTGAGAGAAAACGTTTACACCTTTTTCTCGTCTACTATTCGACGACTTGTAAAATCGATGCTCGTGAATCTTGCTAGTTTTGACCTAAAACGATGTATCCCGTTGTTTTGAGCCGGAATACAAGTTTTCGCGCAGTTCTGAGAGAAAAAGTTTACACCTTTCTCTCGTGCACTCTTCGACGACATGTAAAATCGATGCTCGTGAATTTTGCTAGTTTCGATCTAAAACGATATATCCTGTTGTTTTGAGCCGGAATACAAGTTTTCGCGCAGTTCGGAGAGAAAACGTTTACACCTTTCTCTCGTCTACTCCTCGACGACTCGTAAAATCGATGCTCGTGAATCTTGCTAGTTTCGATCTAAAACGATGTATCCCGTTGTTTTGAGCCGAAATACAAGTTTTCGCGCAGTTCTGAGAGTTAAAGTTTACACCTTTCTCTCGTGTACTCTTCGACGACATGTAAAATCGATGCTCGTGAATCATGCTAGTTTCCATCTAAAACGATGTATCCTGTTATTTTGAGCCGGAATACAAGTTTTCGCGCAGTTCTGAGAGAAAAAGTTTACACCTTTCTCTCGTGTACTCTTCGACGACTAGTAAAATCGATGCTCGTGAATCTTGCTAGTTTCGATCTAAAACGATGTATCCCGTTGTTTTGAGCCGGAATACAAGTTTTCGCGCAGTTCTGCGAGTTAAAGTTTACACCTTTCTCTCGTCTACTCTTCGAAGATTTGTGAAATCGATGCTCCTGAATCTTGCTAGATTCGATCTAAAACGATGTAACCCGTTGTTTTGAGCCGGAATAAAAGTTTTCGCGTAGTTCTGAGAGAAAAAGTTTACACCTTTCTCTCTTCTATATTCGACAACTTGTAAAATCGATGCTCGTGAAACTTGCTAGTTTCGACCTAAAACGATGTATCCCGTTGTTTTGAGCCGGAATACAAGTTTTCGCGCAGTTCTGAGAGAGAACGTTTACACCTTTCTCTCGTCTACTATTCGAAGACTTGTAAAATCGATGCTCGTGAATCTTGCTAGTTTCGACCTAAAACGATGTATCCCTTTGTTTTGAGCCGGAATACAAGTTTTCGTGCAGTTCTGAGAGAAAAGTTTACACCTTTCTCTCGTGTACTCTTCGACGACTTGTAAAATCGATGCTCGTGAATCATGCTAGTTTCGATCTAAAACGATGTATCCCGTTGTTTTGAGCCGGAATAAAAGTTTTCGCGCAGTTCTGAGAGAAAAAGTTTACACCTTTCTCTCGTGTACTCTTCGACGACTACTAAAATCGATGCTCGTGAATCTTGCTAGTTTCGATCTAAAACGATGTATCCCATTGTTTTGAGCCGGAATACAAGTTTTCGCGCAGTTCTGAGAGTTAAAGTTTACACCTTTCTCTCGTCTACTCTTCGAAGACTTGTGAAATCGATGCTCCTGAATCTTGCTAGATTCGATCTAAAGCGATGTATCCCGTTGTTTTGAGCCGGAATACAAGTCTTCGCGCAGTCCTGAGAGAAAAAGTTTACACATTTCTCTCGTCTACTCTTCGACGACTTGTAATATCGATGCTCGTGAATCTTGCTAGTTTCGATCTAAAACAATGAAACCCGTTGTTTTGAGCCGGAATACAAGTTTTCGCGCAGTTCTGAGAGAAAAAGTTTACACTTTTCTCTCGTCTATATTCGACAACTTGTAAAATCGATGCTCGTGAAACTTGCTAGTTTCGACCTAAAACGATGTATCCCGTTGTTTTGAGCCGGAATGCATGTTTTCGCGCAGATCTCAGAGAAAAAGCTCACACCTTTCTCTCGAGTACTCTTAGACGACTTGTAAAATTGATGCTCGTGAATCTTGCTAGTTTCGATCTAAAACGATGAATCCCGTTGTTTTGAGCCGGAATACAAGTTTTCGCGCAGTTCTGAGAGAAAAAGTTTACACCTTTCTCTCGTCTAGTATTCGACGACTTGTAAAATCGATGCTCGTGAAACTTGCTAGTTTCGACCTAAAACGATGTATCCCGATGTTTTGAGCCGGAATACACGTTTTCGCGCAGTTCTGAGAGAAAAAGTTTACACCTTTCTCTCGTCTACTCTTCGACGACTCGTAAAATCGATGCTCATGAATTTTTCTAGTTTCGATCTTCTCTCGTCTATTCTTCGATGACTCGTAAAATCGATGCTCGTGAATCATGCTAGTTTCGATCTAAAACGGTGTATCCCGTTGTTTTGAGCCGGAATACAAGTTTTCGCGCAGTTCTGAGAGAAAAAGTTTACACCTTTCTCTCGTCTACTCTTCGAAGACTTGTGAAATCGATTCTCGTGAATCTTGCTAGATTCGATCTAAAGCGATGTATCTCGTTGTTTTGAGCCGAAATACAAGTTTTCGCGCAGTTCTGAGAGTTAAAGTTTACACCTTTCTCTCGTGTACTCTTCGACGACATGTAAAATCGATGCTCGTGAATCATGCTAGTTTCCATCTAAAACGATGTATCCTGTTATTTTGAGCCGGAATACAAGTTTTCGCGCAGTTCTGAGAGAAAAAGTTTACACCTTTCTCTCGTGTACTCTTCGACGACTAGTAAAATCGATGCTCGTGAATCTTGCTAGTTTCGATCTAAAACGATGTATCCCGTTGTTTTGAGCCGGAATACAAGTTTTCGCGCAGTTCTGCGAGTTAAAGTTTACACCTTTCTCTCGTCTACTCTTCGAAGATTTGTGAAATCGATGCTCCTGAATCTTGCTAGATTCGATCTAAAACGATGTAACCCGTTGTTTTGAGCCGGAATAAAAGTTTTCGCGTAGTTCTGAGAGAAAAAGTTTACACCTTTCTTTCTTCTATATTCGACAACTTGTAAAATCGATGCTCGTGAAACTTGCTAGTTTCGACCTAAAACGATGTATCCCGTTGTTTTGAGCCGGAATACAAGTTTTCGCGCAGTTCTGAGAGAGAACGTTTACACCTTTCTCTCGTCTACTATTCGAAGACTTGTAAAATCGATGCTCGTGAATCTTGCTAGTTTCGACCTAAAACGATGTATCCCTTTGTTTTGAGCCGGAATACAAGTTTTCGTGCAGTTCTGAGAGAAAAGTTTACACCTTTCTCTCGTGTACTCTTCGACGACTTGTAAAATCGATGCTCGTGAATCATGCTAGTTTCGATCTAAAACGATGTATCCCGTTGTTTTGAGCCGGAATAAAAGTTTTCGCGCAGTTCTGAGAGAAAAAGTTTACACCTTTCTCTCGTGTACTCTTCGACGACTACTAAAATCGATGCTCGTGAATCTTGCTAGTTTCGATCTAAAACGATGTATCCCATTGTTTTGAGCCGGAATACAAGTTTTCGCGCAGTTCTGAGAGTTAAAGTTTACACCTTTCTCTCGTCTACTCTTCGAAGACTTGTGAAATCGATGCTCCTGAATCTTGCTAGATTCGATCTAAAGCGATGTATCCCGTTGTTTTGAGCCGGAATACAAGTCTTCGCGCAGTCCTGAGAGAAAAAGTTTACACATTTCTCTCGTCTACCCTTCCACGACTTGTAATATCGATGCTCGTGAATCTTGCTAGTTTCGATCTAAAACAATGAAACCCGTTGTTTTGAGCCGGAATACAAGTTTTCGCGCAGTTCTGAGAGAAAAAGTTTACACTTTTCTCTCGTCTATATTCGACAACTTGTAAAATCGATGCTCGTGAAACTTGCTAGTTTCGACCTAAAACGATGTATCCCGTTGTTTTGAGCCGGAATGCATGTTTTCGCGCAGATCTCAGAGAAAAAGCTCACACCTTTCTCTCGAGTACTCTTAGACGACTTGTAAAATTGATGCTCGTGAATCTTGCTAGTTTCGATCTAAAACGATGAATCCCGTTGTTTTGAGCCGGAATACAAGTTTTCGCGCAGTTCTGAGAGAAAAAGTTTACACCTTTCTCTCGTCTAGTATTCGACGACTTGTAAAATCGATGCTCGTGAAACTTGCTAGTTTCGACCTAAAACGATGTATCCCGATGTTTTGAGCCGGAATACACGTTTTCGCGCAGTTCTGAGAGAAAAAGTTTACACCTTTCTCTCGTCTACTCTTCGACGACTCGTAAAATCGATGCTCATGAATTTTTCTAGTTTCGATCTTCTCTCGTCTATTCTTCGATGACTCGTAAAATCGATGCTCGTGAATCATGCTAGTTTGGATCTAAAACGGTGTATCCCGTTGTTTTGAGCCGGAATACAAGTTTTCGCGCAGTTCTGAGAGAAAAAGTTTACACCTTTCTCTCGTCTACTCTTCGAAGACTTGTGAAATCGATTCTCGTGAATCTTGCTAGATTCGATCTAAAGCGATGTATCTCGTTGTTTTGAGCCGGAATACAAGTTTTCGCGAGGTTCTGAGAGAAAACGTTTACACCTTTCTCTCGTGTACTCCTCGACGACTTGTAAAATTGATGCTCGTGAATCTTGCTAGTTTCGATCTAAAACTATTTATCCCTTTGTTTTGAGCCGGAATACAAGTTTTCGCGCAGTTCTGAGAGAAAATGTTTACACCTTGCTCTCGTGTACTCTTCGACGACTTGTAAAATCGATGCTCGTGAGTCATGCTAGTTTCGATCTAAAACGATGTATCCCGTTGTTTTGAGCCGGAATACAAGTTTTCGTGCAGTTCTGAGAGAAAAGTTTACACCTTTCTCTCGTGTACTCTTCGACGACTTGTAAAATCGATGCTCGTGAATCATGCTAGTTTCGATCTAAAACGATGTATCCCGTTGTTTTGAGCCGGAATACAAGTTTTCGCGAAGTTCTGAGAGAAAACGTTTACACCTTTTTCTCGTCTACTATTCGACGACTTGTAAAATCGATGCTCGTGAATCTTGCCAGTTTTGACCTAAAACGATGTATCCCGTTGTTTTGAGCCGGAATACAAGTTTTCGCGCAGTTCTGAGAGAAAAAGTTTACACCTTTCTCTCGTGTACTCTTCGACGACATGTAAAATCGATGCTCGTGAATTTTGCTAGTTTCGATCTAAAACGATATATCCTGTTGTTTTGAGCCGGAATACAAGTTTTCGCGCAGTTCGGAGAGAAAACGTTTACACCTTTCTCTCGTCTACTATTCGAAGACTTGTAAAATCGATGCTCGTGAATCTTGCTAGTTTCGACCTAAAACGATGTATCCCTTTGTTTTGAGCCGGAATACAAGTTTTCGCGCAGTTCTGAGAGAAAATGTTTACACCTTGCTCTCGTGTACTCTTCGACGACTTGTAAAATCGATGCTCGTGAGTCATGCTAGTTTCGATCTAAAACGATGTATCCCGTTGTTTTGAGCCGGAATACAAGTTTTCGTGCAGTTCTGAGAGAAACGTTTACACCTTTCTCTCGTGTACTCTTCGACGACTTGTAAAATCGATGCTCGTGAATCATGCTAGTTTCGATCTAAAACGATGTATCCCGTTGTTTTGAGCCGGAATACAAGTTTTCGCGAAGTTCTGAGAGAAAACGTTTACACCTTTTTCTCGTCTACTATTCGACGACTTGTAAAATCGATGCTCGTGAATCTTGCTAGTTTTGACCTAAAACGATGTATCCCGTTGTTTTGAGCCGGAATACAAGTTTTCGCGCAGTTCTGAGAGAAAAAGTTTACACCTTTCTCTCGTGTACTCTTCGACGACATGTAAAATCGATGCTCGTGAATTTTGCTAGTTTCGATCTAAAACGATATATCCTGTTGTTTTGAGCCGGAATACAAGTTTTCGCGCAGTTCGGAGAGAAAACGTTTACACCTTTCTCTCGTCTACTCTTCGACGACTTGTAAAATCGATGCTCGTGAATCATGCTAGTTTCGATCTAAAACGATGTATCCCGTTGTTTTGAGCCGGAATAAATGTTTTCGCGCAGTTCTGAGAGAAAAAGTTTACACCTTTCTCTCGTGTACTCTTCGACAACTTGTAAAATCGATGCTCGTGAATCTTGCTAGTTTCGACCTAAAACGATGTATCCCGTTGTTTTGACCCGGAATACATGTTTTCGCGCAGATCTCAGAGAAAAAGTTCACACCTTTCTCTCGAGTACTCTAAGACGACTTGTAAAATTGATGCTCGTGAATCTTGCTAGTTTCGATCTAAAACGATGAATAACGTTGTTTTGAGCCGGAATACAAGTTTTCGCGCAGTTCTGAGAGAAAAAGTTTACACCTTTCTCTCGTCTAGTATTCGACGACTCGTAAAATCGATGCTCGTGAAACTTGCTAGTTTCGACCTAAAACGATGTATCCCGTTGTTTTGAGCCGGAATACACGTTTTCGCGCAGTTCTGAGAGAAAAAGTTTACACCTTTCTCTCGTCTACTCTTCGACGACTCGTAAAATCGATGCTCATGAATTTTGCTCGTTTCGATCTTCTCTCGTCTATTCTTCGATGACTCGTAAAATCGATGCTCGTTAATCATGCTAGTTTCGATCTAAAACGGTGTATCCCGTTGTTTTGAGCCGGAATACAAGTTTTCGCGCAGTTCTGAGAGAAAAAAGTTTACACCTTTCTCTCGTCTACTCTTCGAAGACTTGTGAAATTGATTCTCGTGAATCTTGCTAGATTCGATCTAAAGCGATGTATCTCGTTGTTTTGAGCCGGAATACAAGTTTTCGCGAGGTTCTGAGAGAAAACGTTTACACCTTTCTCTCGTGTACTCTTCGACGACATGTAAAATCGATGCTCGTGAATCATGCTAGTTTCCATCTAAAACGATGTATCCTGTTGTTTTGAGCCGGAATACAAGTTTTCGCGCAGTTCTGAGAGAAAAAGTTTACACCTTTCTCTCGTGTACTCTTCGACGACTAGTAAAATCGATGCTCGTGAATCTTGCTAGTTTCGATCTAAAACGATGTATCCCGTTGTTTTGAGCCGGAATACAAGTTTTCGCGCAGTTCTGAGAGTTAAAGTTTACACCTTTCTCTCGTCTACTCTTCGAAGACTTGTGAAATCGATGCTCCTGAATCTTGCTAGATTCGATCTAAAGCGATGTATCCCGTTGTTTTGCGCCGGAATACAAGTTTTCGCGCAGTTCTGAGAGAAAAAGTTTACACATTTCTCTCGTCTACTCTTCGACGACCTGTAATATCGATGCTCGTGAATCTTGCTAGTTTCGATCTAAAACGATGTAACCCGTTGTTTTGAGCCGGAATAAAAGTTTTCGCGTAGTTCTGAGAGAAAACGTTTACACCTTTCTCTCGTCTATATTCGACAACTTGTAAAATCGATGCTCGTGAAACTTGCTAGTTTCGACCTAAAACGATGTATCCCGTTGTTTTGAGCCGGAATACAAGTTTTCGCGCAGTTCTGAGAGAGAACGTTTACACCTTTCTCTCGTCTACTATTCGAAGACTTGTAAAATCGATGCTCGTGAATCTTGCTAGTTTCGACCTAAAACGATGTATCCCTTTGTTTTGAGCCGGAATACAAGTTTTCGCGCAGTTCTGAGAGAAAATGTTTACACCTTGCTCTCGTGTACTCTTCGACGACTTGTAAAATCGATGCTCGTGAATCATGCTAGTTTCGATCTAAAACGATGTATCCCGTTGTTTTGAGCCGGAATACAAGTTTTCGTGCAGTTCTGAGAGAAAAGTTTACACCTTTCTCTCGTGTACTCTTCGACGACTTGTAAAATCGATGCTCGTGAATCATGCTAGTTTCGATCTAAAACGATGTATCCCGTTGTTTTGAGCCGGAATAAAAGTTTTCGCGCAGTTCTGAGAGAAAAAGTTTACACCTTTCTCTCGTCTACTCTTCGAAGACTTGTGAAATCGATGCTCCTGAATCTTGCTAGATTCGATCTAAAGCGATGTATCCCGTTGTTTTGAGCCGGAATACAAGTCTTCGCGCAGTCCTGAGAGAAAAAGTTTACACATTTCTCTCGTCTACTCTTCGACGACTTGTAATATCGATGCTCGTGAATCTTGCTAGTTTCGATCTAAAACAATGAAACCCGTTGTTTTGAGCCGGAATACAAGTTTTCGCGCAGTTCTGAGAGAAAAAGTTTACACCTTTCTCTCGTCTATATTCGACAACTTGTAAAATCGATGCTCGTGAAACTTGCTAGTTTCGACCTAAAACGATGTATCCCGTTGTTTTGAGCCGGAATACATGTTTTCGCGCAGATCTCAGAGAAAAAGTTCACACCTTTCTCTCGAGTACTCTTAGACGACTTGTAAAATTGATGCTCGTGAATCTTGCTAGTTTCGATCTAAAACGATGAATCCCGTTGTTTTGAGCCGGAATACAAGTTTTCGCGCAGTTCTGATAGAAAAAGTTTACACCTTTCTCTCGTCTAGTATTCGACGACTTGTAAAATCGATGCTCGTGAAACTTGCTAGTTTCGACCTAAAACGATGTATCCCGTTGTTTTGAGCCGGAATACACGTTTTCGCGCAGTTCTGAGAGAAAAAGTTTACACCTTTCTCTCGTCTACTCTTCGACGACTCGTAAAATCGATGCTCATGAATTTTGCTAGTTTCGATCTTCTCTCGTCTATTCTTCGATGACTCGTAAAATCGATGCTCATGAATCATGCTAGTTTCGATCTAAAACGGTGTATCCCGTTGTTTTGAGCCGGAATACAAGTTTTCGCGCAGTTCTGAGAGAAAAAGTTTACACCTTTCTCTCGTGTACTCTTCGACGACTAGTAAAATCGATGCTCGTGAATCTTGCTAGTTTCGATCTAAAACGATGTATCCCGTTGTTTTGAGCCGGAATTCAGGTTTTCGCGCAGTTCTGAGAGTTAAAGTTTACACCTTTCTCTCGTCTACTCTTCGAAGACTTGTGAAATCGATGCTCCTGAATCTTGCTAGATTCGATCTAAAGTGATGTATCCCGTTGTTTTGCGCCGGAATACAAGTTTTCGTGCAGTTCTGAGAGAAAAGTTTACACCTTTCTCTTGTGTACTCTTCGACGACTTGTAAAATCGATGCTCGTGAATCATGCTAGTTTCGATCTAAAACGATGTATCCCATTGTTTTGAGCCGGAATACAAGTTTTCGCGCAGTTCTGAGAGAAAAAGTTTACACCTTTCTCTCGTCTACTCTTCGACGACTTGTAAAATCAATGCTCGTATAACTTGCTAGTTTCGATCTACAACGATGTATCGCGTTGTTTTGAGCTGGAATAGAAGTTTTCGCGCAGTTCTGAGAGAAAAAGTTTACACCTTTCTCTCGTCCACTCTTCGACGACTTGTAAAATCGATGCTCGTGAATCTTGCTAGTTTCGACCTAAAACGATGTATCCCGTTGTTTTGAGCCGGAATACAAGTTTTCGCGCAGTTCTGAGAGAAATATTTTACACCTTTCTCTCGTCTACTATTCGACGACTTCTAATATCGATGGTCGTGAATATTGCTAGTTTCGACCTAAAACGATGTATCCCGTTGTTTTGAGCCGGAATACAAGTTTTCGCGCAGTTCTGAGAGAAAAAGTTTACACCTTTCTCTCGTGGACTCTCAGACGACTTGTAAAATCGATGCTCGTGAATCTTGCTAGTTACGATCTAACACGATGTACCCCGTTGTTTTGAGCCGGCATACAAGTTTTCGCGCACTTCTGAGAGAAAAAGTTTACACCTTTCTCTCGTGTACTCATTGACGACTTGTAAAATCGAAGCTCGCGAATTTTGCTCGTTTCGATCTAAAACGATGTATCCCGTTGTTTTGAGCCGGAATACAAGTTTTCGTGCAGTTCTGAGAGAAAACGTTTACAACTTTCTCTCGTCTACTCTTCGACGACTTGTAAAATCGATGCTCGTGAATCTTGCTAGTTTCGATCTAAAACGATGTATTCCGTTGTTTTAGGCCGGAATACAAGTTTTCGCGCAGTTCTGAGAGAAAAAGTTTACACCTTTCTCTCGTCCACTCTTCGACGACTTGTAAAATCGATGCTCGTGAATCTTCCTAGTTTCGACCTAAAACGATGTATCCCGTTGTTTTGAGCCGGAATACAAGTTTTCGCGCAGTTCTGAGAGAAAAAGTTTACACCTTTCTCTCGTCTACTATTCGAAGACTTGTAAAATCGATGCTCGTGAATATTGTTAGTTTCGACCTAAAACGATGTACCCCGTTGTTTTGAGCCGGAATACATGTTTTCGTGCAGTTCTGAGAGAAAAAGTTTACACCTTTCTCTTGTCTACTCTTCGACGACTGGTAAAATCGATGCTCGTGAATCTTGCTAGTTTCGACCTAAAACGATGCATCGCGTTGTTTTGAGCCGGAATACAAGTTTTCGTGCAGTTCTGAGAGAAAAAGTTTACACCTTTCTCTTGTCTACTCTTCGACGACTGGTAAAATCGATGCTCGTGAATCTTGCTAGTTTCGAACTAAAACGATGTATCGCGTTGTTTTGAGCCGGAATACAAGTTTTCGCGCAGTTCTGAGAGAAAAAGTTTACACCTTTCTCTCGTCTACTCTTCGAAGACTTGTAAAATCGATGCCCGTGAATCTTGCTAGTTTCGATCTAAAACGATGTATCTCGTTGTTTTGAGCCGCAATACAAGTTTTCGCGCAGTTCTGAGTGAAAATTTTACACCTTTCTCTCGTCTACTCTTCGAAGACTTGTAAAATCGATGCTCGTGAATCTTGCTAGTTTCAATCTAAAACGATGTATCCCGTTTTTTTGAGCTGATATACAAGTTTTGGCGCAGTTCTGAGAGAAAAAGTTTACACCTTTCTCTCGTCTACTCTTCGACGACTTGTAAAATCAATGCTCGTATATCTTGCTAGTTTCGATCTACAACGATGTATCCCGTTGTTTTGAGCTGGAATAGAAGTTTTCGCGCAGTTCTGAGAGAAAACGTTTACACCTTTCTCTCGTCTACTATTCGATGACTTGTAAAATCGATGCTCGTGAATATTGCTAGTTTCGACCTAAAACGATGTATCCCGTTGTTTTGAGCCGGAATACAAGTTTTCGCGCAGTTCTGAGAGAAAAAGCTTACACCGTTCTCTCGTGGACTCTCCGACGACTTGTATAATCGATGCTCGTGAATCTTGCTAGTTACGATCTAAAACGATGTACCCCGTTTTTTTTTGAACCGGAAGACAAGTTTTGGCGCAGTTCTGAGAGAAAAAGTTTACACCTTTCTCTCGTCTACTCTTCGACGACTTGTAAAATCAATGCTCGTATATCTTGCTAGTTTCGATCTACAACGATGTATCCCGTTGTTTTGAGCTGGAATAGAAGTTTTCGCGCAGTTCTGAGAGAAAAAGTTTACACCTTTCTCTCGTCCACTCTTCGACGACTTGTAAAATCGATGCTCGTGAATCTTGCTAGTTTCGACCTAAAACGATGTATCCCGTTGTTTTGAGCCGGAATACAAGTTTTCGCGCAGTTCTGAGAGAAATATTTTACACCTTTCTCTCGTCTACTATTCGACGACTTCTAATATCGATGCTCGTGAATATTGCTAGTTTCGACCTAAAACGATGTATCCCGTTGTTTTGAGCCGGAATACAAGTTTTCGCGCAGTTCTGAGAGAAAAAGTTTACACCTTTCTCTCGTGGACTCTCAGACGACTTGTAAAATCTATGCTCGTGAATCTTGCTAGTTACGATCTAACACGATGTACCCCGTTGTTTTGAGCCGGCATACAAGTTTTCGCGCAGTTCTGAGAGAAAAAGTTTACACCTTTCTTTCGTGTACTCATTGACGACTTGTAAAATCGAAGCTCGCGAATTTTGCTCGTTTCGATCTAAAACGATGTATCCCGTTGTTTTGAGCCGGAATACAAGTTTTCGTGCAGTTCTGAGAGAAAAAGTTTACAATTTTCTCTCGTCTACTCTTCGACGACTTGTAAAATCGATGCTCGTGAATCTTGCTAGTTTCGATCTAAAACGATGTATTCCGTTGTTTTAGGCCGGAATACAAGTTTTCGCGCAGTTCTGAGAGAAAAAGTTTACACCTTTCTCTCGTCCACTCTTCGACGACTTGTAAAATCGATGCTCGTGAATCTTCCTAGTTTCGACCTAAAACGATGTATCCCGTTGTTTTGAGCCGGAATACAAGTTTTCGCGCAGTTCTGAGAGAAAAAGTTTACACCTTTCTCTCGTCTACTATTCGAAGACTTGTAAAATCGATGCTCGTGAATATTGTTAGTTTCGACCTAAAACGATGTACCCCGTTGTTTTGAGCCGGAATACATGTTTTCGTGCAGTTCTGAGAGAAAAAGTTTACACCTTTCTCTTGTCTATTCTTCGACGACTGGTAAAATCGATGCTCGTGAATCTTGCTAGTTTCGACCTAAAACGATGCATCGCGTTGTTTTGAGCCGGAATACAAGTTTTCGTGCAGTTCTGAGAGAAAAAGTTTACACCTTTCTCTTGTCTACTCTTCGACGACTGGTAAAATCGATGCTCGTGAATCTTGCTAGTTTCGACCTAAAACGATGTATCGCGTTGTTTTGAGCCGGAATACAAGTTTTCGCGCAGTTCTGAGAGAAAAAGTTTACACCTTTCTCTCGTCTACTCTTCGAAGACTTGTAAAATCGATGCCCGTGAATCTTGCTAGTTTCGATCTAAAACGATGTATCTCGTTGTTTTGAGCCGCAATACAAGTTTTCGCGCAGTTCTGAGTGAAAAAGTTTACACGTTTCTCTCGTCTGCTCTTCGAAGACTTGTAAAATCGATGCTCGTGAATCTTGCTAGTTTCAATCTAAAACGATGTATCCCGTTTTTTTGAGCTGGAATAGAAGTTTTGGCGCAGTTCTGAGAGAAAACGTTTACACCTTTCTCTCGTCTACTATTCGATGACTTGTAAAATCGATGCTCGTGAATATTGCTAGTTTCGACCTAAAACGATGTATCCCGGTGTTTTGAGCCGGAATACAAGTTTTCGCGCAGTTCTGAGAGAAAAAGTTTACACCGTTCTCTCGTGGACTCTCCGACGACTTGTAAAATCGATGCTCGTGAATCTTGCTAGTTACGATCTAAAACGATGTACCCCGTTTTTTTTGAGCCGGAATACAAGTTTTGGCGCAGTTCTGAGAGAAAAAGTTTACACCTTTCTCTCGTCCACTCTTCGACGACTTGTAAAATCGATGCTCGTGAATCTTCCTAGTTTCGACCTAAAACGATGTATCCCGTTGTTTTGAGCCGGAATACAAGTTTTCGCGCAGTTCTGAGAGAAATATTTTACACCTTTCTCTCGTCTACTATTCGACGACTTCTAATATCGATGCTCGTGAATATTGCTAGTTTCGACCTAAAACGATGTATCCCGTTGTTTTGAGCCGGAATACAAGTTTTCGCGCAGTTCTGAGAGAAAAAGTTTACACCTTTCTCTCGTGGACTCTCAGACGACTTGTAAAATCGATGCTCGTGAATCTTGCTAGTTACGATCTAACACGATGTACCCCGTTGTTTTGAGCCGGCATACAAGTTTTCGCGCAGTTCTGAGAGAAAAAGTTTACACCTTTCTCTCGTGTACTCATTGACGACTTGTAAATTCGATGCTCGCGAATTTTGCTCCTTTCGATCTAAAACGATGTATCCCGTTGTTTTGAGCCGGAATACAAGTTTTCGTGCAGTTCTGAGAGAAAAAGTTTACACCTTTCTCTCGTCCACTCTTCGACGACTTGTAAAATCGATGCTCGTGAATCTTCCTAGTTTCGAGCTAAAACGATGTATCCCGTTGTTTTGAGCCGGAATACAAGTTTTCGCGCAGTTCTGAGAGAAAAAGTTTACACCTTTCTCTCGTCTACTCTTCGAGGACTTGAAAAATCGATGCTCGTGAATCTTGCTAGTTTCGATCTAAAACGATGTATCCCGTTGTTTTGAGCCGGAATAAAAGTTTTCGCGCAGTTCTGAGAGAAAAAGTTTACACCTTTCTCTCGTCCACTCTTCGACGACTTGTAAAATCGATGCTCGTGAATCTTGCTAGTTTCGACCTAAAACGATGTATCCCGTTGTTTTGAGTCGGAATACAAGTTTTCGCGCAATTCTGAGAGAAATATTTTACACCTTTCTCTCGTCTACTATTCGAAGATTTGTAAAATCGATGCTCGTGAATATTGTTAGTTTCGACCTAAAACGATGTACCCCGTTGTTTTGAGCCGGAATACATGTTTTCGTGCAGTTCTGAGAGAAAAAGTTTACACCTTTCTCTTGTGTACTCTTCGACGACTTGTAAAATCGATGCTCGTGAATCATGCTAGTTTCGATCTAAAACGATGTATCCCATTGTTTTGAGCCGGAATACAAGTTTTCGCGCAGTTCTGAGAGAAAAAGTTTACACCTTTCTCTCGTCTACTCTTCGACGACTTGTAAAATCAATGCTCGTATATCTTGCTAGTTTCGATCTACAACGATGTATCGCGTTGTTTTGAGCTGGAATAGAAGTTTTCGCGCAGTTCTGAGAGAAAAAGTTTACACCTTTCTCTCGTCCACTCTTCGACGACTTGTAAAATCGATGCTCGTGAATCTTGCTAGTTTCGACCTAAAACGATGTATCCCGTTGTTTTGAGCCGGAATACAAGTTTTCGCGCAGTTCTGAGAGAAATATTTTACACCTTTCTCTCGTCTACTATTCGACGACTTCTAATATCGATGCTCGTGAATATTGCTAGTTTCGACCTAAAACGATGTATCCCGTTGTTTTGAGCCGGAATACAAGTTTTCGCGCAGTTCTGAGAGAAAAAGTTTACACCTTTCTCTCGTGGACTCTCAGACGACTTGTAAAATCGATGCTCGTGAATCTTGCTAGTTACGATCTAACACGATGTACCCCGTTGTTTTGAGCCGGCATACAAGTTTTCGCGCACTTCTGAGAGAAAAAGTTTACACCTTTCTCTCGTGTACTCATTGACGACTTGTAAAATCGAAGCTCGCGAATTTTGCTCGTTTCGATCTAAAACGATGTATCCCGTTGTTTTGAGCCGGAATACAAGTTTTCGTGCAGTTCTGAGAGAAAAAGTTTACAACTTTCTCTCGTCTACTCTTCGACGACTTGTAAAATCGATGCTCGTGAATCTTGCTAGTTTCGATCTAAAACGATGTATTCCGTTGTTTTAGGCCGGAATACAAGTTTTCGCGCAGTTCTGAGAGAAAAAGTTTACACCTTTCTCTCGTCCACTCTTCGACGACTTGTAAAATCGATGCTCGTGAATCTTCCTAGTTTCGACCTAAAACGATGTATCCCGTTGTTTTGAGCCGGAATACAAGTTTTCGCGCAGTTCTGAGAGAAAAAGTTTACACCTTTCTCTCGTCTACTATTCGAAGACTTGTAAAATCGATGCTCGTGAATATTGTTAGTTTCGACCTAAAACGATGTACCCCGTTGTTTTGAGCCGGAATACATGTTTTCGTGCAGTTCTGAGAGAAAAAGTTTACACCTTTCTCTTGTCTACTCTTCGACGACTGGTAAAATCGATGCTCGTGAATCTTGCTAGTTTCGACCTAAAACGATGCATCGCGTTGTTTTGAGCCGGAATACAAGTTTTCGTGCAGTTCTGAGAGAAAAAGTTTACACCTTTCTCTTGTCTACTCTTCGACGACTGGTAAAATCGATGCTCGTGAATCTTGCTAGTTTCGAACTAAAACGATGTATAGCGTTGTTTTGAGCCGGAATACAAGTTTTCGCGCAGTTCTGAGAGAAAAAGTTTACACCTTTCTCTCGTCTACTCTTCGAAGACTTGTAAAATCGATGCCCGTGAATCTTGCTAGTTTCGATCTAAAACGATGTATCTCGTTGTTTTGAGCCGCAATACAAGTTTTCGCGCAGTTCTGAGTGAAAATTTTACACCTTTCTCTCGTCGACTCTTCGAAGACTTGTAAAATCGATGCTCGTGAATCTTGCTAGTTTCAATCTAAAACGATGTATCCCGTTTTTTTGAGCTGATATACAAGTTTTGGCGCAGTTCTGAGAGAAAAAGTTTACACCTTTCTCTCGTCTACTCTTCGACGACTTGTAAAATCAATGCTCGTATATCTTGCTAGTTTCGATCTACAACGATGTATCCCGTTGTTTTGAGCTGGAATAGAAGTTTTCGCGCAGTTCTGAGAGAAAACGTTTACACCTTTCTCTCGTCTACTATTCGATGACTTGTAAAATCGATGCTCGTGAATATTGCTAGTTTCGACCTGAAACGATGTATCCCGTTGTTTTGAGCCGGAATACAAGTTTTCGCGCAGTTCTGAGAGAAAAAGTTTACACCGTTCTCTCGTGGACTCTCCGACGACTTGTATAATCGATGCTCGTGAATCTTGCTAGTTACGATCTAAAACGATGTACCCCGTTTTTTTTTGAACCGGAAGACAAGTTTTGGCGCAGTTCTGAGAGAAAAAGTTTACACCTTTCTCTCGTCTACTCTTCGACGACTTGTAAAATCAATGCTCGTATATCTTGCTAGTTTCGATCTACAACGATGTATCCCGTTGTTTTGAGCTGGAATAGAAGTTTTCGCGCAGTTCTGAGAGAAAAAGTTTACACCTTTCTCTCGTCCACTCTTCGACGACTTGTAAAATCGATGCTCGTGAATCTTGCTAGTTTCGACCTAAAACGATGTATCCCGTTGTTTTGAGCCGGAATACAAGTTTTCGCGCAGTTCTGAGAGAAATATTTTACACCTTTCTCTCGTCTACTATTCGACGACTTCTAATATCGATGCTCGTGAATATTGCTAGTTTCGACCTAAAACGATGTATCCCGTTGTTTTGAGCCGGAATACAAGTTTTCGCGCAGTTCTGAGAGAAAAAGTTTACACCTTTCTCTCGTGGACTCTCAGACGACTTGTAAAATCTATGCTCGTGAATCTTGCTATTACGATCTAACACGATGTACCCCGTTGTTTTGAGCCGGCATACAAGTTTTCGCGCAGTTCTGAGAGAAAAAGTTTACACCTTTCTTTCGTGTACTCATTGACGACTTGTAAAATCGAAGCTCGCGAATTTTGCTCGTTTCGATCTAAAACGATGTATCCCGTTGTTTTGAGCCGGAATACAAGTTTTCGTGCAGTTCTGAGAGAAAAAGTTTACAATTTTCTCTCGTCTACTCTTCGACGACTTGTAAAATCGATGCTCGTGAATCTTGCTAGTTTCGATCTAAAACGATGTATTCCGTTGATTTAGGCCGGAATACAAGTTTTCGCGCAGTTCTGAGAGAAAAAGTTTACACCTTTCTCTCGTCCACTCTTCGACGACTTGTAAAATCGATGCTCGTGAATCTTCCTAGTTTCGACCTAAAACGATGTATCCCGTTGTTTTGAGCCGGAATACAAGTTTTCGCGCAGTTCTGAGAGAAAAAGTTTACACCTTTCTCTCGTCTACTATTCGAAGACTTGTAAAATCGATGCTCGTGAATATTGTTAGTTTCGACCTAAAACGATGTACCCCGTTGTTTTGAGCCGGAATACATGTTTTCGTGCAGTTCTGAGAGAAAAAGTTTACACCTTTCTCTTGTCTACTCTTCGACGACTGGTAAAATCGATGCTCGTGAATCTTGCTAGTTTCGACCTAAAACGATGCATCGCGTTGTTTTGAGCCGGAATACAAGTTTTCGTGCAGTTCTGAGAGAAAAAGTTTACACCTTTCTCTCGTCTACTCTTCGAAGACTTGTAAAATCGATGCCCGTGAATCTTGCTAGTTTCGATCTAAAACGATGTATCTCGTTGTTTTGAGCCGCAATACAAGTTTTCGCGCAGTTCTGAGTGAAAAAGTTTACACCTTTCTCTCGTCTACTCTTCGAAGACTTGTAAAATCGATGCTCGTGAATCTTGCTAGTTTCAATCTAAAACGATGTATCCCGTTTTTTTGAGCTGGAATACAAGTTTTGGCGCAGTTCTGAGAGAAAACGTTTACACCTTTCTCTCGTCTACTATTCGATGACTTGTAAAATCGATGCTCGTGAATATTGCTAGTTTCGACCTAAAACGATGTATCCCGGTGTTTTGAGCCGGAATACAAGTTTTCGCGCAGTTCAGAGAGAAAAAGTTTACACCGTTCTCTCGTGGACTCTCCGACGACTTGTAAAATCGATGCTCGTGAATCTTGCTAGTTACGATCTAAAACGATGTACCCCGTTTTTTTTGAGCCGGAATACAAGTTTTGGTGCAGTTCTGAGAGAAAAAGTTTACACCTTTCTCTCGTCCACTCTTCGACGACTTGTAAAATCGATGCTCGTGAATCTTTCTAGTTTCGACCTAAAACGATGTATCCCGTTGTTTTGAGCCGGAATACAAGTTTTCGCGCAGTTCTGAGAGAAAAAGTTTACACCTTTCTCTCGTCTACTATTCGAGGACTTGCAAAATCGATGCTCGTGAATCTTGCTAGTTTCGATCTAAAACGATGTATCCCGTTGTTTTGAGCCGGAATAAAAGTTTTCGCGCAGTTCTGAGAGAAAAAGTTTACACTTTTCTCTCGTCCACTCGTCGACGACTTGTAAAATCGATGCTCGTGAATCTTGCTAGTTTCGACCTAAAACGATGTATCCCGTTGTTTTGAGCCGGAATACAAGTTTTCGCGCAGTTCTGAGAGAAATATTTTACACCTTTCTCTCGTCTACTATTCGACGACTTCTAATATTGATGCTCGTGAATATTGCTAGTTTCGACCTAAAACGATGTATCCCGTTGTTTTGAGCCGGAATACAAGTTTTCGCGCAGTTCTGAGAGAAAAAGTTTACACCTTTCTCTCGTGGACTCTCAGACGACTTGTAAAATCGAAGCTCGCGAATTTTGCTCGTTTCGATCTAAAACGATGTATCCCGTTGTTTTGAGCCGGAATACAAGTTTTCGTGCAGTTCTGAGAGAAAAAGTTTACAAATTTCTCTCGTCTACTCTTCGACGACTTGTAAAATCGATGCTCGTGAATCTTGCTAGTTTCGATCTAAAACGATGTATTCCGTTGTTTTAGGCCGGAATACAAGTTTTCGCGCAGTTCTGAGAGAAAAAGTTTACACCTTTCTCTCGTCCACTCTTCGACGACTTGTAAAATCGATGCTCGTGAATCTTCCTAGTTTCGACCTAAAACGATGTATCCCGTTGTTTTGAGCCGGAATACAAGTTTTCGCGCAGTTCTGAGAGAAAAAGTTTACACCTTTCTCTCGTCTACTATTCGAAGACTTGTAAAATCGATGCTCGTGAATATTGTTAGTTTCGACCTAAAACGATGTACCCCGTTGTTTTGAGCCGGAATACATGTTTTCGTGCAGTTCTGAGAGAAAAAGTTTACACCTTTCTCTTGTCTACTCTTCGACGACTGGTAAAATCGATGCTCGTGAATCTTGCTAGTTTCGACCTAAAACGATGCATCGCGTTGTTTTGAGCCGGAATACAAGTTTTCGTGCAGTTCTGAGAGAAAAAGTTTACACCTTTCTCTTGTCTACTCTTCGACGACTGGTAAAATCGATGCTCGTGAATCTTGCTAGTTTCGACCTAAAACGATGTATCGCGTTGTTTTGAGCCGGAATACAAGTTTTCGCGCAGTTCTGAGAGAAAAAGTTTACACCTTTCTCTCGTCTACTCTTCGAAGACTTGTAAAATCGATGCCCGTGAATCTTGCTAGTTTCGATCTAAAACGATGTATCTCGTTGTTTTGAGCCGCAATACAAGTTTTCGCGCAGTTCTGAGTGAAAAAGTTTACACCTTTCTCTCGTCTACTCTTCGAAGACTTGTAAAATCGATGCTCGTGAATCTTGCTAGTTTCAATCTAAAACGATGTATCCCGTTTTTTTGAGCTGGAATACAAGTTTTCGCGCAGTTCTGAGAGAAAACGTTTACACCTTTCTATCGTCTACTATTCGATGACTTGTAAAATCGATGCTCGTGAATATTGCTAGTTTCGACCTAAAACGATGTATCCCGGTGTTTTGAGCCGGAATACAAGTTTTCGCGCAGTTCTGAGAGAAAAAGTTTACACCGTTCTCTCGTGGACTCTCCGACGACTTGTAAAATCGATGCTCGTGAATCTTGCTAGTTACGATCTAAAACGATGTACCCCGTTTTTTTTGAGCCGGAATACAAGTTTTGGCGCAGTTCTGAGAGAAAAAGTTTACACCTTTCTCTCGTCCACTCTTCGACGACTTGTAAAATCGATGCTCGTGAATCTTCCTAGTTTCGACCTAAAACGATGTATCCCGTTGTTTTGAGCCGGAATACAAGTTTTCGCGCAGTTCTGAGAGAAAAAGTTTACACCTTTCTCTCGTCTACTATTCGAGGACTTGCAAAATCGATGCTCGTGAATCTTGCTAGTTTCGATCTAAAACGATGTATCCCGTTGTTTTGAGCCGGAATAAAAGTTTTCGCGCAGTTCTGAGAGAAAAAGTTTACACTTTTCTCTCGTCCACTCTTCGACGACTTGTAAAATCGATGCTCGTGAATCTTGCTAGTTTCGACCTAAAACGATGTATCCCGTTGTTTTGAGCCGGAATACAAGTTTTCGCGCAGTTCTGAGAGAAATATTTTACACCTTTCTCTCGTCTACTATTCGACGACTTCTAATATCGATGCTCGTGAATATTGCTAGTTTCGACCTAAAACGATGTATCCCGTTGTTTTGAGCCGGAATACAAGTTTTCGCGCAGTTCTGAGAGAAAAAGTTTACACCTTTCTCTCGTGGACTCTCAGACGACTTGTAAAATCGATGCTCGTGAATCTTGCTAGTTACGATCTAACACGATGTACCCCGTTGTTTTGAGCCGGCATACAAGTTTTCGCGCAGTTCTGAGAGAAAAAGTTTACACCTTTCTCTCGTGTACTCATTGACGACTTGTAAATTTGATGCTCGCGAATTTTGCTCCTTTCGATCTAAAACGATGTATCCCGTTGTTTTGAGCCGGAATACAAGTTTTCGTGCAGTTCTGAGAGAAAAAGTTTACACCTTTCTCTCGTCCACTCTTCGACGACTTGTAAAATCGA
Source organism: Amblyomma americanum (assembly GCF_052857255.1). Taxonomy (NCBI): domain Eukaryota; kingdom Metazoa; phylum Arthropoda; class Arachnida; order Ixodida; family Ixodidae; genus Amblyomma; species Amblyomma americanum. The sequence goes on from NW_027526493.1 coordinate 1,383,860, forward strand.
TGCTCGTGAATCTTCCTAGTTTCGAGCTAAAACGATGTATCCCGTTGTTTTGAGCCGGAATACAAGTTTTCGCGCAGTTCTGAGAGAAAAAGTTTACACCTTTCTCTCGTCTACTCTTCGAGGACTTGAAAAATCGATGCTCGTGAATCTTGCTAGTTTCGATCTAAAACGATGTATCCCGTTGTTTTGAGCCGGAATAAAAGTTTTCGCGCAGTTCTAAGAGAAAAAGTTTACACCTTTCTCTCGTCCACTCTTCGACGACTTGTAAAATCGATGCTCGTGAATCTTGCTAGTTTCGACCTAAAACGATGTATCCCGTTGTTTTGAGTCGGAATACAAGTTTTCGCGCAATTCTGAGAGAAATATTTTACACCTTTCTCTCGTCTACTATTCGAAGATTTGTAAAATCGATGCTCGTGAATATTGTTAGTTTCGACCTAAAACGATGTACCCCGTTGTTTTGAGCCGGAATACATGTTTTCGTGCAGTTCTGAGAGAAAAAGTTTACACCTTTCTCTTGTCTACTCTTCGACGACTGGTAAAATCGATGCTCGTGAATCTTGCTAGTTTCGACCTAAAACGATGCATCGCGTTGTGTTGAGCCGGGATACAAGTTTTCGTGCAGTTCTGAGAGAAAAAGTTTACACCTTTTTCTTGTCTACTCTTCGACGACTGGTAAAATCGATGCTCGTGAATCTTGATAGTTTCGACCTAAAACGATGTATCGCGTTGTTTTGAGCCGGAATACAAGTTTTCGCGCAGTTCTGAGAGAAAAAGTTTACACCTTTCTCTCGTCTACTCTTCGAAGACTTGTAAAATCGATGCTCGTGAATCTTGCTAGTTTCAATCTAAAACGATGTATCCCGTTTTTTTGAGCTGGAATACAACTTTTGGCGCAGTTCTGAGAGAAAAAGTTTACACCTTTCTCTCGTCTACTCTTCGACGACTTGTAAAATCAATGCTCGTATATCTTGCTAGTTTCGATCTACAACGATGTATCCCGTTGTTTTGAGCTGGAATAGAAGTTTTCGCGCAGTTCTGAGAGAAAAAGTTTACGCCTTTCTCTCGTCTACTCTTCGAAGACTTGCAAAATCGATGCTCGTGAATCTTGCTCGTTTCGATCTACAACGATGTATCCCGTTGTTTTGAGCTGGAATAGAAGTTTTCGCGCAGTTCTGAGAGAAAACGTTTACACCTTTCTCTCGTCTACTATTCGATGACTTGTAAAATCGATGCTCGTGAATATTGCTAGTTTCGACCTAAAACAATGTATCCCGTTGTTTTGAGCCGGAATACAAGTTTTCGCGCAGTTCTGAGAGAAAAAGTTTACACCGTTCTCTCGTGGACTCTCCGACGACTTGTAAAATCGATGCTCGTGAATCTTGCTAGTTACGATCTAAAACGATGTACCCCGTTTTTTTTGAGCCGGAATACAAGTTTTGGCGCAGTTCTGAGAGAAAAAGTTTACACCTTTCTCTCGTCAACTCTTCGACGACTTGTAAAATCAATGCCCGTATATCTTGCTAGTTTCGATCTACAACGATGTATCCCGTTGTTTTGAGCTGGAATAGAAGTTTTCGCGCAGTTCTGAGAGAAAAAGTTTACGCCTTTCTCTCGTCTACTCTTCGAGGACTTGCAAAGTCGATGCTCGTGAATCTTGCTAGTTTCGATCTAAAACGATATATCCCGTTGTTTTGAGCCGGAATAAAAGTTTTCGCGCAGTTCTGAGAGAAAAAGTTTACACCTTTCTCTCGTCTACTATTCGACGACTTGTAAAATCGATGCTCGTGAATATTGCTAGTTTCGATCTAAAACGATGTATTCCGTTGTTTTAGGCCGGAATACAAGTTTTCGCGCAGTTCTGAGAGAAAAAGTTTACACCTTTCTCTCGTCCACTCTTCGACGACTTGTAAAATCTATGCTCGTGAATCTTGCTAGTTTCGACCTAAAACGATGTATCCCGTTGTTTTGAGCCGGAATACAAGTTTTCGCGCAGTTCTGAGAGAAATATTTTACACCTTTCTCTCGTCTACTATTCGACGACTTCTAATATCGATGCTCGTGAATATTGCTAGTTTCGACCTAAAACGATATATCCCGTTGTTTTGAGCCGGAATACAAGTTTTCGCGCAGTTCTGAGAGAAAAAGTTTACACCTTTCTCTCGTGGACTCTCAGACGACTTGCAAAATCGATGCTCGTGAATCTTGCTAGTTACGATCTAACACGATGTACCCCGTTGTTTTGAGCCGGAATACAAGTTTTCGTGCAGTTCTGAGAGAAAAAGTTTACACCTTTCTCTTGTCTACTCTTCGACGACTGGTAAAATCGATGCTCGTGAATCTTGCTAGTTTCGACCTAAAACGATGTATCGCGTTGTTTTGAACCGGAATACAAGTTTTCGCGCAGTTCTGAGAGAAAAAGTTTACGCCTTTCTCTCGTCTACTCTTCGAGACTTGTAAAATCGATGCCCGTGAATCTTGCTAGTTTCGATCTAAAACGATGTATATCGTTGTTTTGAGCCGTAATACAAGTTTTCGCGTAGTTCTGAGAGAAAAAGTTTTCACCTTTCTCTCGTCTACTCTTCGAAGACTTGTAAAATCGATACTCGTGAATCTTGCTAGTTTCGATCTAAAACGATGTATCCCGTGTTTTTGAGCCGGAATACAAGTTTTGGCGCAGTTCTGAGAGAAAAAGTTTACACCTTTCTCTCGTCTACTCTTCGACGACTTGTAAAATCAATAGCGTAAATTGCTGGGCTAGTTGGTTCATAATGTTGTCAGGGTGGAACCAGCGGAACACAGAGGCAGGACAAGAAAAGGAGGTACACACACCACACCGGTGGACTTGCAACTGATTTATTTCGAAGAAACCCACTACATTTAAAGGATTCCCTGCGCAAGCGCACACTCTGGATGAAGGGAACAACTGTATTAAGATAAAAGAAAGTTATATTCTTTATCCATGATAAAAACCGAGGGAACGCTGACACACTTTTCCTTGTTTTTCCTGATTAGAAACGCTTCAAGAATTTCACGCTCTCGTCTTGTTCTCCCACGACCGATAATGCTCGTGCGGTGAAGCAAAGGAGAACATCCCTCGCATACCTTAACATGCAAGGCTAAATTGCTGCCAGTGCCTGAATTGAACGTTGTTCGGTGCTCCCTCAGACGTTCATTGATGCACCGAACAACGTTCAATTCAGGCACTGGCAGCAATTTAGCCTTGCATGTTAAGGTATGCGAGGGATGTTCTCCTTTGCTTCACCGCACGAGCATTATCGGTCGGAGGAGAACAAGACGAGAGCGTGAAATTCTTTAAGCGTTTCTGATCAGGAAAAACAAGGAAAAGTGTGTCAGCGTTCCCTCGGTTTTTATCACGGATAAAGATTATAACTTTCTTTTATCTTAATACAGTTGTTCCCTTCATCCAGAGTGTGCGCTTGCGCAGGGAATCCTTTAAATGTGGTGGGTTTCTTCGAAATAAATCAGTTGCAAGTCCAGCGGTGTGGTGTGTGTACCTCCTTTTCTTGTCCTGCGTCTGTGTTCCGCTGCTTCCACCCTGACAACATGTAAAATCAATGCTCGTATATCTTGCTAGTTTCGATCTACAACGATGTATCCCGTTGTTTTGAGCTGGAATAGAAGTTTTCGCGCAGTTCTGAGAGAAAAAGTTTACACCTTTCTCTCGTCTACTATTCGACGACTTGTAAAATAGATGCTCGTGAATCTTGCTAGTTGCGATCTAAAACGATGTACCCCGTTGTCTTGAGCCGGAATACAAGTTTTCGTGCAGTTCTGAGAGAAAAAGTTTACACCTTTTTCTTGTCTACTCTTCGACGACTGGTAAAATCGATGCTCGTGAATCTTGCTAGTTTCGACCTAAAACGATGTATCGCGCTGTTTTGAGCCAGAATACAAGTTTTCGCGCAGTTCTGAGAGAAAAAGTTTACACCTTTCTCTCGTCAACTCTTCGACGACTTGTAAAATCAATGCTCGTATATCTTGCTAGTTTCGATCTACAACGATGTATCCCGTTGTTTTGAGCTGGAATAGAAGTTTTCGCGCAGTTCTGAGAGAAAAAGTTTACGCCTTTCTCTCGTCTACTCTTCGAGGACTTGCAAAGTCGATGCTCGTGAATCTTGCTAGTTTCGATCTAAAACGATATATCCCGTTGTTTTGAGCCGGAATAAAAGTTTTCGCGCAGTTCTGAGAGAAAAAGTTTACACCTTTCTCTCGTCTACTATTCGACGACTTGTAAAATCGATGCTCGTGAATATTGCTAGTTTCGATCTAAAACGATGTATTCCGTTGTTTTAGGCCGGAATACAAGTTTTCGCACAGTTCTGAGAGAAAAAGTTTACACCTTTCTCTCGTCCAATCTTCGACGACTTGTAAAATCTAGGCTCGTGAATCTTGCTAGTTTCGACCTAAAACGATGTATCCCGTTGTTTTGAGCCGGAATACAAGTTTTCGCGCAGTTCTGAGAGAAATATTTTACACCTTTCTCTCGTCTACTATTCGACGACTTCTAATATCGATGCTCGTGAATATTGCTAGTTTCGACCTAAAACGATGTATCCCGTTGTTTTGAGCCGGAATCCAAGTTTTCGCGCAGTTCTGAGAGAAAAAGTTTACACCTTTCTCTCGTGGACTCTCAGACGGCTTGCAAAATCGATGCTCGTGAATCTTGCTAGTTACGATCTAACACGATGTACCCCGTTGTTTTGAGCCGGAATACAAGTTTTCGTGCAGTTCTGAGAGAAAAAGTTTACACCTTTCTCTTGTCTACTCTTCGACGACTGGTAAAATCGATGCTCGTGAATCTTGCTAGTTTCGACCTAAAACGATGTATCGCGTTGTTTTGAACCGGAATACAAGTTTTCGCGCAGTTCTGAGAGAAAAAGTTTACGCCTTTCTCTCGTCCACTCTTCGAGTCTTGTAAAATCGATGCCCGTGAATCTTGCTAGTTTCGATCTAAAACGATGTATATCGTTGTTTTGAGCCGTAATACAAGTTTTCGCGTAGTTCTGAGAGAAAAAGTTTTCACCTTTCTCTCGTCTACTCTTCGAAGACTTGTAAAATCGATACTCGTGAATCTTGCTAGTTTCGATCTAAAACGATGTATCCCGTGTTTTTGAGCCGGAATACAAGTTTTGGCGCAGTTCTGAGAGAAAAAGTTTACACCTTTCTCTCGTCTACTCTTCGACGACTTGTAAAATCAATAGCGTAAATTGCTGGGCTAGTTGGTTCATAATGTTGTCAGGGTGGAACCAGCGGAACACAGAGGCAGGACAAGAAAAGGAGGTACACACACCACACCGGTGGACTTGCAACTGATTTATTTCGAAGAAACCCACTACATTTAAAGGATTCCCTGCGCAAGCGCACACTCTGGATGAAGGGAACAGCTGTATTAAGATAAAATAAAGTTATATTCTTTATCCATGATAAAAACCGAGGGAACGCTGACACACTTTTCCTTGTTTTTCCTGATTAGAAACGCTTCAAGAATTTCACGCTCTCGTCTTGTTCTCCCACGACCGATAATGCTCGTGCGGTGAAGCAAAGGAGAACATCCCTCGCATACCTTAACATGCAAGGCTAAATTGCTGCCAGTGCCTGAATTGAACGTTGTTCGGTGCTCCCTCAGACGTTCATTGATGCACCGAACAACGTTCAATTCAGGCACTGGCAGCAATTTAGCCTTGCATGTTAAGGTATGCGAGGGATGTTCTCCTTTGCTTCACCGCACGAGCATTATCGGTCGGAGGAGAACAAGACGAGAGCGTGAAATTCTTTAAGCGTTTCTGATCAGGAAAAACAAGGAAAAGTGTGTCAGCGTTCCCTCGGTTTTTATCACGGATAAAGATTATAACTTTCTTTTATCTTAATACAGTTGTTCTCTTCATCCAGAGTGTGCGCTTGCGCAGGGAATCCTTTAAATGTGGTGGGTTTCTTCGAAATAAATCAGTTGCAAGTCCAGCGGTGTGGTGTGTGTACCTCCTTTTCTTGTCCTGCGTCTGTGTTCCGCTGGTTCCACCCTGACAACATGTAAAATCAATGCTCGTATATCTTGCTAGTTTCGATCTACAACGATGTATCCCGTTGTTTTGAGCTGGAATAGAAGTTTTCGCGCAGTTCTGAGAGAAAAAGTTTACACCTTTCTCTCGTCTACTATTCGACGACTTGTAAAATCGATGTTCGTGAATCTTGCTAGTTGCGATCTAAAACGATGTACCCCGTTGTCTTGAGCCGGAATACAAGTTTTCGTGCAGTTCTGAGAGAAAAAGTTTACACCTTTTTCTTGTCTACTCTTCGACGACTGGTAAAATCGATGCTCGTGAATCTTGCTAGTTTCGACCTAAAACGATGTATCGCGTTGTTTTGAGCCAGAATACAAGTTTTCGCGCAGTTCTGAGAGAAAAAGTTTACACCTTTCTCTCGTGTACTCTTTGACGACTTGTAAAATCGATGCTCGCGAATTTTGCTCGTTTCAATCTAAAACGATGTATCCCGTTGTTTTGAGCCGGAATACAAGTTTTCGGGCAGTTCTGAGAGAAAAAGTTTACACCTTTCTCTCGTCTACTCTTCGACGACTTGTAAAATCGATGCTCGTGAATCTTGCTAGTTTCGATCTAAAACGATGTATCCCTTTTTTTGAGCCGGAATACAAGTTTTCGCACAGTTCTGAGAGAAAAAGTTTACACCTTACTCTCGTCTACTATTCGGCGACTTGTAAAATCGATGCTCGTGAATCTTGCTAGTTTCGACCTAAAACGATGTATCCCGTTGTTTTGTGATGGAATACAAGTTTTCGCGCAGTTCTGAGAGAAAAAGTTTACACCTTTCTCTCGTCTACTCTTCGACGACTTGTAAAATCGATGGTGGTGAATCTTGCTGGTTTTGATATAAAACGATGTATCCCGTTGTTTTGAGCCGGAATACAAATTTTCGCGCAGTTCTGAGAGAAAAAGTTTACACCTTTCTCTCGTATACTCTTCGTCGACTTGTAAAATCGATGGTCGTGAATCTTGCTAGTTTCGATCAAAAACGATGTATCCCGTTTTTTTGAGCCGGTATACAAGTTTTCGCGCAGTTCTGAGAGAAAACGTTTACACCTTTCTCTCGTGTACTCTTCGACGACGTGTAAAATCAATGCTCGTATATCTTGCTAGTTTCGATCTACAACGATGTATCCCGTTGTTTTGAGCTGGAATAGAAGTTTTCGCGCAGTTCTGAGAGAAAAAGTTTACACCTTTCTCTCGTCTACTATTCGACGACTTGTAAAATCGATGCTCGTGAATATTGCTAGTTTCGACCTAAAACGATGTATCCCGTTGTTTTGAGCCGGAATACAAGTTTTCGCGCAGTTCTGAGAGAAAAAGTTTACACTTTTCTCTCGTGGACTCTCCGACGACTTGTAAAATCGATGCTCGTGAATCTTGCTAGTTACGATCTACAACGATGTATCCCGTTGTTTTGAGCTGGAATAGAAGTTTTCGCGCAGTTCTGAGAGAAAAAGTTTACACCTTTCTCTCGTCTACTATTCGACGACTTGTAAAATCGATGCTCGTGAATATTGCTAGTTTCGACCTAAAATGATGTATCCCGTTGTTTTGAGCCGGAATACAAGTTTTCGCGCAGTTCTGAGAGAAAAAGTATACACCATTCTGTCGTGGACTCTCCGACGACTTGTAAAATCGATGCTCGTGAATCTTGCTAGTTACGATCTAAAACGATGTACCCCGTTGTTTTGAGCCGGAATACAAGTTTTCGTGCAGTTCTGTGAGAAGACGTTTACACCTTTTTCTTGTCTACTCTTCGACGACTGGTAAAATCGATGCTCGTGAATCTTGCTAGTTTCGACCTAAAACGATGTATCGCGTTGTTTTGAGCCGGAATACAAGTTTTCGCGCAGTTCTGAGAGAAAAAGTTTACACCTTTCTCTCGTGTACTCTTTGACGACTTGTAAAATCGATGCTCGCAATTTTTGCTCGTTTCGATCTAAAACGATGTATCCAGTTGTTTTGAGCCGGAATACAAGTTTTCGTACAGTTCTGAGAGAAAAAGTTTACACCTTTCTCTCGTCTACTATTCGACGACTTGTAAAATCGATGCTCGTGAATCTTGCTAGTTGCGATCTAAAACGATGTACCCCGTTGTCTTGAGCCGGAATACAAGTTTTCGTGCAGTTCTGAGAGAAAAAGTTTACACCTTTTTCTTGTCTACTCTTCGACGACTGGTAAAATCGATGCTCGTGAATCTTGCTAGTTTCGACCTAAAACGATGTATCGCGTTGTTTTGAGCCAGAATACAAGTTTTCGCGCAGTTCTGAGAGAAAAAGTTTACACCTTTCTCTCGTGTACTCTTTGACGACTTGTAAAATCGATGCTCGCGAATTTTGCTCGTTTCAATCTAAAACGATGTATCCCGTTGTTTTGAGCCGGAATACAAGTTTTCGCGCAGTTCTGAGAGAAAAAGTTTACACCTTTCTCTCGTCTACTCTTCGACGACTTGTACAATCGATGCTCGTGAATCTTGCTAGTTTCGATCTAAAACGATGTATCCCTTTTTTTGAGCCGGAATACAAGTTTTCGCACAGTTCTGAGAGAAAAAGTTTACACCTTACTCTCGTCTACTATTCGGCGACTTGTAAAATCGATGCTCGTGAATCTTGCTAGTTTCGACGTAAAACGATGTATCCCGTTGTTTTGTGATGGAATACAAGTTTTCGCGCAGTTCTGAGAGAAAAAGTTTACACCTTTCTCTCGTCTACTCTTCGACGACTTGTAAAATCGATGGTCGTGAATCTTGCTGGTTTCGATATAAAACGATGTATCCCGTTGTTTTGAGCCGGAATACAAATTTTCGCGCAGTTCTGAGAGAAAAAGTTTACACCTTTCTCTCGTATACTCTTCGTCGACTTGTAAAATCGATGGTCGTGAATCTTGCTAGTTTCGATCAAAAACGATGTATCCCGTTTTTTTGAGCCGGTATACAAGTTTTCGCACAGTTCTGAGAGAAAACGTTTACACCTTTCTCTCGTGTACTCTTCGACGACGTGTAAAATCGATGCTCGTGAATGTTGCTAGTTTCGATCTAAAACAATGTATGCCGTTGTTTTGAGCCAGAATACAAGTTTTCGCGCAGTTCTGAGAGAAAAAGTTTACACCTTTCTCTCGTCTACTCTTCGACGACTTGTAAAATCAATGCTCGTATATCTTGCTAGTTTCGATCTACAACGATGTATCCCGTTGTTTTGAGCTGGAATAGAAGTTTTCGAGCAGTTCTGAGAGAAAAAGTTTACGCCTTTCTCTCGTCTACTCTTCGAGGACTTGCAAAATCGATGCCCGTGAATCTTGCTAGTTTCGATCTAAAACGATGTATATCGTTGTTTTGAGCCGTAATACAAGTTTTCGCGCAGTTCTGAGAGAAAAAGTTTACACCTTTCTCTCGTCTACTCTTCGAAGACTTGTAAAATCGATGCTCGTGAATCTTGCTAGTTTCGATCTAAAACGATGTATCCCGTTTTTTTTAGCCGGAATACAAGTTTTGGCGCAGTTCTGAGAGAAAAAGTTTACACCTTTCTCTCGTCTACTCTTCGACGACTTGTAAAATCAATGCTCGTATATCTTGCTAGTTTCGATCTACAACGATGTATCCCGTTGTTTTGAGCTGGAATAGAAGTTTTCGCGCAGTTCTGAGAGAAAAAGTTTACACCTTTCTCTCGTCTACTATTCGACGACTTGTAAAATCGATGCTCGTGAATATTGCTAGTTTCGACCTAAAACGATGTATCCCGTTGTTTTGAGCCGGAATACAAGTTTTCGCGCAGTTCTGAGAGAAAAAGTTTACACTTTTCTCTCGTGGACTCTCCGACGACTTGTAAAATCGATGCTCGTGAATCTTGCTAGTTACGATCTACAACGATGTATCCCGTTGTTTTGAGCTGGAATAGAAGTTTTCGCGCAGTTCTGAGAGAAAAAGTTTACACCTTTCTCTCGTCTACTCTTCGAGGACTTGCAAAATCGATGCCCGTGAATCTTGCTAGTTTCGATCTAAAACGATGTATATCGTTGTTTTGAGCCGTAATACAAGTTTTCGCGCAGTTCTGAGAGAAAAAGTTTACACCTTTCTCTCGTCTACTCTTCGAAGACTTGTAAAATCGATGCTCGTGAATCTTGCTAGTTTCGATCTAAAACGATGTATCCCGTTTTTTTTTAGCCGGAATAGAAGTTTTGGCGCAGTTCTGAGAGAAAAAGTTTACACCTTTCTCTCGTCTACTCTTCGACGACTTGTAAAATCAATGCTCGTATATCTTGCTAGTTTCGATCTACAACGATGTATCCCGTTGTTTTGAGCTGGAATAGAAGTTTTCGCGCAGTTCTGAGAGAAAAAGTTTACACCTTTCTCTCGTCTACTATTCGACGACTTGTAAAATCGATGCTCGTGAATATTGCTAGTTTCGACCTAAAACGATGTATCCCGTTGTTTTGAGCCGGAATACAAGTTTTCGCGCAGTTCTGAGAGAAAAAGTTTACACTTTTCTCTCGTGGACTCTCCGACGACTTGTAAAATCGATGCTCGTGAATCTTGCTAGTTACGATCTACAACGATGTATCCCGTTGTTTTGAGCTGGAATAGAAGTTTTCGCGCAGTTCTGAGAGAAAAAGTTTACACCTTTCTCTCGTCTACTATTCGACGACTTGTAAAATCGATGCTCGTGAATATTGCTAGTTTCGACCTAAAACGATGTATCCCGTTGTTTTGAGCCGGAATACATGTTTTCGCGCAGTTCTGAGAGAAAAAGTATACACCATTCTGTCGTGGACTCTCCGACGACTTGTAAAATCGATGCTCGTGAATCTTGCTAGTTACGATCTAAAACGATGTACCCCGTTGTTTTGAGCCGGAATACAAGTTTTCGTGCAGTTCTGAGAGAAGACGTTTACACCTTTTTCTTGTCTACTCTTCGACGACTGGTAAAATCGATGCTCGTGAATCTTGCTAGTTTCGACCTAAAACGATGTATCGCGTTGTTTTGAGCCGGAATACAAGTTTTCGCGCAGTTCTGAGAGAAAAAGTTTACACCTTTCTCTCGTGTACTCTTTGACGACTTGTAAAATCGATGCTCGCAATTTTTGCTCGTTTCGATCTAAAACGATGTATCCAGTTGTTTTGAGCCGGAATACAAGTTTTCGTACAGTTCTGAGAGAAAAAGTTTACAGCTTTCTCTCGTCTACTCTTCGACGACTTGTAAAATCGATGCTCGTGAATCTTGCTAGTTTCGATCTAAAACGATGTATTCCGTTGTTTTAGGCCGGAATACAAGTTTTCGCGCAGTTCCGAGAGAAAAAGTTTACACCTTTCTCTCGTCTACTCTTCGACGACTTGTAAAATCGATGCTCGTGAATCTTGCTAGTTTCGATCTAAAACGATGTATCTCGTTGTTTTGAGCCGGAATACAAGTTTTCGCGCAGTTCTGAGAGAAAACGTTTACACCTTCCTCTCGTGTACTCTTCGACGACGTGTAAAATCGATGCTCGTGAATCTTCCTAGTTTCGATCTAAAACGATGTATCCCGTTGTTTTGAGCCAGAATACAAGTTTTCGCGCAGTTCTGAGAGAAAAAGTTTACACCTTTCTCTCGTCTACTCTTCGACGACTTGTAATATCGATGCTCGTGAATCTTGTAGTTTCGATCTAAAACGATGTATTCCGTTGTTTTGAGCCGGAATACAAGTTTTCGCGCAGATCTGAGAGAAAAAGTTTACACCTTTCTCTCGTCCACTCTTCGACAACTTGTAAAATCGATGCTCGTGAATCTTGCTAGTTACGACCTAAAACGATGTATCCCGTTGTTTTGAGCCGGAATACAAGTTTTCGCGCAGTTCTGAGAGAAAAAGTTTACACCTTTCTCTCGTCTACTCTTCGAAGACTTGTAAAATCGATGCCCGTGAATCTTGCTAGTTTCGATCTAAAACGATGTATCTCGTTGTTTTGAGCCGTAATACAAGTTTTCGTTCAGTTCTGTGAGAAAAAGTTTACACCTTTCTCTCGTCTACTCTTCGAAGACTTGTAAAATCGATGCTCGAGAATCTTGCTAGTTTCGATCTAAAACGATGTATCCCGTTTTTTTTTGAGCCAGAATACAAGTTTTGGCGCAGTTTTGAGAGAAAAAGTTTACACCTTTCTCTCGTCTACTCTTCGACGACTTGTAAAATGAATGCTCGTATATCTTGCTAGTTTCGATCTACAACGATGTATCCCGTTGTTTTGAGCTGGAATAGAAGTTTTCGCGCAGTTCTGAGAGAAAAAGTTTACACCTTTCTCTCGTCTACTATTCGACGACTTGTAAAATCGATGCTCGTGAATATTGCTAGTTTCGACCTAAAACGATGTATCCCGTTGTTTTGAGCCGGAATACAAGTTTTCGCGCAGTTCTGAGAGAAAAAGTATACACCATTCTGTCGTGGACTCTCCGACGACTTTTAAAATCGATGCTCGTGAATCTTGCTAGTTACGATCTAAAACGATGTACCCCGTTGTTTTGAGCCGGAATACAAGTTTTCGTGCAGTTCTGAGAGAAGACGTTTACACCTTTTTCTTGTCTACTCTTCGACGACTGGTAAAATCGATGCTCGTGAATCTTGCTAGTTTCGACCTAAAACGATGTATCGCATTGTTTTGAGCCGGAATACAAGTTTTCGCGCAGTTCTGAGAGAAAAAGTTTACACCTTTCTCTCGTGTACTCTTTGACGACTTGAAAAATCGATGCTCGCAATTTTTGCTCGTTTCGATCTAAAACGATGTATCCAGTTGTTTTGAGCCGGAATAAGAGTTTTCGTACAGTTCTGAGAGAAAAAGTTTACAGCTTTCTCTCGTCTACTCTTCGACGACTTGTAAAATCGATGCTCGTGAATCTTGCTAGTTTCGATCTAAAACGATGTATTCCGTTGTTTTAGGCCGGAATACAAGTTTTCGCGCAGTTCCGAGAGAAAAAGTTTACACCTTTCTCTCGTCTACTCTTCGACGACTTGTAAAATCGATGCTCGTGAATCTTGCTAGTTTCGATCTAAAACGATGTATCTCGTTGTTTTGAGCCGGAATACAAGTTTTCGCGCAGTTCTGAGAGAAAAAGTTTACACCTTCCTCTCGTGTACTCTTCGACGACGTGTAAAATCGATGCTCGTGAATCTTCCTAGTTTCGATCTAAAACGATGTATCCCGTTGTTTTGAGCCAGAATACAAGTTTTCGCGCAGTTTTGAGAGAAAAAGTTTACACCTTTCTCTCGTCTACTCTTCGACGACTTGTAATATCGATGCTCGTGAATCTTGCTAGTTTCGATCTAAAACGATGTATTCCGTTGTTTTGAGCCGGAATACAAGTTTTCGCGCAGTTCTGAGAGAAAAAGTTTACACCTTTCTCTCGTCTACTCTTCGACGACCTGTAAAATCGATGCTCGTGAATCTTGTAGTTTCGGTCTAAAACGATGTATTCCGTTGTTTTGAGCCGGAATACAAGTTTTCGCGCAGATCTGAGAGAAAAAGTTTACACCTTTCTCTCGTCCACTCTTCGACAACTTGTAAAATCGATGCTCGTGAATCTTGCTAGTTTCGACCTAAAACGATGTATCGCGTTGTTTTGAGCCGGAATACAAGTTTTCGCGCAGTTCTGAGAGAAAAAGTTTACACCTTTCTCTCGTGTACTCTTTGACGACTTGTAAAATCGATGCTCGCAATTTTTGCTCGTTTCGATCTAAAACGATGTATCCAGTTGTTTTGAGCCGGAATACAAGTTTTCGTACAGTTCTGAGAGAAAAAGTTTACAGCTTTCTCTCGTCTACTCTTCGACGACTTGTAAAATCGATGCTCGTGAATCTTGCTAGTTTCGATCTAAAACGATGTATTCCGTTGTTTTAGGCCGGAATACAAGTTTTCGCGCAGTTCCGAGAGAAAAAGTTTACACCTTTCTCTCGTCTACTCTTCGACGACTTGTAAAATCGATGCTCGTGAATCTTGCTAGTTTCGATCTAAAACGATGTATCTCGTTGTTTTGAGCCGGAATACAAGTTTTCGCGCAGTTCTGAGAGAAAACGTTTACACCTTCCTCTCGTGTACTCTTCGACGACGTGTAAAATCGATGCTCGTGAATCTTCCTAGTTTCGATCTAAAACGATGTATCCCGTTGTTTTGAGCCAGAATACAAGTTTTCGCGCAGTTCTGAGAGAAAAAGTTTACACCTTTCTCTCGTCTACTCTTCGACGACTTGTAATATCGATGCTCGTGAATCTTGTAGTTTCGATCTAAAACGATGTATTCCGTTGTTTTGAGCCGGAATACAAGTTTTCGCGCAGATCTGAGAGAAAAAGTTTACACCTTTCTCTCGTCCACTCTTCGACAACTTGTAAAATCGATGCTCGTGAATCTTGCTAGTTACGACCTAAAACGATGTATCCCGTTGTTTTGAGCCGGAATACAAGTTTTCGCGCAGTTCTGAGAGAAAAAGTTTACACCTTTCTCTCGTCTACTCTTCGAAGACTTGTAAAATCGATGCCCGTGAATCTTGCTAGTTTCGATCTAAAACGATGTATCTCGTTGTTTTGAGCCGTAATACAAGTTTTCGTTCAGTTCTGTGAGAAAAAGTTTACACCTTTCTCTCGTCTACTCTTCGAAGACTTGTAAAATCGATGCTCGAGAATCTTGCTAGTTTCGATCTAAAACGATGTATCCCGTTTTTTTTTGAGCCAGAATACAAGTTTTGGCGCAGTTTTGAGAGAAAAAGTTTACACCTTTCTCTCGTCTACTCTTCGACGACTTGTAAAATGAATGCTCGTATATCTTGCTAGTTTCGATCTACAACGATGTATCCCGTTGTTTTGAGCTGGAATAGAAGTTTTCGCGCAGTTCTGAGAGAAAAAGTTTACACCTTTCTCTCGTCTACTATTCGACGACTTGTAAAATCGATGCTCGTGAATATTGCTAGTTTCGACCTAAAACGATGTATCCCGTTGTTTTGAGCCGGAATACAAGTTTTCGCGCAGTTCTGAGAGAAAAAGTATACACCATTCTGTCGTGGACTCTCCGACGACTTTTAAAATCGATGCTCGTGAATCTTGCTAGTTACGATCTAAAACGATGTACCCCGTTGTTTTGAGCCGGAATACAAGTTTTCGTGCAGTTCTGAGAGAAGACGTTTACACCTTTTTCTTGTCTACTCTTCGACGACTGGTAAAATCGATGCTCGTGAATCTTGCTAGTTTCGACCTAAAACGATGTATCGCATTGTTTTGAGCCGGAATACAAGTTTTCGCGCAGTTCTGAGAGAAAAAGTTTACACCTTTCTCTCGTGTACTCTTTGACGACTTGAAAAATCGATGCTCGCAATTTTTGCTCGTTTCGATCTAAAACGATGTATCCAGTTGTTTTGAGCCGGAATAAGAGTTTTCGTACAGTTCTGAGAGAAAAAGTTTACAGCTTTCTCTCGTCTACTCTTCGACGACTTGTAAAATCGATGCTCGTGAATCTTGCTAGTTTCGATCTAAAACGATGTATTCCGTTGTTTTAGGCCGGAATACAAGTTTTCGCGCAGTTCCGAGAGAAAAAGTTTACACCTTTCTCTCGTCTACTCTTCGACGACTTGTAAAATCGATGCTCGTGAATCTTGCTAGTTTCGATCTAAAACGATGTATCTCGTTGTTTTGAGCCGGAATACAAGTTTTCGCGCAGTTCTGAGAGAAAAAGTTTACACCTTCCTCTCGTGTACTCTTCGACGACGTGTAAAATCGATGCTCGTGAATCTTCCTAGTTTCGATCTAAAACGATGTATCCCGTTGTTTTGAGCCAGAATACAAGTTTTCGCGCAGTTTTGAGAGAAAAAGTTTACACCTTTCTCTCGTCTACTCTTCGACGACTTGTAATATCGATGCTCGTGAATCTTGCTAGTTTCGATCTAAAACGATGTATTCCGTTGTTTTGAGCCGGAATACAAGTTTTCGCGCAGTTCTGAGAGAAAAAGTTTACACCTTTCTCTCGTCTACTCTTCGACGACCTGTAAAATCGATGCTCGTGAATCTTGTAGTTTCGGTCTAAAACGATGTATTCCGTTGTTTTGAGCCGGAATACAAGTTTTCGCGCAGATCTGAGAGAAAAAGTTTACACCTTTCTCTCGTCCACTCTTCGACAACTTGTAAAATCGATGCTCGTGAATCTTGCTAGTTACGACCTAAAACGATGTATCCCGTTGTTTTGAGCCGGAATACAAGTTTTCGCGCAGTTCTGAGAGAAAAAGTTTACACCTTTCTCTCGTCTACTCTTCGAAGACTTGTAAAATCGATGCCCGTGAATCTTGCTAGTTTCGATCTAAAACGATGTATCTCGTTGTTTTGAGCCGTAATACAAGTTTTCGTTCAGTTCTGAGAGAAAAAGTTTACACCTTTCTCTCGTCTACTCTTCGAAGACTTGTAAAATCGATGCTCGAGAATCTTGCTAGTTTCGATCTAAAACGATGTATCCCGTTTTTTTTTGAGCCAGAATACAAGTTTTGGCGCAGTTTTGAGAGAAAAAGTTTACACCTTTCTCTCGTCTACTCTTCGACGACTTGTAAAATGAATGCTCGTATATCTTGCTAGTTTCGATCTACAACGATGTATCCCGTTGTTTTGAGCTGGAATAGAAGTTTTCGCGCAGTTCTGAGAGAAAAAGTTTACACCTTTCTCTCTTCTACTATTCGACGACTTGTAAAATCGATGCTCGTGAATATTGCTAGTTTCGACCTAAAACGATGTATCCCGTTGTTTTGAGCCGGAATACAATTTTTCGCGCAGTTCTGAGAGAAAAAGTTTACACCTTTCTCTCGTGTACTCTTTGACGACTTGTAAAATCGATGCTCGTGAATTTTGCTCGATTCGATCTAAAACGATGTATCCCGTTGTTTTGAGCCGGAATACAAGTTTTCGTGCAGTTCTGAGAGAAAACGTTTACACCTTTCTCTCGTCTACTCTTCGACGACTGGTAAAATCGATGCTCGTGAATCTTGCTAGTTTAGACCTAAAACGATGTATCGCGTTGTTTTGAGCCGGAATAACAAGTTTTCGCGCAGTTCTGAGAGATAAAGTTTGCACCTTTCTCTCGTGTACTCTTTGACGACTTGTAAAATCGATGCTCGTGAATTTTGCTCGTTTCGATCTAAAACGATGTACCCCGTTGTTTCGAGCCGGAATACAAGTTTTCGTGCAGTTCTGAGAGAAAAAGTTTACACCTTTCTCTTGTCTTCTCTTCGACGACTGGTAAAATCGATGCTCGTGAATCTTGCTAGTTTAGACCTAAAACGATGTATCGCGTTGTTTTGAGCCGGAATACAAGTTTTCGCGCAGTTCTGAGAGAAAAAGTTTGCACCTTTCTCTCGTGTACTCTTTGACGACTTGTAAAATCGATGCTCGCGAATTTTGCTCGTTTCGATCTAAAACAATGAATCCCGTTGTTTTGAGCCGGAATACAAGTTTTCGTGCAGTTCTGAGAGAAAAAGTTTACACCTTTCTCTTGTCTTCTCTTCGACGACTGGTAAAATCGATGCTCGTGAATCTTGCTAGTTTAGACCTAAAACGATGTATCGCGTTGTTTTGAGCCGGAATACAAGTTTTCGCGCAGTTCTGAGAGAAAAAGTTTGCACCTTTCTCTCGTGTACTCTTTGACGACTTGTAAAATCGATGCTCGTGAATTTTGCTCGTTTCGATCTAAAACGATGTATCCCGTTGTTTTGAGCCGGAATACAAGTTTTCGTGCAGTTCTGAGAGAAAACGTTTACACCTTTCTCTCGTCTACTCTTCGACGACTTGTAAAATCGATGCTCGTGAATCTTGCTAGTTTCGATCTAAAACGATGTATTCCGTTGTTTTCAGCCGGAATACAAGTTTTTGCGCAGTTCTGAGAGAAAAAGTTTACAGCTTTCTCTCGTCTACTTTTCGAGGACTTGTAAAATCGATGCTCGTGAATCTTGCTAGTTTCGATCTAAAACGATGAATCCCGTTGTTTTGAGCCGGAATACAAGTTTTCGCGCAGTTCTGAGAGAAAAAGCTTACACCTTTTTCTCGTCTACTCTTCGACGACTTGTAAAATCGATGCTCGTGAATCTTGCTAGTTTCGATCTAAAACGATGTATCCCGTTGTTTCGAGCCGGAATACAAGTTTTCGTGCAGTTCTGAGAGAAAAAGTTTACACCTTTCTCTCGTCTACTCTTCGACGACTTGTAAAATCGATGCTGTGAATCTTGCTAGTTTCGATCTAAAACGATGTATTCCGTTGTTTTGAGCCGGAATACAAGTTTTCGCGCAGTTCTGAGAGAAAAAGTTTACACCTTTCTCTCGTCTACTCTTCGACGACTTGTAAAATCGATGCTCGTGAATCTTGCTAGTTTCGATCTAAAACGATGTATCCCGTTGTTTTGAGCCGGAATACAAGTTTTCGCGCAGTTCTGAGAGAAAAAGTTTACGCCTTTTTCTCGTCTACTCTTCGAGGACTTGCAAAATCGATGCTCGTGAATCTTGCTAGTTTCGATCTAAAGCGATGTATCCCGTTGCTTTGAGTCGGAATACAAGTTTTCGCGCAGTTCTGAGAGAAAAAGTTTACACCTTTCTCTCGTCTACTATTCGACGACTTGTAAAATCGATGCTCGTGAATATTGCTAGTTTCGACCTAAAACGATGTATCCCGTTGTTTTGAGCCGGAATACAATTTTTCGCGCAGTTCTGAGAGAAAAAGTTTACACCTTTCTCTCGTGGACTTTCCGACGACTTGTAAAATCGATGCTCGTGAATCCTGCTGGTTACGTTCTAAAACGATGTACCCCGTTGTTTCGAGCCAGAATACAAGTTTTCGTGCAGTTCTGAGAGAAAAAGTTTACACCTTTCTCTTGTCTTCTCTTCGACGACTGGTAAAATTGATGCTCGTGAATCTTGCTAGTTTAGACCTAAAACGATGTATCGCGTTGTTTTGAGCCGGAATACAAGTTTTCGCGCAGTTCTGAGAGAAAAAGTTTGCACCTTTCTCTCGTGTACTCTTTGACGACTTGTAAAATCGATGCTCGTGAATTTTGCTCGTTTCGATCTGAAACGATGTATCCCGTTGTTTTGAGCCGGAATACAAGTTTTCGCGCAGTTCTGAGAGAAAAAGCTTACACCTTTTTCTCGTCTACTCTTCGACGACTTGTAAAATCGATGCTCGTGAATCTTGCTAGTTTCGATCTAAAATGATGTATCCCGTTGTTTTGAGCCGGAATACAAGTTTTCGTGCAGTTCTGAGAGAAAAAGTTTACACCTTTCTCTCGTCTACTCTTCGACGACTTGTAAAATCGATGCTGTGAATCTTGCTAGTTTCGATCTAAAACGATGTATTCCGTTGTTTTGAGCCGGAATACAAGTTTTCGCGCAGTTCTGAGAGAAAAAGTTTACACCTTTCTCTCGTCTACTCTTCGACGACTTGTAAAATCGATGCTCGTGAATCTTGCTAGTTTCGATCTAAAACGATGTATCCCGTTGTTTTGAGCCGGAATACAAGTTTTCGCGCAGTTCTGAAAGAAAAAGTTTACACCTTTCTCTCGTCTACTCTTCGAAGACTTGTAAAATCGATGCCCGTGAATCTTGCTAGTTTCGATCTAAAACGATGTATCCCGTTGTTTTGAGCCGGAATACAAGTTTTCGCGCAGTTCTGAGAGAAAAAGTTTACACCTTTCTCTCGTCTACTCTTCGACGACCTGTAAACTCGATGCTCGTGAATCTTGCTAGTTTCGATCTAAAACGATGTATTCCGTTGTTTTGAGCCGGAATACAAGTTTTCGCGCAGTTCTGAGAGAAAAAGTTTACACCTTTCTCTCGTCCACTCTTCGACGACTTGTAAAACCCATGCTCGTGAATCTTGCTAGTTTCGACCTAAAACGATGTATCCCGTTGTTTTGAGCCGGAATACAAGTTTTCGCGCAGTTCTGAGAGAACAAGTTTACACCTTTCTCTCGTCTACTCTTCGACGACTTGTAAAATCGATGCTCGTGAATCTTGCTAGTTTCGATCTAAAACGATGTATCCCGTTGTTTTGAGCCGGAATACAAGTTTTCGCGCAGTTCTGAGAGAAAAAGTTTACGCCTTTTTCTCGTCTACTCTTCGAGGACTTGCAAAATCGATGCTCGTGAATCTTGCTAGTTTCGATCTAAAGCGATGTATCCCGTTGCTTTGAGCCGGAATACAAGTTTTCGCGCAGTTCTGAGAGAAAAAGTTTACACCTTTCTCTCGTCTACTATTCGACGACTTGTAAAATCGATGCTCGTGAATATTGCTAGTTTCGACCTAAAACGATGTATCCCGTTGTTTTGAGCCGGAATACAATTTTTCGCGCAGTTCTGAGAGAAAAAGTTTACACCTTTCTCTCGTGGACTTTCCGACGACTTGTAAAATCGATGCTCGTGAATCCTGCTGGTTACGTTCTAAAACGATGTACCCCGTTGTTTCGAACCGGAATACAAGTTTTCGTGCAGTTCTGAGAGAAAAGTTTACACCTTTCTCTTGTCTTCTCTTCGACGACTGGTAAAATTGATGCTCGTGAATCTTGCTAGTTTAGACCTAAAACGATGTATCGCGTTGTTTTGAGCCGGAATACAAGTTTTCGCGCAGTTCTGAGAGAAAAAGTTTGCGCCTTTCTCTCGTGTACTCTTTGACGACTTGTAAAATCGATGCTCGTGAATTTTGCTCGTTTCGATCTAAAACGATGTATCCCGTTGTTTTGAGCCGGAATACAAGTTTTCGTGCAGTTCTGAGAGAAAACGTTTACACCTTTCTCTCGTCTACTCTTCGACGACTTGTAAAATCGATGCTCGTGAATCTTGCTAGTTTCGATCTAAAACGATGTATTCCGTTGTTTTCAGCCGGAATACAAGTTTTTGCGCAGTTCTGAGAGAAAAAGTTTACAGCTTTCTCTCGTCTACTCTTCGAGGACTTGTAAAATCGATGCTCGTGAATCTTGCTAGTTTCGATCTAAAACGATGAATCCCGTTGTTTTGAGCCGGAATACAAGTTTTCGCGCAGTTCTGAGAGAAAAAGCTTACACCTTTTTTCTCGTCTACTCTTCGACGACTTGTAAAATCGATGCTCGTGAATCTTGCTAGTTTCGATCTAAAACGATGTATCCCGTTGTTTTGAGCCGGAATACAAGTTTTCGCGCAGTTCTGAAAGAAAAAGTTTACACCTTTCTCTCGTCTACTCTTCGAAGACTTGTAAAATCGATGCCCGTGAATGTTGCTAGTTTCGATCTAAAACGATGTATCCCGTTGTTTTGAGCCGGAATACAAGTTTTCGCGCAGTTCTGAGAGAAAAAGTTTACACCTTTCTCTCGTCTACTCTTCGACGACCTGTAAACTCGATGCTCGTGAATCTTGCTAGTTTCGATCTAAAACGATGTATTCCGTTGTTTTGAGCCGGAATACAAGTTTTCGCGCAGTTCTGAGAGAAAAAGTTTACACCTTTCTCTCGTCCACTCTTCGACGACTTGTAAAACCCATGCTCGTGAATCTTGCTAGTTTCGACCTAAAACGATGTATCCCGTTGTTTTGAGCCGGAATACAAGTTTCCGCGCAGTTCTGAGAGAACAAGTTTACACCTTTCTCTCGTCTACTCTTCGAAGAATTGTAATATCGATGCCCGTGAATCTTGCTAGTTTCGATCTAAAACGATGTATCTCGTTGTTTTGAGCCGTAATACAAGTTTTCGCGCAGTTCTGAGAGAAAAGTTCACACCTTTCTCTCGTCTACTCTTCGAAGACTTGTAAAATCGATGCTCGTGAATCTTGCTAGTTTCGATCTAAAACAACGTATCCCGTTTTTTTTGAGCCGGAATACAAGTTTTGGCGCAGTTCTGAGAGAAAACGTTTACACCTTTCTCTCGTCTACTCTTCGACGACTTGTAAAATCAATGCTCGTATATCTTGCTAGTTTCGATCTACAACGATGTGTCCCGTTGTTTTGAGCTGGAATAGAAGTTTTCGCGCAGTTCTGAGAGAAAAAGTTTACGCCTTTTTCTCGTCTACTCTTCGAGGACTTGCAAAATCGATGCTCGTGAATCTTGCTAGTTTCGATCTAAAACGATGTATCCCTTTTTTTGAGCCGGAATACAAGTTTTCGCGCAGTTCTGAGAGAAAAAGTTTACACCTTACTCTCGTCTACTATTCGGCGACTTGTAAAATCGATGCTCGTGAATCTTGCTAGTTTCGACCTAAAACGATGTATCCCGTTGTTTTGTGATGGAATACAAGTTTTCGCGCAGTTTTGAGAGAAAAAGTTTACACCTTTCTCTCGTCTACTCTTCGACGACTTGTAAAATCGATGGTCGTGAATCTTGCTGGTTTCGATATAAAACGATGTATCCCGTTGTTTTGAGCCGGAATACAAGTTTTCGCGCAGTTCTGAGAGAAAAAGTTTACACCTTTCTCTCGTATACTCTTCGTCGACTTGTAAAATCAATGCTCGTATATCTTGCTAGTTTCGATCTACAACGATGTATCCCGTTGTTTTGAGCTGGAATAGAAGTTTTCGCGCAGTTCTGAGAGAAAAAGTTTACGCCTTTTTCTCGTCTACTCTTCGAGGACTTGCAAAATCGATGCTCGTGAATCTTGCTAGTTTCGATCTAAAGCGATGTATCCCGTTGTTTTGAGCCGGAATACAAGTTTTCGCGCAGTTCTGAGAGAAAAAGTTTACACCTTTCTCTCGTCTACTATTCGACGACTTGTAAAATCGATGCTCGTGAATATTGCTAGTTTCGACCTAAAACGATGTATACCGTTGTTTTGAGCCGGAATACAATTTTTCGCGCAGTTCTGAGAGAAAAAGTTTACACCTTTCTATCGTGGACTTTCCGACGACTTGTAAAATCGATGCTCGTGAATCCTGCTAGTTACGATCTAAAACAATGTATCCCGTTGTTTTGAGCTGGAATAGAAGTTTTCGCGCAGTTCTGAGAGAAAAAGTTTACGCCTTTTTCTCGTCTACTCTTCGAGGACTTGCAAAATCGATGCTCGTGAATCTTGCTAGTTTCGATCTAAAGCGATGTATCCCGTTGTTTTGAGCCGGAATACAAGTTTTCGCGCAGTTCTGAGAGAAAAAGTTTACACCTTTCTCTCGTCTACTATTCGACGACTTGTAAAATCGATGCTCGTGAATATTGCTAGTTTCGACCTAAAACGATGTATCCCGTTGTTTTGAGCCGGAATACAATTTTTCGCGCAGTTCTGAGAGAAAAAGTTTACGCCTTTTTCTCGTCTACTCTTCGAGGACTTGCAAAATCGATGCTCGTGAATATTGCTAGTTTCGACCTAAAACGATGTATACCGTTGTTTTGAGCCGGAATACAAGTTTTCGCGCAGTTCTGAGAGAAAAAGTTTGCACCTTTCTCTCGTGTACTCTTTGACGACTTGTAAAATCGATGCTCGTGAATTTTGCTCGTTTCGATCTGAAACGATGTATCCCGTTGTTTTGAGCCGGTATACAAGTTTTCGCGCAGTTCTGAGAGAAAAAGCTTACACCTTTTTCTCGTCTACTCTTCGACGACTTGTAAAATCGATGCTCGTGAATCTTGCTAGTTTCGATCTAAAACGATGTATCCCGTTGTTTTGAGCCGGAATACAAGTTTTCGTGCAGTTCTGAGAGAAAAAGTTTACACCTTTCTCTCGTCTACTCTTCGACGACTTGTAAAATCGATGCTGTGAATCTTGCTAGTTTCGATCTAAAACGATGTATTCCGTTGTTTTGAGCCGGAATACAAGTTTTCGCGCAGTTCTGAGAGAAAAAGTTTACACCTTTCTCTCGTCTACTCTTCGACGACTTGTAAAATCGATGCTCGTGAATCTTGCTAGTTTCGATCTAAAACGATGTATCCCGTTGTTTTGAGCCGGAATACAAGTTTTCGCGCAGTTCTGAATGAAAAAGTTTACACCTTTCTCTCGTCTACTCTTCGAAGACTTGTAAAATCGATGCCCGTGAATCTTGCTAGTTTCGATCTAAAACGATGTATCCCGTTGTTTTGAGCCGGAATACAAGTTTTCGCGCAGTTCTGAGAGAAAAAGTTTACACCTTTCTCTCGTCTACTCTTCGACGACCTGTAAACTCGATGCTCGTGAATCTTGCTAGTTTCGATCTAAAACGATGTATTCCGTTGTTTTGAGCCGGAATACAAGTTTTCGCGCAGTTCTGAGAGAAAAAGTTTACACCTTTCTCTCGTCCACTCTTCGACGACTTGTAAAACCCATGCTCGTGAATCTTGCTAGTTTCGACCTAAAACGATGTATCCCGTTGTTTTGAGCCGGAATACAAGTTTTCGCGCAGTTCTGAGAGAACAAGTTTACACCTTTCTCTCGTCTACTCTTCGACGACTTGTAAAATCGATGCTCGTGAATCTTGCTAGTTTCGATCTAAAACGATGTATCCCGTTGTTTTGAGCCGGAATACAAGTTTTCGCGCAGTTCTGAGAGAAAAAGTTTACGCCTTTTTCTCGTCTACTCTTCGAGGACTTGCAAAATCGATGCTCGTGAATCTTGCTAGTTTCGATCTAAAGCGATGTATCCCGTTGCTTTGAGCCGGAACACAAGTTTTCGCGCAGTTCTGAGAGAAAAAGTTTACACCTTTCTCTCGTCTACTATTCGACGACTTGTAAAATCGATTCTCGTGAATATTGCTAGTTTCGACCTAAAACGATGTATCCCGTTGTTTTGAGCCGGAATACAATTTTTCGCGCAGTTCTGAGAGAAAAAGTTTACACCTTTCTCTCGTGGACTTTCCGACGACTTGTAAAATCGATGCTCGTGAATCCTGCTGGTTACGTTCTAAAACGATGTACCCCGTTGTTTCGAACCGGAATACAAGTTTTCGTGCAGTTCTGAGAGAAAAGTTTACACCTTTCTCTTGTCTTCTCTTCGACGACTGGTAAAATTGATGCTCGTGAATCTTGCTAGTTTAGACCTAAAACGATGTATCGCGTTGTTTTGAGCCGGAATACAAGTTTTCGCGCAGTTCTGAGAGAAAAAAATTGCACCTTTCTCTCGTGTACTCTTTGACGACTTGTAAAATCGATGCTCGTGAATTTTGCTCGTTTCGATCTAAAACGATGTATCCCGTTGTTTTGAGCCGGAATACAAGTTTTCGTGCAGTTCTGAGAGAAAACGTTTACACCTTTCTCTCGTCTACTCTTCGACGACTTGTAAAATCGATGCTCGTGAATCTTGCTAGTTTCGATCTAAAACGATGTATTCCGTTGTTTTCAGCCGGAATACAAGTTTTTGCGCAGTTCTGAGAGAAAAAGTTTACAGCTTTCTCTCGTCTACTCTTCGAGGACTTGTAAAATCGATGCTCGTGAATCTTGCTAGTTTCGATCTAAAACGATGAATCCCGTTGTTTTGAGCCGGAATACAAGTTTTCGCGCAGTTCTGAGAGAAAAAGCTTACACCTTTTTCTCGTCTACTCTTCGACGACTTGTAAAATCGATGCTCGTGAATCTTGCTAGTTTCGATCTAAAACGATGTATCCCGTTGTTTTGAGCCGGAATACAAGTTTTCGCGCAGTTCTGAAAGAAAAAGTTTACACCTTTCTCTCGTCTACTCTTCGAAGACTTGTAAAATCGATGCCCGTGAATCTTGCTAGTTTCGATCTAAAACGATGTATCCCGTTGTTTTGAGCCGGAATACAAGTTTTCGCGCAGTTCTGAGAGAAAAAGTTTACACCTTTCTCTCGTCTACTCTTCGACGACCTGTAAACTCGATGCTCGTGAATCTTGCTAGTTTCGATCTAAAACGATGTATTCCGTTGTTTTGAGCCGGAATACAAGTTTTCGCGCAGTTCTGAGAGAAAAAGTTTACACCTTTCTCTCGTCCACTCTTCGACGACTTGTAAAACCCATGCTCGTGAATCTTGCTAGTTTCGACCTAAAACGATGTATCCCGTTGTTTTGAGCCGGAATACAAGTTTTCGCGCAGTTCTGAGAGAACAAGTTTACACCTTTCTCTCGTCTACTCTTCGAAGAATTGTAATATCGATGCCCGTGAATCTTGCTAGTTTCGATCTAAAACGATGTATCTCGTTGTTTTGAGCCGTAATACAAGTTTTCGCGCAGTTCTGAGAGAAAAGTTCACACCTTTCTCTCGTCTACTCTTCGAAGACTTGTAAAATCGATGCTCGTGAATCTTGCTAGTTTCGATCTAAAACAACGTATCCCGTTTTTTTGAGCCGGAATACAAGTTTTGGCGCAGTTCTGAGAGAAAACGTTTACACCTTTCTCTCGTCTACTCTTCGACGACTTGTAAAATCAATGCTCGTATATCTTGCTAGTTTCGATCTACAACGATGTTTCCCGTTGTTTTGAGCTGGAATAGAAGTTTTCGCGCAGTTCTGAGAGAAAAAGTTTACGCCTTTTTCTCGTCTACTCTTCGAGGACTTGCAAAATCGATGCTCGTGAATCTTGCTAGTTTCGATCTAAAACGATGTATCCCTTTTTTTGAGCCGGAATACAAGTTTTCGCGCAGTTCTGAGAGAAAAAGTTTACACCTTACTCTCGTCTACTATTCGGCGACTTGTAAAATCGATGCTCGTGAATCTTGCTAGTTTCGACCTAAAACGATGTATCCCGTTGTTTTGTGATGGAATACAAGTTTTCGCGCAGTTTTGAGAGAAAAAGTTTACACCTTTCTCTCGTCTACTCTTCGACGACTTGTAAAATCGATGGTCGTGAATCTTGCTGGTTTCGATATAAAACGATGTATCCCGTTGTTTTGAGCCGGAATACAAGTTTTCGCGCAGTTCTGAGAGAAAAAGTTTACACCTTTCTCTCGTATACTCTTCGTCGACTTGTAAAATCAATGCTGGTATATCTTGCTAGTTTCGATCTACAACGATGTATCCCGTTGTTTTGAGCTGGAATAGAAGTTTTCGCGCAGTTCTGAGAGAAAAAGTTTACGCCTTTTTCTCGTCTACTCTTCGAGGACTTGCAAAATCGATGCTCGTGAATCTTGCTAGTTTCGATCTAAAGCGATGTATCCCGTTGTTTTGAGCCGGAATACAAGTTTTCGCGCAGTTCTGAGAGAAAAAGTTTACACCTTTCTCTCGTCTACTATTCGACGACTTGTAAAATCGATGCTCGTGAATATTGCTAGTTTCGACCTAAAACGATGTATACCGTTGTTTTGAGCCGGAATACAATTTTTCGCGCAGTTCTGAGAGAAAAAGTTTACACCTTTCTATCGTGGACTTTCCGACGACTTGTAAAATCGATGCTCGTGAATCCTGCTAGTTACGATCTAAAACGATGTATCCCGTTGTTTTGAGCTGGAATAGAAGTTTTCGCGCAGTTCTGAGAGAAAAAGTTTACGCCTTTTTCTCGTCTACTCTTCGAGGACTTGCAAAATCGATGCTCGTGAATCTTGCTAGTTTCGATCTAAAGCGATGTATCCCGTTGTTTTGAGCCGGAATACAAGTTTTCGCGCAGTTCTGAGAGAAAAAGTTTACACCTTTCTCTCGTCTACTATTCGACGACTTGTAAAATCGATGCTCGTGAATATTGCTAGTTTCGACCTAAAACGATGTATCCCGTTGTTTTGAGCCGGAATACAATTTTTCGCGCAGTTCTGAGAGAAAACGTTTACACCTTCCTCTCGTCTACTCTTCGACGACTGGTAAAATCGATGCTCGTGAATCTTGCTAGTTTAGACCTAAAACGATGTATCGCGTTGTTTTGAGCCGGAATACAAGTTTTCGCGCAGTTCTGAGGGAAAAAGTTTGCACCTTTCTCTCGTGTACTCTTTGACGACTTGTAAAATCGATGCTCGTGAATTTTGCTCGTTTCGATCTAAAACGATGAATCCCGTTGTTTTGAGCCGGAATACAAGTTTTCGTGCAGTTCTGAGAGAAAAAGTTTACACCTTTCTCTTGTCTTCTCTTCGACGACTGGTAAAATCGATGCTCGTGAATCTTGCTAGTTTAAACCTAAAACGATGTATCGCGTTGTTTTGAGCCGGAATACAAGTTTTCGCGCAGTTATGAGAGAAAAAGTTTGCACCTTTCTCTCGTGTACTCTTTGATGACTTGTAAAATCGATGCTCGTGAATTTTGCTCGTTTCGATCTAAAACGATGTATCCCGTTGTTTTGAGCCGGAATACAAGTTTTCGTGCAGTTCTGAGAGAAAACGTTTACACCTTTCTCTCGTCTACTCTTCGACGACTTGTAAAATCGATGCTCGTGAATCTTGCTGGTTTCGATCTAAAACGATGTATTCCGTTGTTTTCAGCCGGAATACAAGTTTTTGCGCAGTTCTGAGAGAAAAAGTTTACAGCTTTCTCTCGTCTACTCTTCGAGGACTTGTAAAATCGATGCTCGTGAATCTTGCTAGTTTCGATCTAAAACGATGAATCCCGTTGTTTTGAGCCGGAATACAAGTTTTCGCGCAGTTCTGAGAGAAAAAGCTTACACCTTCTTCTCGTCTACTCTTCGACGACTTGTAAAATCGATGCTCGTGAATCTTGCTAGTTTCGATCTAAAACGATGTATCCCGTTGTTTTGAGCCGGAATACAAGTTTTCGTGCAGTTCTGAGAGAAAAAGTTTACACCTTTCTCTCGTCTACTCTTCGACGACTTGTAAAATCGATGCTGGGAATCTTGCTAGTTTCGATCTAAAACGATGTATTCCGTTGTTTTGAGCCGGAATACAAGTTTTCGCGCAGTTCTGAGAGAAAAAGTTTACACCTTTTTCTCGTCTACTCTTCGACGACTTGTAAAATCGATGCTCGTGAATCTTGCTAGTTTCGATCTAAAACGATGTATCCCGTTGTTTTGAGCCGGAATACAAGTTTTCGCGCAGTTCTGAAAGAAAAAGTTTACACCATTCTCTCGTCTACTCTTCGAAGACTTGTAAAATCGATGCCCGTGAATCTTGCTAGTTTCGATCTAAAACGATGTATCCCGTTGTTTTGAGCCGGAATACAAGTTTTCGCGCAGTTCTGAGAGAAAAAGTTTACACCTTTCTCTCGTCTACTCTTCGACGACCTGTAAACTCGATGCTCGTGAATCTTGCTAGTTTCGATCTAAAACGATGTATTCCGTTGTTTTGAGCCGGAATACAAGTTTTCGCGCAGTTCTGAGAGAAAAAGTTTACACCTTTCTCTCGTCCACTCTTCGACGACTTGTAAAACCCATGCTCGTGAGTCTTGCTAGTTTCGACCTAAAACGATGTATCCCGTTGTTTTGAGCCGGAATACAAGTTTTCGCGCAGTTCTGAGAGAACAAGTTTACACCTTTCTCTCGTCTACTCTTCGAAGAATTGTAATATCGATTCCCGTGAATCTTGCTAGTTTCGATCTAAAACGATGTATCTCGTTGTTTTGAGCCGTTATACAAGTTTTCGCGCAGTTCTGAGAGAAACGTTCACACCTTTCTCTCGTCTACTCTTCGAAGACTTGTAAAATCGATGCTCGTGAATCTTGCTAGTTTCGATCTAAAACAATGTATCCCGTTTTTTTTGAGCCGGAATACAAGTTTTGGCGCAGTTCTGAGAGCAAACGTTTACACCTTTCTCTCGTCTACTCTTCGACGACTTGTAAAATCAATGCTCGTATATCTTGCTAGTTTCGATCTACAACGATGTGTCCCGTTGTTTTGAGCTGGAATAGAAGTTTTCGCGCAGTTCTGAGAGAAAAAGTTTACGCCTTTTTCTCGTCTACTCTTCGAGGACTTGCAAAATCGATTCTCGTGAATCTTGCTAGTTTCGATCTAAAACGATGTATCCCGTTGTTTTGAGCCGGAATACAAGTTTTCGCGCAGTTCTGAGAGAAAAAGTTTACACCTTTCTCTCGTCTACTATTCGACGACTTGTAAAATTGATGCTCGTGAATATTGCTAGTTTCGACCTAAAACGATGTATCCCGTTGTTTTGAGCCGGAATACAATTTTTCGCGCAGTTCTGAGAGAAAAAGTTTACACCTTTCTCTCGTGGACTCTCCGACGACTTGTAAAATCGATGCCCGTGAATCTTGCTAGTTACGATCTAAAACGATGTACCCCGTTGTTTTGAGCCGGAATACAAGTTTTCGTGCAGTTCTGAGAGAAAAAGTTTACACCTTTCTCTTGTCTTCTCTTCGACGACTGGTAAAATCGATGCTCGTGAATCTTGCTAGTTTCGATCTAAAACGATGTATTCCTTTTTTTGAGCCGGAATACAAGTTTTCGCGCAGTTCTGAGAGAAAAAGTTTACACCTTACTCTCGTCTACTATTCGGCGACTTGTAAAATCGATGCTCGTGAATCTTGCTAGTTTCGACCTAAAACGATGTATCCCGTTGTTTTGTGATGGAATACAAGTTTTCGCGCAGTTTTGAGAGAAAAAGTTTACACCTTTCTCTCGTCTACTCTTCGACGACTTGTAAAATCGATGGTCGTGAATCTTGCTGGTTTCGATATAAAACGATGTATCCCGTTGTTTTGAGCCGGAATACAAGTTTTCGCGCAGTTCTGAGAGAAAAAGTTTACACCTTTCTCTCGTATACTCTTCGTCGACTTGTAAAATCAATGCTCGTATATCTTGCTAGTTTCGATCTGCAACGATGTATCCCGTTGTTTTGAGCTGGAATAGAAGTTTTCGCGCAGTTCTGAGAGAAAAAGTTTACGACTTTTTCTCGTCTACTCTTCGAGGACTTGCAAAATCGATGCTCGTGAATCTTGCTAGTTTCGATCTAAAGCGATGTATCCCGTTGTTTTGAGCCGGAATACAAGTTTTCGCGCAGTTCTGAGAGAAAAAGTTTACACCTTTCTCTCGTCTACTATTCGACGACTTGTAAAATCGATGCTCGTGAATATTGCTAGTTTCGACCTAAAACGATGTATACCGTTGTTTTGAGCCGGAATACAATTTTTCGCGCAGTTCTGAGAGAAAAAGTTTACACCTTTCTATCGTGGACTTTCCGACGACTTGTAAAATCGATGCTCGTGAATCCTGCTAGTTAGGATTTAAAACGATGTACCCCGTTGTTTCGAGCCGGAATACAAGTTTTCGTGCAGTTCTGAGAGAAAAAGTTTGCACCTTTCTCTCGTGTACTCCTTGACGACTTGTAAAATCGATGCTCGTGAATTTTGCTCGTTTCGATCTAAAACGATGTATCGCGTTGTTTTGAGCCGGAATACAAGTTTTCGCGCAGTTCTGAGAGAAAAAGTTTGCACCTTTCTCTCGTGTACTCTTTGACGACTTGTAAAATCGATGCTCGTGAATTTTGCTCGTTTCGATCTAAAACGATGTATCCCGTTGTTTTGAGCCGGAATACAAGTTTTCGTGCAGTTCTGAGAGAAAACGTTTACACCTTTCTCTCGTCTACTCTTCGACGACTTGTAAAATCGATGCTCGTGAATCTTGCTAGTTTCGATCTAAAACGATGAATCCCGTTGTTTTGAGCCGGAATACAAGTTTTCGCGCAGTTCTGAGAGAAAAAGTTTACACCTTTTTCTCGTCTACTCTTCGACGACTTGTCAAATCGATGCTCGTGAATCTTGCTAGTTTCGATCTAAAACGATGTATCCCGTTGTTTTGAGCCGGAATACAAGTTTTCGCGCAGTTCTGAGAGAAAAAGTTTACGCCTTTTTCTCGTCTACTCTTCGAGGACTTGCAAAATCGATGCTCGTGAATCTTGCTAGTTTCGATCTAAAGCGATGTATCCCGTTGCTTTGAGCCGGAATACAAGTTTTCGCGCAGTTCTGAGAGAAAAACTTTACACCTTTCTCTCGTCTACTATTCGACGACTTGTAAAATCGATCCTCGTGAATATTGCTAGTTTCGACCTAAAACGATGTATCCCGTTGTTTTGAGCCGGAATACAATTTTTCGCGCAGTTCTGAGAGAAAAAGTTTACACCTTTCTCTCGTGGACTTTCCGACGACTTGTAAAATCGATGCTCGTGAATCCTGCTGGTTACGTTCTAAAACGATGTACCCCGTTGTTTCGAGCCGGAATACAAGTTTTTGTGCAGTTCTGAGAGAAAAAGTTTACACCTTTCTCTTGTCTTCTCTTCGACGACTGGTAAAATTGATGCTCGTGAATCTTGCTAGTTTAGACCTAAAACGATGTATCGCGTTGTTTTGAGCCGGAATACAAGTTTTCGCGCAGTTCTGAGAGAAAAAGTTTGCACCTTTCTCTCGTGTACTCTTTGACGACTTGTAAAATCGATGCTCGTGAATTTTGCTCGTTTCGATCTAAAACGATGTATCCCGTTGTTTTGAGCCGGAATACAAGTTTTCGTGCAGTTCTGAGAGAAAACGTTTACACCTTTCTCTCGTCTACTCTTCGACGACTTGTAAAATCGATGCTCGTGAATCTTGCTAGTTTCGATCTAAAACGATGTATTCCGTTGTTTAAGCCGGAATACAAGTTTTTGCGCAGTTCTGAGAGAAAAAGCTTACACCTTTTTCTCGTCTACTCTTCGACGACTTGTAAAATCGATGCTCGTGAATCTTGCTAGTTTCGATCTAAAACGATGTATCCCGTTGTTTTGAGCCGGAATACAAGTTTTCGCGCAGTTCTGAGAGAAAAAGTTTACACCTTTCTCTCGTCTACTCTTCGACGACTTGTAAAATCGATGCTCGTGAATCTTGCTAGTTTCGATCTAAAACGATGTATCCCGTTGTTTTGAGCCGGAATACAAGTTTTCGCGCAGTTCTGAAAGAAAAAGTTTACACCTTTCTCTCGTCTACTCTTAGAAGACTTGTAAAATCGATGCCCGTGAATCTTGCTAGTTTCGATCTAAAACGATGTATCCCGTTGTTTTGAGCCGGAATACAAGTTTTCGCGCAGTTCTGAGAGAAAAAGTTTACACCTTTCTCTCGTCTACTCTTCGACGACCTGTAAACTCGATGCTCGTGAATCTTGCTAGTTTCGATCTAAAACGATGTATTCCGTTGTTTTGAGCCGGAATACAAGTTTTCGCGCAGTTCTGAGAGAAAAAGTTTACACCTTTCTCTCGTCCACTCTTCGACTTGTAAAACCCATGCTCGTGAATCTTGCTAGTTTCGACCTAAAACGATGTATCCCGTTGTTTTGAGCCGGAATACAAGTTTTCGCGCAGTTCTGAGAGAAAAGTTCACACCTTTCTCTCGTCTACTCTTCGAAGACTTGTAAAATCGATGCTCGTGAATCTTGCTAGTTTCGGTCTAAAACAATGTATCCCGTTTTTTTTGAGCCGGAATACAAGTTTTGGCGCAGTTCTGAGAGAAAACGTTTACACCTTTCTCTCGTCTACTCTTCGACGACTTGTAAAATCGATGCTCGTGAATCTTGTTAGTTTCGATCTAAAACGATGTATCCCTTTTTGTGAGCCGGAATACAAGTTTTCGCGCAGTTCTGAGAGAAAAAGTTTACACCTTACTCTCGTCTACTATTCGGCGACTTGTAAAATCGATGCTCGTGAATCTTGCTAGTTTCGACCTAAAACGATGTATCCCGTTGTTTTGTGATGGAATACAAGTTTTCTCGCAGTTTTGAGAGAAAAAGTTTACACCTTTCTCTCGTCTACTCTTCGAGGACTTGTAAAATCGATGCTCGTGAATCTTGCTAGTTTCGATCTAAAACGATGAATCCCGTTGTTTTGAGCCGGAATACAAGTTTTCGCGCAGTTCTGAGAGAAAAAGTTTACACCTTTTTCTCGTCTACTCTTCGACGACTTGTCAAATCGATGCTCGTGAATCTTGCTAGTTTCGATCTAAAGCGATGTATCCCGTTGTTTTGAGCCGGAATAGAAGTTTTCGTGCAGTTCTGAGAGAAAAAGTTTACATTTTTCTCTCGTCTACTCTTCGACGACTTGTAAAATCGATGCTGTGAATCTTGCTAGTTTCGATCTAAAACGATGTATTCCGTTGTTTTGAGCCGGAATTCAAGTTTTCGCGCAGTTCTGAGAGAAAAAGTTTACACCTTTCTCTCGTCTACTCTTCGACGACTTGTAAAATCGATGCTCGTGAATCTTGCTAGTTTCGATCTAAAACGATGATCCCGTTGTTTTGAGCCGGAATACAAGTTTTCGCGCAGTTCTGAAAGAAAATGTTTACACCTTTCTCTCGTCTACTCTTCGAAGACTTGTAAAATCGATGCCCGTGAATCTTGCTAGTTTCGATCTAAAACAATGTATCCCGTTGTTTTGAGCCGGAATACAAGTTTTCGCGCAGTTCTGAGAGAAAAAGTTTACACCTTTCTCTCGTCTACTCTTCGACGACCTGTAAACTCGATGCTCGTGAATCTTGCTAGTTTCGATCTAAAACGATGTATTCCGTTGTTTTGAGCCGGAATACAAGTTTTCGCGCAGTTCTGAGAGAAAAAGTTTACACCTTTCTCTCGTCCACTCTTCGACGACTTGTAAAACCCATGCTCGTGAATCTTGCTAGTTTTGACCTAAAACGATGTATCCCGTTGTTTTGAGCCGGAATACAAGTTTTCGCGCAGTTCTGAGAGAAAAAGTTTACACCTTTCTCTCGTCTACTCTTCGAAGAATTGTAATATCGATGCCCGTGAATCTTGCTAGTTTCGATCTAAAACGATGTATTTCGTTGTTTTGAGCCGTAATACAAGTTTTCGCGCAGTTCTGAGAGAAAAGTTCACACCTTTCTCTCGTGGACTCTCCGACGACTTGTAAAATCGATGCTCGTGAATCTTGCTAGTTTCGACCTAAAACGATGTATCCCGTTGTTTTGAGCCGGAATACAAGTTTTCGTGCAGTTCTGAGAGAAAAAGTTTACACCTTTCTCTCGTCTACTCTTCGACGACTTGTAAAATCGATGCTGGGAATCTTGCTAGTTTCGATCTAAAACGATGTATTCCGTTGTTTTGAGCCGGAATACAAGTTTTCGCGCAGTTCTGAGAGAAAAAGTTTACACCTTTTTCTCGTCTACTCTTCGACGACTTGTAAAATCGATGCTCGTGAATCTTGCTAGTTTCGATCTAAAACGATGTATCCCGTTGTTTTGAGCCGGAATACAAGTTTTCGCGCAGTTCTGAAAGAAAAAGTTTACACCATTCTCTCGTCTACTCTTCGAAGACTTGTAAAATCGATGCCCGTGAATCTTGCTAGTTTCGATCTAAAACGATGTATCCCGTTGTTTTGAGCCGGAATACAAGTTTTCGCGCAGTTCTGAGAGAAAAAGTTTACACCTTTCTCTCGTCTACTCTTCGACGACCTGTAAACTCGATGCTCGTGAATCTTGCTAGTTTCGATCTAAAACGATGTATTCCGTTGTTTTGAGCCGGAATACAAGTTTTCGCGCAGTTCTGAGAGAAAAAGTTTACACCTTTCTCTCGTCCACTCTTCGACGACTTGTAAAACCCATGCTCGTGAGTCTTGCTAGTTTCGACCTAAAACGATGTATCCCGTTGTTTTGAGCCGGAATACAAGTTTTCGCGCAGTTCTGAGAGAACAAGTTTACACCTTTCTCTCGTCTACTCTTCGAAGAATTGTAATATCGATTCCCGTGAATCTTGCTAGTTTCGATCTAAAACGATGTATCTCGTTGTTTTGAGCCGTTATACAAGTTTTCGCGCAGTTCTGAGAGAAACGTTCACACCTTTCTCTCGTCTACTCTTCGAAGACTTGTAAAATCGATGCTCGTGAATCTTGCTAGTTTCGATCTAAAACAATGTATCCCGTTTTTTTTGAGCCGGAATACAAGTTTTGGCGCAGTTCTGAGAGCAAACGTTTACACCTTTCTCTCGTCTACTCTTCGACGACTTGTAAAATCAATGCTCGTATATCTTGCTAGTTTCGATCTACAACGATGTGTCCCGTTGTTTTGAGCTGGAATAGAAGTTTTCGCGCAGTTCTGAGAGAAAAAGTTTACGCCTTTTTCTCGTCTACTCTTCGAGGACTTGCAAAATCGATTCTCGTGAATCTTGCTAGTTTCGATCTAAAACGATGTATCCCGTTGTTTTGAGCCGGAATACAAGTTTTCGCGCAGTTCTGAGAGAAAAAGTTTACACCTTTCTCTCGTCTACTATTCGACGACTTGTAAAATCGATGCTCGTGAATATTGCTAGTTTCGACCTAAAACGATGTATCCCGTTGTTTTGAGCCGGAATACAATTTTTCGCGCAGTTCTGAGAGAAAAAGTTTACACCTTTCTCTCGTGGACTCTCCGACGACTTGTAAAATCGATGCCCGTGAATCTTGCTAGTTACGATCTAAAACGATGTACCCCGTTATTTTGAGCCGGAATACAAGTTTTCGTGCAGTTCTGAGAGAAAAAGTTTACACCTTTCTCTTGTCTTCTCTTCGACGACTGGTAAAATCGATGCTCGTGAATCTTGCTAGTTTCGATCTAAAACGATGTATTCCTTTTTTTGAGCCGGAATACAAGTTTTCGCGCAGTTCTGAGAGAAAAAGTTTACACCTTACTCTCGTCTACTATTCGGCGACTTGTAAAATCGATGCTCGTGAATCTTGCTAGTTTCGACCTAAAACGATGTATCCCGTTGTTTTGTGATGGAATACAAGTTTTCGCGCAGTTTTGAGAGAAAAAGTTTACACCTTTCTCTCGTCTACTCTTCGACGACTTGTAAAATCGATGGTCGTGAATCTTGCTGGTTTCGATATAAAACGATGTATCCCGTTGTTTTGAGCCGGAATACAAGTTTTCGCGCAGTTCTGAGAGAAAAAGTTTACACCTTTCTCTCGTATACTCTTCGTCGACTTGTAAAATCAATGCTCGTATATCTTGCTAGTTTCGATCTGCAACGATGTATCCCGTTGTTTTGAGCTGGAATAGAAGTTTTCGCGCAGTTCTGAGAGAAAAAGTTTACGACTTTTTCTCGTCTACTCTTCGAGGACTTGCAAAATCGATGCTCGTGAATCTTGCTAGTTTCGATCTAAAGCGATGTATCCCGTTGTTTTGAGCCGGAATACAAGTTTTCGCGCAGTTCTGAGAGAAAAAGTTTACACCTTTCTCTCGTCTACTATTCGACGACTTGTAAAATCGATGCTCGTGAATATTGCTAGTTTCGACCTAAAACGATGTATACCGTTGTTTTGAGCCGGAATACAATTTTTCGCGCAGTTCTGAGAGAAAAAGTTTACACCTTTCTATCGTGGACTTTCCGACGACTTGTAAAATCGATGCTCGTGAATCCTGCTAGTTACGATTTAAAACGATGTACCCCGTTGTTTCGAGCCGGAATACAAGTTTTCGTGCAGTTCTGAGAGAAAAAGTTTGCACCTTTCTCTCGTGTACTCTTTGACGACTTGTAAAATCGATGCTCGTGAATTTTGCTCGTTTCGATCTAAAACGATGTATCGCGTTGTTTTGAGCCGGAATACAAGTTTTCGCGCAGTTCTGAGAGAAAAAGTTTGCACCTTTCTCTCGTGTACTCTTTGACGACTTGTAAAATCGATGCTCGTGAATTTTGCTCGTTTCGATCTAAAACGATGTATCCCGTTGTTTTGAGCCGGAATACAAGTTTTCGTGCAGTTCTGAGAGAAAACGTTTACACCTTTCTCTCGTCTACTCTTCGACGACTTGTAAAATCGATGCTCGTGAATCTTGCTAGTTTCGATCTAAAACGATGAATCCCGTTGTTTTGAGCCGGAATACAAGTTTTCGCGCAGTTCTGAGAGAAAAAGTTTACACCTTTTTCTCGTCTACTCTTCGACGACTTGTCAAATCGATGCTCGTGAATCTTGCTAGTTTCGATCTAAAACGATGTATCCCGTTGTTTTGAGCCGGAATACAAGTTTTCGCGCAGTTCTGAGAGAAAAAGTTTACGCCTTTTTCTCGTCTACTCTTCGAGGACTTGCAAAATCGATGCTCGTGAATCTTGCTAGTTTCGATCTAAAGCGATGTATCCCGTTGCTTTGAGCCGGAATACAAGTTTTCGCGCAGTTCTGAGAGAAAAAGTTTACACCTTTCTCTCGTCTACTATTCGACGACTTGTAAAATCGATCCTCGTGAATATTGCTAGTTTCGACCTAAAACGATGTATCCCGTTGTTTTGAGCCGGAATACAATTTTTCGCGCAGTTCTGAGAGAAAAAGTTTACACCTTTCTCTCGTGGACTTTCCGACGACTTGTAAAATCGATGCTCGTGAATCCTGCTGGTTACGTTCTAAAACGATGTACCCCGTTGTTTCGAGCCGGAATACAAGTTTTTGTGCAGTTCTGAGAGAAAAAGTTTACACCTTTCTCTTGTCTTCTCTTCGACGACTGGTAAAATTGATGCTCGTGAATCTTGCTAGTTTAGACCTAAAACGATGTATCGCGTTGTTTTGAGCCGGAATACAAGTTTTCGCGCAGTTCTGAGAGAAAAAGTTTGCACCTTTCTCTCGTGTACTCTTTGACGACTTGTAAAATCGATGCTCGTGAATTTTGCTCGTTTCGATCTAAAACGATGTATCCCGTTGTTTTGAGCCGGAATACAAGTTTTCGTGCAGTTCTGAGAGAAAACGTTTACACCTTTCTCTCGTCTACTCTTCGACGACTTGTAAAATCGATGCTCGTGAATCTTGCTAGTTTCGATCTAAAACGATGTATTCCGTTGTTTAAGCCGGAATACAAGTTTTTGCGCAGTTCTGAGAGAAAAAGCTTACACCTTTTTCTCGTCTACTCTTCGACGACTTGTAAAATCGATGCTCGTGAATCTTGCTAGTTTCGATCTAAAACGATGTATCCCGTTGTTTTGAGCCGGAATACAAGTTTTCGCGCAGTTCTGAGAGAAAAAGTTTACACCTTTCTCTCGTCTACTCTTCGACGACTTGTAAAATCGATGCTCGTGAATCTTGCTAGTTTCGATCTAAAACGATGTATCCCGTTGTTTTGAGCCGGAATACAAGTTTTCGCGCAGTTCTGAAAGAAAAAGTTTACACCTTTCTCTCGTCTACTCTTAGAAGACTTGTAAAATCGATGCCCGTGAATCTTGCTAGTTTCGATCTAAAACGATGTATCCCGTTGTTTTGAGCCGGAATACAAGTTTTCGCGCAGTTCTGAGAGAAAAAGTTTACACCTTTCTCTCGTCTACTCTTCGACGACCTGTAAACTCGATGCTCGTGAATCTTGCTAGTTTCGATCTAAAACGATGTATTCCGTTGTTCTGAGCCGGAATACAAGTTTTCGCGCAGTTCTGAGAGAAAAAGTTTACACCTTTCTCTCGTCCACTCTTCGACTTGTAAAACCCATGCTCGTGAATCTTGCTAGTTTCGACCTAAAACGATGTATCCCGTTGTTTTGAGCCGGAAAACAAGTTTTCGCGCAGTTCTGAGAGAACAAGTTTACACCTTTCTCTCGTCTACTCTTCGAAGAATTGTAATATCGATGCCCGTGAATCTTGCTAGTTTCGATCTAAAACGATGTATCTCGTTGTTTTGAGCCGTAATACAAGTTTTCGCGCAGTTCTGAGAGAAAAGTTCACACCTTTCTCTCGTCTACTCTTCGAAGACTTGTAAAATCGATGCTCGTGAATCTTGCTAGTTTCGGTCTAAAACAATGTATCCCGTTTTTTTTGAGCCGGAATACAAGTTTTGGCGCAGTTCTGAGAGAAAACGTTTACACCTTTCTCTCGTCTACTCTTCGACGACTTGTAAAATCGATGCTCGTGAATCTTGTTAGTTTCGATCTAAAACGATGTATCCCTTTTTTTGAGCCGGAATACAAGTTTTCGCGCAGTTCTGAGAGAAAAAGTTTACACCTTACTCTCGTCTACTATTCGGCGACTTGTAAAATCGATGCTCGTGAATCTTGCTAGTTTCGACCTAAAACGATGTATCCCGTTGTTTTGTGATGGAATACAAGTTTTCTCGCAGTTTTGAGAGAAAAAGTTTACACCTTTCTCTCGTCTACTCTTCGAGGACTTGTAAAATCGATGCTCGTGAATCTTGCTAGTTTCGATCTAAAACGATGAATCCCGTTGTTTTGAGCCGGAATACAAGTTTTCGCGCAGTTCTGAGAGAAAAAGTTTACACCTTTTTCTCGTCTACTCTTCGACGACTTGTCAAATCGATGCTCGTGAATCTTGCTAGTTTCGATCTAAAGCGATGTATCCCGTTGTTTTGAGCCGGAATAGAAGTTTTCGTGCAGTTCTGAGAGAAAAAGTTTACATTTTTCTCTCGTCTACTCTTCGACGACTTGTAAAATCGATGCTGTGAATCTTGCTAGTTTCGATCTAAAACGATGTATTCCGTTGTTTTGAGCCGGAATTCAAGTTTTCGCGCAGTTCTGAGAGAAAAAGTTTACACCTTTCTCTCGTCTACTCTTCGACGACTTGTAAAATCGATGCTCGTGAATCTTGCTAGTTTCGATCTAAAACGATGATCCCGTTGTTTTGAGCCGGAATACAAGTTTTCGCGCAGTTCTGAAAGAAAATGTTTACACCTTTCTCTCGTCTACTCTTCGAAGACTTGTAAAATCGATGCCCGTGAATCTTGCTAGTTTCGATCTAAAACAATGTATCCCGTTGTTTTGAGCCGGAATACAAGTTTTCGCGCAGTTCTGAGAGAAAAAGTTTACACCTTTCTCTCGTCTACTCTTCGACGACCTGTAAACTCGATGCTCGTGAATCTTGCTAGTTTCGATCTAAAACGATGTATTCCGTTGTTTTGAGCCGGAATACAAGTTTTCGCGCAGTTCTGAGAGAAAAAGTTTACACCTTTCTCTCGTCCACTCTTCGACGACTTGTAAAACCCATGCTCGTGAATCTTGCTAGTTTTGACCTAAAACGATGTATCCCGTTGTTTTGAGCCGGAATACAAGTTTTCGCGCAGTTCTGAGAGAAAAAGTTTACACCTTTCTCTCGTCTACTCTTCGAAGAATTGTAATATCGATGCCCGTGAATCTTGCTAGTTTCGATCTAAAACGATGTATTTCGTTGTTTTGAGCCGTAATACAAGTTTTCGCGCAGTTCTGAGAGAAAAGTTCACACCTTTCTCTCGTGGACTCTCCGACGACTTGTAAAATCGATGCTCGTGAATCTTGCTAGTTTCGACCTAAAACGATGTATCCCGTTGTTTTGTGATGGAATACAAGTTTTCGCGCAGTTTTGAGAGAAAAAGTTTACACCTTTCTCTCGTCTACTCTTCGACGACTTGTAAAATCGATGGTCGTGAATCTTGCTGGTTTCGATATAAAACGATGTATCCCGTTGTTTTGAGCCGGAATACAAGTTTTCGCGCAGTTCTGAGAGAAAAAGTTTACACCTTTCTCTCGTATACTCTTCGTCGACTTGTAAAATCAATGCTCGTATATCTTGCTAGTTTCGATCTGCAACGATGTATCCCGTTGTTTTGAGCTGGACTAGAAGTTTTCGCGCAGTTCTGAGAGAAAAAGTTTACGACTTTTTCTCGTCTACTCTTCGAGGACTTGCAAAATCGATGCTCGTGAATCTTGCTAGTTTCGATCTAAAGCGATGTATCCCGTTGTTTTGAGCCGGAATACAAGTTTTCGCGCAGTTCTGAGAGAAAAAGTTTACACCTTTCTCTCG
Organism: Amblyomma americanum; assembly: GCF_052857255.1. Lineage (NCBI taxonomy): Eukaryota > Metazoa > Arthropoda > Arachnida > Ixodida > Ixodidae > Amblyomma > Amblyomma americanum. The sequence continues at coordinate 1,425,351 of NW_027526493.1, forward strand.
TCTACTATTCGACGACTTGTAAAATCGATGCTCGTGAATATTGCTAGTTTCGACCTAAAACGATGTATACCGTTGTTTTGAGCCGGAATACAATTTTTCGCGCAGTTCTGAGAGAAAAAGTTTACACCTTTCTATCGTGGACTTTCCGACGACTTGTAAAATCGATGCTCGTGAATCCTGCTAGTTACGATTTAAAACGATGTACCCCGTTGTTTCGAGCCGGAATACAAGTTTTCGTGCAGTTCTGAGAGAAAAAGTTTGCACCTTTCTCTCGTGTACTCTTTGACGACTTGTAAAATCGATGCTCGTGAATTTTGCTCGTTTCGATCTAAAACGATGTATCGCGTTGTTTTGAGCCGGAATACAAGTTTTCGCGCAGTTCTGAGAGAAAAAGTTTGCACCTTTCTCTCGTGTACTCTTTGACGACTTGTAAAATCGATGCTCGTGAATTTTGCTCGTTTCGATCTAAAACGATGTATCCCGTTGTTTTGAGCCGGAATACAAGTTTTCGTGCAGTTCTGAGAGAAAACGTTTACACCTTTCTCTCGTCTACTCTTCGACGACTTGTAAAATCGATGCTCGTGAATCTTGCTAGTTTCGATCTAAAACGATGAATCCCGTTGTTTTGAGCCGGAATACAAGTTTTCGCGCAGTTCTGAGAGAAAAAGTTTACACCTTTTTCTCGTCTACTCTTCGACGACTTGTCAAAACGATGCTCGTGAATCTTGCTAGTTTCGATCTAAAACGATGTATCCCGTTGTTTTGAGCCGGAATACAAGTTTTCGCGCAGTTCTGAGAGAAAAAGTTTACGCCTTTTTCTCGTCTACTCTTCGAGGACTTGCAAAATCGATGCTCGTGAATCTTGCTAGTTTCGATCTAAAGCGATGTATCCCGTTGCTTTGAGCCGGAATACAAGTTTTCGCGCAGTTCTGAGAGAAAAAGTTTACACCTTTCTCTCGTCTACTATTCGACGACTTGTAAAATCGATCCTCGTGAATATTGCTAGTTTCGACCTAAAACGATGTATCCCGTTGTTTTGAGCCGGAATACAATTTTTCGCGCAGTTCTGAGAGAAAAAGTTTACACCTTTCTCTCGTGGACTTTCCGACGACTTGTAAAATCGATGCTCGTGAATCCTGCTGGTTACGTTCTAAAACGATGTACCCCGTTGTTTCGAGCCGGAATACAAGTTTTTGTGCAGTTCTGAGAGAAAAAGTTTACACCTTTCTCTTGTCTTCTCTTCGACGACTGGTAAAATTGATGCTCGTGAATCTTGCTAGTTTAGACCTAAAACGATGTATCGCGTTGTTTTGAGCCGGAATACAAGTTTTCGCGCAGTTCTGAGAGAAAAAGTTTGCACCTTTCTCTCGTGTACTTTTTGACGACTTGTAAAATCGATGCTCGTGAATTTTGCTCGTTTCGATCTAAAACGATGTATCCCGTTGTTTTGAGCCGGAATACAAGTTTTCGTGCAGTTATGAGAGAAAACGTTTACACCTTTCTCTCGTCTACTCTTCGACGACTTGTAAAATCGATGCTCGTAAATCTTGCTAGTTTCGATCTAAAACGATGTATTCCGTTGTTTAAGCCGGAATACAAGTTTTTGCGCAGTTCTGAGAGAAAAAGTTTACAGCTTTCTCTACTCTTCGAGGACTTGTAAAATCGATGCTCGTGAATCTTGCTAGTTTCGATCTAAAACGATGAATCCCGTTGTTTTGAGCCGGAATACAAGTTTTCGCGCAGTTCTGAGAGAAAAAGCTTACACCTTTTTTTCGTCTACTCTTAGAAGACTTGTAAAATCGATGCCCGTGAATCTTGCTAGTTTCGATCTAAAACGATGTATCCCGTTGTTTTGAGCCGGAATACAAGTTTTCGCGCAGTTCTGAGAGAAAAAGTTTACACCTTTCTCTCGTCTACTCTTCGACGACCTGTAAACTCGATGCTCGTGAATCTTGCTAGTTTCGATCTAAAACGATGTATTCCGTTGTTTTGAGCCGGAATACAAGTTTTCGCGCAGTTCTGAGAGAAAAAGTTTACACCTTTCTCTCGTCCACTCTTCGACTTGTAAAACCCATGCTCGTGAATCTTGCTAGTTTCGACCTAAAACGATGTATTCCGTTGTTTTGAGCCGGAATACAAGTTTTCGCGCAGTTCTGAGAGAACAAGTTTACACCTTTCTCTCGTCTACTCTTCGAAGAATTGTAATATCGATGCCCGTGAATCTTGCTAGTTTCGATCTAAAACGATGTATATCGTTGTTTTGAGCCGTAATACAAGTTTTCGCGCAGTTCTGAGAGAAAAGTTCACACCTTTCTCTCGTCTACTCTTCGAAGACTTGTAAAATCGATGCTCGTGAATCTTGCTAGTTTCGGTCTAAAACAATGTATCCCGTTTTTTTTGAGCCGGAATACAAGTTTTGGCGCAGTTCTGAGAGAAAACGTTTACACCTTTCTCTCGTCTACTCTTCGACGACTTGTAAAATCAATGCTCGTATATCTTGCTAGTTTCAATCTACAACGATGTGTCCCGTTGTTTTGAGCTGGAATAGAAGTTTTCGCGCAGTTCTGAGAGAAAAAGTTTACGCCTTTTTCTCGTCTACTCTTCGAGGACTTGCAAAATCGATTCTCGTGAATCTTGCTAATTTCGATCTAAAACGATGTATCCCGTTGTTTTGAGCCGGAATACAAGTTTTCGCGCAGTTCTGAGAGAAAAAGTTTACACCTTTCTCTCGTCTACTATTCGACGACTTGTAAAATCGATGCTCGTGAATATTGCTAGTTTCGACCTAAAACGATGTATCCCGTTGTTTTGAGCCGGAATACAATTTTTCGCGCAGTTCTGAGAGAAAAAGTTTACACCTTTCTCTCGTGGACTCTCCGACGACTTGTAAAATCGATGCCCGTGAATCTTGCTAGTTACGATCTAAAACGATGTACCCCGTTGTTTTGAGCCGGAATACAAGTTTTTGTGCAGTTCTGAGAGAAAAAGTTTACACCTTTCTCTTGTCTTCTCTTCGACGACTGGTAAAATCGATGCTCGTGAATCTTGCTAGTTTCGATCTAAAACGATGTATCCCTTTTTTTGAGCCGGAATACAAGTTTTCGCGCAGTTCTGAGAGAAAAAGTTTACACCTTACTCTCGTCTACTATTCGGCGACTTGTAAAATCGATGCTCGTGAATCTTGCTAGTTTCGACCTAAAACGATGTATCCCGTTGTTTTGTGATGGAATACAAGTTTTCTCGCAGTTTTGAGAGAAAAAGTTTACACCTTTCTCTCGTCTACTCTTCGACGACTTGTAAAATCGATGGTCGTGAATCTTGCTGGTTTCGATATGAAACGATGTATCCCGTTGTTTTGAGTCGGAATACAAGTTTTCGCGCAGTTCTGAGAGAAAAAGTTTACACCTTTCTCTCGTATACTCTTCGTCGACTTGTAAAATCAATGCTCGTATATCTTGCTAGTTTCGATCTACAACGATGTATCCCGTTGTTTTGAGCTGGAATAGAAGTTTTCGCGCAGTTCTGAGAGAAAAAGTTTACGCCTTTTTCTCGTCTACTCTTCGAGGACTTGCAAAATCGATGCTCGTGAATCTTGCTAGTTTCGATCTAAAGCGATGTATCCCGTTGTTTTGAGCCGGAATACAAGTTTTCGCGCAGTTCTGAGAGAAAAAGTTTACACCTTTCTCTCGTCTACTATTCGACGACTTGTAAAATCGTTGCTCGTGAATATTGCTAGTTTCGACCTAAAACGATGTATACCGTTGTTTTGAGCCGGAATACAATTTTTCGCGCAGTTCTGAGAGAAAAAGTTTACACCTTTCTATCGTGGACTTTCCGACGACTTGTAAAATCGATGCTCGTGAATCCTGCTAGTTACGATCTAAAACGATGTACCCCGTTGTTTCGAGCCGGAATACAAGTTTTCGTGCAGTTCTGAGAGAAAAAGTTTACACCTTTCTCTTGTCTTCTCTTCGACGACTGGTAAAATCGATGCTCGTGAATCTTGCTAGTTTAGACCTAAAATGATGTATCGCGTTGTTTTGAGCCGGAATACAAGTTTTCGCGCAGTTCTGAGAGAAAAAGTTTGCACCTTTCTCTCGTGTACTCTTTGACGACTTGTAAAATCGATGCTCGTGAATTTTGCTCGTTTCGATCTAAAACGATGTATCCCGTTGTTTTGAGCCGGAATACAAGTTTTCGTGCAGTTCTGAGAGAAAACGTTTACACCTTTCTCTCGTCTACTCTTCGACGACTTGTAAAGTCGATGCTCGTGAATCTTGCTAGTTTCGATCTAAAACGATGTATTCCGTTGTTTTCAGCCGGAATACAAGTTTTTGCGCAGTTCTGAGAGAAAAAGTTTACAGCTTTCTCTCGTCTACTCTTCGAGGACTTGTAAAATCGATGCTCGTGAATCTTGCTAGTTTCGATCTAAAACGATGAATCCCGTTGTTTTGAGCCGGAATACAAGTTTTCGCGCAGTTCTGAGAGAAAAAGTTTACACCTTTTTCTCGTCTACTCTTCGACGACTTGTCAAATCGATGCTCGTGAATCTTGCTAGTTTCGATCTAAAGCGATGTATCCCGTTGTTTTGAGCCGGAATAGAAGTTTTCGTGCAGTTCTGAGAGAAAAAGTTTACATTTTTCTCTCGTCTACTCTTCGACGACTTGTAAAATCGATGCTGTGAATCTTGCTAGTTTTGATCTAAAACGATGTATTCCGTTGTTTTGAGCCGGAATTCAAGTTTTCGCGCAGTTCTGAGAGAAAAAGTTTACACCTTTCTCTCGTCTACTCTTCGACGACTTGTAAAATCGATGCTCGTGAATCTTGCTAGTTTCGATCTAAAACGATGATCCCGTTGTTTTGAGCCGGAATACAAGTTTTCGCGCAGTTCTGAAAGAAAATGTTTACACCTTTCTCTCGTCTACTCTTCGAAGACTTGTAAAATCGATGCCCGTGAATCTTGCTAGTTTCGATCTAAAACGATGTATCCCGTTGTTTTGAGCCGGAATACAAGTTTTCGCGCAGTTCTGAGAGAAAAAGTTTACACCTTTCTCTCGTCTACTCTTCGACGACCTGTAAACTCGATGCTCGTGAATCTTGCTAGTTTCGATCTAAAACGATGTATTCCGTTGTTTTGAGCCGGAATACAAGTTTTCGCGCAGTTCTGAGAGAAAAAGTTTACACCTTTCTCTCGTCCACTCTTCGACGACTTGTAAAACCCATGCTCGTGAATCTTGCTAGTTTTGACCTAAAACGATGTATCCCGTTGTTTTGAGCCGGAATACAAGTTTTCGCGCAGTTCTGAGAGAAAAGTTCACACCTTTCTCTCGTGGACTCTCCGACGACTTGTAAAATCGATGCCCGTGAATCTTGCTAGTTACGATCTAAAACGATGTACCCCGTTGTTTTGAGCCGGAATACAAGTTTTCGTGCAGTTCTGAGAGAAAACGTTTACACCTTTCTCTTGTCTACTCTTCGACGACTTGTAAAATCAATGCTCGTATATCTTGCTAGTTTCGATCTACAACGATGTGTCCCGTTGTTTTGAGCTGGAAAAGAAGTTTTCGCGCAGTTCTGAGAGAAAAAGTTTACACCTTTCTCTCGTCTACTCTTCGACGACCTGTAAACTCGATGCTCGTGAATCTTGCTAGTTTCGATCTAAAACGATGTATTCCGTTGTTTTGAGCCGGAATACAAGTTTTCGCGCAGTTCTGAGAGAAAAAGTTTACACCTTTCTCTCGTCCACTCTTCGACTTGTAAAACCCATGCTCGTGAATCTTGCTAGTTTCGACCTAAAACGATGTATTCCGTTGTTTTGAGCCGGAATACAAGTTTTCGCGCAGTTCTGAGAGAACAAGTTTACACCTTTCTCTCGTCTACTCTTCGAAGAATTGTAATATCGATGCCCGTGAATCTTGCTAGTTTCGATCTAAAACGATGTATATCGTTGTTTTGAGCCGTAATACAAGTTTTCGCGCAGTTCTGAGAGAAAAGTTCACACCTTTCTCTCGTCTACTCTTCGAAGACTTGTAAAATCGATGCTCGTGAATCTTGCTAGTTTCGGTCTAAAACAATGTATCCCGTTTTTTTTGAGCCGGAATACAAGTTTTGGCGCAGTTCTGAGAGAAAACGTTTACACCTTTCTCTCGTCTACTCTTCGACGACTTGTAAAATCAATGCTCGTATATCTTGCTAGTTTCAATCTACAACGATGTGTCCCGTTGTTTTGAGCTGGAATAGAAGTTTTCGCGCAGTTCTGAGAGAAAAAGTTTACGCCTTTTTCTCGTCTACTCTTCGAGGACTTGCAAAATCGATTCTCGTGAATCTTGCTAATTTCGATCTAAAACGATGTATCCCGTTGTTTTGAGCCGGAATACAAGTTCTCGCGCAGTTCTGAGAGAAAAAGTTTACACCTTTCTCTCGTCTACTATTCGACGACTTGTAAAATCGATGCTCGTGAATATTGCTAGTTTCGACCTAAAACGATGTATCCCGTTGTTTTGAGCCGGAATACAATTTTTCGCGCAGTTCTGAGAGAAAAAGTTTACACCTTTCTCTCGTGGACTCTCCGACGACTTGTAAAATCGATGCCCGTGAATCTTGCTAGTTACGATCTAAAACGATGTACCCCGTTGTTTTGAGCCGGAATACAAGTTTTCGTGCAGTTCTGAGAGAAAAAGTTTACACCTTTCTCTTGTCTTCTCTTCGACGACTGGTAAAATCGATGCTCGTGAATCTTGCTAGTTTCGATCTAAAACGATGTATCCCTTTTTTTGAGCCGGAATACAAGTTTTCGCGCAGTTCTGAGAGAAAAAGTTTACACCTTACTCTCGTCTACTATTCGGCGACTTGTAAAATCGATGCTCGTGAATCTTGCTAGTTTCGACCTAAAACGATGTATCCCGTTGTTTTGTGATGGAATACAAGTTTTCTCGCAGTTTTGAGAGAAAAAGTTTACACCTTTCTCTCGTCTACTCTTCGACGACTTGTAAAATCGATGGTCGTGAATCTTGCTGGTTTCGATATGAAACGATGTATCCCGTTGTTTTGAGCCGGAATACAAGTTTTCGCGCAGTTCTGAGAGAAAAAGTTTACACCTTTCTCTCGTATACTCTTCGTCGATTTGTAAAATCAATGCTCGTATATCTTGCTAGTTTCGATCTACAACGATGTATCCCGTTGTTTTGAGCTGGAATAGAAGTTTTCGCGCAGTTCTGAGAGAAAAAGTTTACGCCTTTTTCTCGTCTACTCTTCGAGGACTTGCAAAATCGATGCTCGTGAATCTTGCTAGTTTCGATCTAAAGCGATGTATCCCGTTGTTTTGAGCCGGAATACAAGTTTTCGCGCAGTTCTGAGAGAAAAAGTTTACACCTTTCTCTCGTCTACTATTCGACGACTTGTAAAATCGATGCTCGTGAATATTGCTAGTTTCGACCTAAAACGATGTATACCGTTGTTTTGAGCCGGAATACAATTTTTCGCGCAGTTCTGAGAGAAAAAGTTTACACCTTTCTATCGTGGACTTTCCGACGACTTGTAAAATCGATGCTCGTGAATCCTGCTAGTTACGATCTAAAACGATGTATCCCGTTGTTTTGAGCCGGAATACAAGTTTTCGCGCAGTTCTGAGAGAAAAAGTTTACACCTTTCTCTCGTCTACTCTTCGACGACCTGTAAACTCGATGCTCGTGAATCTTGCTAGTTTCGATCTAAAACGATGTATTCCGTTGCTTTGAGCCGGAATACAAGTTTTCGCGCAGTTCTGAGAGAAAAAGTTTACACCTTTCTCTCGTCCACTCTTCGACGACTTGTAAAACCCATGCTCGTGAATCTTGCTAGTTTCGACCTAAAACGATGTATCCCGTTGTTTTGAGCCGGAATACAAGTTTTCGCGCAGTTCTGAGAGAAAAAGTTTACACCTTTCTCTCGTCTACTCTTCGAAGAATTGTAATATCGATGCCCGTGAATCTTGCTAGTTTCGATCTAAAACGATGTATCTCGTTGTTTTGAGCCGTAATACAAGTATTCGCGCAGTTCTGAGAGAAAAGTTCACACCTTTCTCTCGTGGACTCTCCGACGACTTGTAAAATCGATGCCCGTGAATCTTGCTAGTTACGATCTAAAACGATGTACCCCGTTGTTTTGAGCCGGAATACAAGTTTTCGCGCAGTTCTGAGAGAAAAAGTTTACACCTTTTTCTCGTCTACTCTTCGACGACTTGTCAAATCGATGCTCGTGAATCTTGCTAGTTTCGATCTAAAGCGATGTATCCCGTTGTTTTGAGCCGGAATAGAAGTTTTCGTGCAGTTCTGAGAGAAAAAGTTTACATTTTTCTCTCGTCTACTCTTCGACGACTTGTAAAATCGATGCTGTGAATCTTGCTAGTTTTGATCTAAAACGATGTATTCCGTTGTTTTGAGCCGGAATTCAAGTTTTCGCGCAGTTCTGAGAGAAAAAGTTTACACCTTTCTCTCGTCTACTCTTCGACGACTTGTAAAATCGATGCTCGTGAATCTTGCTAGTTTCGATCTAAAACGATGATCCCGTTGTTTTGAGCCGGAATACAAGTTTTCGCGCAGTTCTGAAAGAAAATGTTTACACCTTTCTCTCGTCTACTCTTCGAAGACTTGTAAAATCGATGCCCGTGAATCTTGCTAGTTTCGATCTAAAACGATGTATCCCGTTGTTTTGAGCCGGAATACAAGTTTTCGCGCAGTTCTGAGAGAAAAAGTTTACACCTTTCTCTCGTCTACTCTTCGACGACCTGTAAACTCGATGCTCGTGAATCTTGCTAGTTTCGATCTAAAACGATGTATTCCGTTGTTTTGAGCCGGAATACAAGTTTTCGCGCAGTTCTGAGAGAAAAAGTTTACACCTTTCTCTCGTCCACTCTTCGACGACTTGTAAAACCCATGCTCGTGAATCTTGCTAGTTTTGACCTAAAACGATGTATCCCGTTGTTTTGAGCCGGAATACAAGTTTTCGCGCAGTTCTGAGAGAAAAAGTTTACACCTTTCTCTCGTCTACTCTTCGAAGAATTGTAATATCGATGCCCGTGAATCTTGCTAGTTTCGATCTAAAACGATGTATTTCGTTGTTTTGAGCCGTAATACAAGTTTTCGCGCAGTTCTGAGAGAAAAGTTCACACCTTTCTCTCGTGGACTCTCCGACGACTTGTAAAATCGATGCCCGTGAATCTTTCTAGTTACAATCTAAAACGATGTACCCCGTTGTTTTGAGCCGGAATACAAGTTTTCGTGCAGTTCTGAGAGAAAACGTTTACACCTTTCTCTTGTCTACTCTTCGACGACTTGTAAAATCAATGCTCGTATATCTTGCTAGTTTCGATCTACAACGATGTGTCCCGTTGTTTTGAGCTGGAATAGAAGTTTTCGCGCAGTTCTGAGAGAAAAAGTTTACACCTTTCTCTCGTCTACTCTTCGACGACCTGTAAACTCGATGCTCGTGAATCTTGCTAGTTTCGATCTAAAACGATGTGTCCCGTTGTTTTGAGCTGGAATAGAAGTTTTCGCGCAGTTCTGAGAGAAAAAGTTTACACCTTTCTCTCGTCTACTCTTCGAAGACTTGTAAAATCGATGCTCGTGAATCTTGCTAGTTTCGATCTAAAACGATGTATCCCGTTTTTTTTGAGCCGGAATACAAGTTTTGGCGCAGTTCTGAGAGAAAAAGTTTACACCTTTCTCTTGTCTTCTCTTCGACGACTGGTAAAATCGATGCTCGTGAATCTTGCTAGTTTCGATCTAAAACGATGTATCCCTTTTTTTGAGCCGGAATACAAGTTTTCGCGCAGTTCTGAGAGAAAAAGTTTACACCTTACTCTCGTCTACTATTCGGCGACTTGTAAAATCGATGCTCGTGAATCTTGCTAGTTTCGACCTAAAACGATGTATCCCGTTGTTTTGTGATGGAATACAAGTTTTCTCGCAGTTTTGAGAGAAAAAAGTTTACACCTTTCTCTCGTCTACTCTTCGACGACTTGTAAAATCGATGGTCGTGAATCTTGCTGGTTTCGATATGAAACGATGTATCCCGTTGTTTTGAGCCGGAATACAAGTTTTCGCGCAGTTCTGAGAGAAAAAGTTTACACCTTTCTCTCGTATACTCTTCGTCGATTTGTAAAATCAATGCTCGTATATCTTGCTAGTTTCGATCTACAACGATGTATCCCGTTGTTTTGAGCTGGAATAGAAGTTTTCGCGCAGTTCTGAGAGAAAAAGTTTACGCCTTTTTCTCGTCTACTCTTCGAGGACTTGCAAAATCGATGCTCGTGAATCTTGCTAGTTTCGATCTAAAGCGATGTATCCCGTTGTTTTGAGCCGGAATACAAGTTTTCGCGCAGTTCTGAGAGAAAAAGTTTACACCTTTCTCTCGTCTACTATTCGACGACTTGTAAAATCGATGCTCGTGAATATTGCTAGTTTCGACCTAAAACGATGTATACCGTTGTTTTGAGCCGGAATACAATTTTTCGCGCAGTTCTGAGAGAAAAAGTTTACACCTTTCTATCGTGGACTTTCCGACGACTTGTAAAATCGATGCTCGTGAATCCTGCTAGTTACGATCTAAAACGATGTATCCCGTTGTTTTGAGCCGGAATACAAGTTTTCGCGCAGTTCTGAGAGAAAAAGTTTACACCTTTCTCTCGTCTACTCTTCGACGACCTGTAAACTCGATGCTCGTGAATCTTGCTAGTTTCGATCTAAAACGATGTATTCCGTTGCTTTGAGCCGGAATACAAGTTTTCGCGCAGTTCTGAGAGAAAAAGTTTACACCTTTCTCTCGTCCACTCTTCGACGACTTGTAAAACCCATGCTCGTGAATCTTGCTAGTTTCGACCTAAAACGATGTATCCCGTTGTTTTGAGCCGGAATACAAGTTTTCGCGCAGTTCTGAGAGAAAAAGTTTACACCTTTCTCTCGTCTACTCTTCGAAGAATTGTAATATCGATGCCCGTGAATCTTGCTAGTTTCGATCTAAAACGATGTATCTCGTTGTTTTGAGCCGTAATACAAGTATTCGCGCAGTTCTGAGAGAAAAGTTCACACCTTTCTCTCGTGGACTCTCCGACGACTTGTAAAATCGATGCCCGTGAATCTTGCTAGTTACGATCTAAAACGATGTACCCCGTTGTTTTGAGCCGGAATACAAGTTTTCGCGCAGTTCTGAGAGAAAAAGTTTACACCTTTTTCTCGTCTACTCTTCGACGACTTGTCAAATCGATGCTCGTGAATCTTGCTAGTTTCGATCTAAAGCGATGTATCCCGTTGTTTTGAGCCGGAATAGAAGTTTTCGTGCAGTTCTGAGAGAAAAAGTTTACATTTTTCTCTCGTCTACTCTTCGACGACTTGTAAAATCGATGCTGTGAATCTTGCTAGTTTTGATCTAAAACGATGTATTCCGTTGTTTTGAGCCGGAATTCAAGTTTTCGCGCAGTTCTGAGAGAAAAAGTTTACACCTTTCTCTCGTCTACTCTTCGACGACTTGTAAAATCGATGCTCGTGAATCTTGCTAGTTTCGATCTAAAACGATGATCCCGTTGTTTTGAGCCGGAATACAAGTTTTCGCGCAGTTCTGAAAGAAAATGTTTACACCTTTCTCTCGTCTACTCTTCGAAGACTTGTAAAATCGATGCCCGTGAATCTTGCTAGTTTCGATCTAAAACGATGTATCCCGTTGTTTTGAGCCGGAATACAAGTTTTCGCGCAGTTCTGAGAGAAAAAGTTTACACCTTTCTCTCGTCTACTCTTCGACGACCTGTAAACTCGATGCTCGTGAATCTTGCTAGTTTCGATCTAAAACGATGTATTCCGTTGTTTTGAGCCGGAATACAAGTTTTCGCGCAGTTCTGAGAGAAAAAGTTTACACCTTTCTCTCGTCCACTCTTCGACGACTTGTAAAACCCATGCTCGTGAATCTTGCTAGTTTTGACCTAAAACGATGTATCCCGTTGTTTTGAGCCGGAATACAAGTTTTCGCGCAGTTCTGAGAGAAAAAGTTTACACCTTTCTCTCGTCTACTCTTCGAAGAATTGTAATATCGATGCCCGTGAATCTTGCTAGTTTCGATCTAAAACGATGTATTTCGTTGTTTTGAGCCGTAATACAAGTTTTCGCGCAGTTCTGAGAGAAAAGTTCACACCTTTCTCTCGTGGACTCTCCGACGACTTGTAAAATCGATGCCCGTGAATCTTTCTAGTTACAATCTAAAACGATGTACCCCGTTGTTTTGAGCCGGAATACAAGTTTTCGTGCAGTTCTGAGAGAAAACGTTTACACCTTTCTCTTGTCTACTCTTCGACGACTTGTAAAATCAATGCTCGTATATCTTGCTAGTTTCGATCTACAACGATGTGTCCCGTTGTTTTGAGCTGGAATAGAAGTTTTCGCGCAGTTCTGAGAGAAAAAGTTTACACCTTTCTCTCGTCTACTCTTCGACGACCTGTAAACTCGATGCTCGTGAATCTTGCTAGTTTCGATCTAAAACGATGATCCCGTTGTTTTGAGCCGGAATACAAGTTTTCGCGCAGTTCTGAAAGAAAATGTTTACACCTTTCTCTCGTCTACTCTTCGAAGACTTGTAAAATCGATGCCCGTGAATCTTGCTAGTTTCGATCTAAAACGATGTATCCCGTTGTTTTGAGCCGGAATACAAGTTTTCGCGCAGTTCTGAGAGAAAAAGTTTACACCTTTCTCTCGTCTACTCTTCGACGACCTGTAAACTCGATGCTCGTGAATCTTGCTAGTTTCGATCTAAAACGATGATCCCGTTGTTTTGAGCCGGAATACAAGTTTTCGCGCAGTTCTGAAAGAAAATGTTTACACCTTTCTCTCGTCTACTCTTCGAAGACTTGTAAAATCGATGCCCGTGAATCTTGCTAGTTTCGATCTAAAACGATGTATCCCGTTGTTTTGAGCCGGAATACAAGTTTTCGCGCAGTTCTGAGAGAAAAAGTTTACACCTTTCTCTCGTCTACTCTTCGACGACCTGTAAACTCGATGCTCGTGAATCTTGCTAGTTTCGATCTAAAACGATGTATTCCGTTGTTTTGAGCCGGAATACAAGTTTTCGCGCAGTTCTGAGAGAAAAAGTTTACACCTTTCTCTCGTCCACTCTTCGACGACTTGTAAAACCCATGCTCGTGAATCTTGCTAGTTTTGACCTAAAACGATGTATCCCGTTGTTTTGAGCCGGAATACAAGTTTTCGCGCAGTTCTGAGAGAAAAAGTTTACACCTTTCTCTCGTCTACTCTTCGAAGAATTGTAATATCGATGCCCGTGAATCTTGCTAGTTTCGATCTAAAACGATGTATTTCGTTGTTTTGAGCCGTAATACAAGTTTTCGCGCAGTTCTGAGAGAAAAGTTCACACCTTTCTCTCGTGGACTCTCCGACGACTTGTAAAATCGATGCCCGTGAATCTTGCTAGTTACGATCTAAAACGATGTACCCCGTTGTTTTGAGCCGGAATACAAGTTTTCGTGCAGTTCTGAGAGAAAAAGTTTACACCTTTCTCTTGTCTACTCTTCGACGACTTGTAAAATCAATGCTCGTATATCTTGCTAGTTTCGATCTACAACGATGTGTCCCGTTGTTTTGAGCTGGAATAGAAGTTTTCGCGCAGTTCTGAGAGAAAAAGTTTACGCCTTTTTCTCGTCTACTCTTCGAGGACTTGCAAAATCGATTCTCGTGAATCTTGCTAGTTTCGATCTAAAACGATGTATTTCGTTGTTTTGAGCCGTAATACAAGTTTTCGCGCAGTTCTGAGAGAAAAGTTCACACCTTTCTCTCGTGGACTCTCCGACGACTTGTAAAATCGATGCCCGTGAATCTTGCTAGTTACGATCTAAAACGATGTACCCCGTTGTTTTGAGCCGGAATACAAGTTTTCGTGCAGTTCTGAGAGAAAAAGTTTACACCTTTCTCTTGTCTACTCTTCGACGACTTGTAAAATCAATGCTCGTATATCTTGCTAGTTTCGATCTACAACGATGTGTCCCGTTGTTTTGAGCTGGAATAGAAGTTTTCGCGCAGTTCTGAGAGAAAAAGTTTACGCCTTTTTCTCGTCTACTCTTCGAGGACTTGCAAAATCGATTCTCGTGAATCTTGCTAGTTTCGATCTAAAACGATGTATCCTGTTGTTTTGAGCCGGAATACAAGTTTTCGCGCAGTTCTGAGAGAAAAAGTTTACACCTTTATCTCGTCTACTATTCGACGACTTGTAAAATCGATGCTCATGAATATTGCTAGTTTCGACCTAAAACGATGTATCCCGTTGTTTTGAGCCGGAATACAATTTTCGCGCAGTTCTGAGAGAAAAAGTTTACACCTTTCTCTCGTGGACTCTCCGACGACTTGTAAAATCGATGCCCGTTAATCTTGCTAGTTACGATCTAAAACGATGTACCCCGTTGTTTTGAGCCGGAATACAAGTTTTCGTGCAGTTCTGAGAGAAAAAGTTTACACCTTTCTCTCGTCTACTCTTCGAAGACTTGTAAAATCGATGCCCGTGAATCTTGCTAGTTTCGATCTAAAACGATGTATCCCGTTGTTTTGAGCCGGAATACAAGTTTTCGCGCAGTTCTGAGAGAAAAAGTTTACACCTTTCTCTCGTCTACTCTTCGACGACCTGTAAACTCGATGCTCGGAAATCTTGCTAGTTTCGATCTAAAACGATGTATTCCGTTGCTTTGAGCCGGAATACAAGTTTTCGCGCAGTTCTGAGAGAAAAAGTTTACACCTTTCTCTCGTCCACTCTTCGACGACTTGTAAAACCCATGCTCGTGAATCTTGCTAGTTTCGACCTAAAACGATGTATCCCGTTGTTTTGAGCCGGAATACAAGTTTTCGCGCAGTTCTGAGAGAAAAAGTTTACACCTTTCTCTCGTCTACTCTTCGAAGAATTGTAATATCGATGCCCGTGAATCTTGCTAGTTTCGATCTAAAACGATGTATCTCGTTGTTTTGAGCCGTAATACAAGTATTCGCGCAGTTCTGAGAGAAAAGTTCACACCTTTCTCTCGTGGACTCTCCGACGACTTGTAAAATCGATGCCCGTGAATCTTGCTAGTTACGATCTAAAACGATGTACCCCGTTGTTTTGAGCCGGAATACAAGTTTTCGTGCAGTTCTGAGAGAAAAAGTTTACACCTTTCTCTTGTCTTCTCTTCGACGACTGGTAAAATCGATGCTCGTGAATCTTGCTAGTTTCGACCTAAAACGATGTATCGCGTTGTTTTGAGCCGGAATACAAGTTTTCGCGCAGTTCTGGGAGAAAAGTTTACACCTTTCTCTCGTGTACTCTTTGACGACTTGTAAAATCGATGCTCGTGAATTTTGCTCGTTTCGATCTAAAACGATGTATCCCGTTGTTTTGAGCTGGAATACAAGTTTTCGTGCAGTTCTGAGAGAAAAAGTTTACACCTTTCTCTCGTCTACTCTTCGACGACTTGTAAAATCGATGCTCGTGAATTTTGCTCGTTTCGATCTAAAACGATGTATCCCGTTGTTTTGAGCTGGAATACAAGTTTTCGTGCAGTTCTGAGAGAAAAAGTTTACACCTTTCTCTCGTCTACTCTTCGACGACTTGTAAAATCGATGCTCGTGAATCTTGCTAGTTTCGATCTAAAACAATGTATTCCGTTGTTTTGAGCCGGAATACAAGTTTTTTGCGCAGTTCTGAGAGAAAAAGCTTGCACCTTTCTCTCGTCCACTCTTCGACGACTTGTAAAATCGATGCTCGTGAATCTTGCTAGTTTAGATCTTAAACAATGTATCCCGTTGTTTTGAGCCGGAATACAAGTTTTCGCGCAGTTCTGAGAGAAAAAGTTTACACCTTTCTCTCGTGTACTCTTCGAGGACTTGTAAAATAGATGCTCGTGAATCTTGCTAGTTTCGATCTAAAACGATGTATCTCGTTGTTTTGAGCCGTAATACAAGTTTTTGCGCAGTTCTGAGAGAAAAGTTCACACCTTTCTCTCGTCTACTCTTCGAAGACTTGTAAAATCGATGCTCGTGAATCTTGCTAGTTTCGGTCTAAAACAATGTATCCCGTTTTTTTTTGAGCCGGAATACAAGTTTTGGCGCAGTTCTGAGAGAAAACGTTTACACCTTTCTCTCGTCTACTCTTCGACGACTTGTAAAATCAATGCTCGTATATCTTGCTAGTTTCAATCTACAACGATGTGTCCCGTTGTTTTGAGCTGGAATAGAAGTTTTCGCGCAGTTCTGAGAGAAAAAGTTTACGCCTTTTTCTCGTCTACTCTTCGAGGACTTGCAAAATCGATTCTCGTGAATCTTGCTAATTTCGATCTAAAACGATGTATCCCGTTGTTTTGAGCCGGAATACAAGTTTTCGCGCAGTTCTGAGAGAAAAAGTTTACACCTTTCTCTCGTCTACTATTCGACGACTTGTAAAATCGATGCTCGTGAATATTGCTAGTTTCGACCTAAAACGATGTATCCCGTTGTTTTGAGCCGGAATACAATTTTTCGCGCAGTTCTGAGAGAAAAAGTTTACACCTTTCTCTCGTGGACTCTCCGACGACTTGTAAAATCGATGCCCGTGAATCTTGCTAGTTACGATCTAAAACGATGTACCCCGTTGTTTTGAGCCGGAATACAAGTTTTCGTGCAGTTCTGAGAGAAAAAGTTTACACCTTTCTCTTGTCTTCTCTTCGACGACTGGTAAAATCGATGCTCGTGAATCTTGCTAGTTTCGATCTAAAACGATGTATCCCTTTTTTTGAGCCGGAATACAAGTTTTCGCGCAGTTCTGAGAGAAAAAGTTTACACCTTACTCTCGTCTACTATTCGGCGACTTGTAAAATCGATGCTCGTGAATCTTGCTAGTTTCGACCTAAAACGATGTATCCCGTTGTTTTGTGATGGAATACAAGTTTTCTCGCAGTTTTGAGAGAAAAAAGTTTACACCTTTCTCTCGTCTACTCTTCGACGACTTGTAAAATCGATGGTCGTGAATCTTGCTGGTTTCGATATGAAACGATGTATCCCGTTGTTTTGAGCCGGAATACAAGTTTTCGCGCAGTTCTGAGAGAAAAAGTTTACACCTTTCTCTCGTATACTCTTCGTCGACTTGTTAAATTAATGCTCGTATATCTTGCTAGTTTCGATCTACAACGATGTATCCCGTTGTTTTGAGCTGGAATAGAAGTTTTCGCGCAGTTCTGAGAGAAAAAGTTTACGCCTTTTTCTCGTCTACTCTTCGAGGACTTGCAAAATCGATGCTCGTGAATCTTGCTAGTTTCGATCTAAAGCGATGTATCCCGTTGTTTTGAGCCGGAATACAAGTTTTCGCGCAGTTCTGAGAGAAAAAGTTTACACCTTTCTCTCGTCTACTATTCGACGACTTGTAAAATCGATGCTCGTGAATATTGCTAGTTTCGACCTAATACGATGTATACCGTTGTTTTGAGCCGGAATACAATTTTTCGCGCAGTTCTGAGAGAAAAAGTTTACACCTTTCTATCGTGAACTTTCCGACGACTTGTAAAATCGATGCTCGTGAATCCTGCTAGTTACGATCTAAAACGATGTACCCCGTTGTTTCGAGCCGGAATACAAGTTTTCGTGCAGTTCTGAGAGAAAAAGTTTACACCTTTCTCTTGTCTTCTCTTCGACGACTGGTAAAATCGATGCTCGTGAATCTTGCTAGTTTAGACCTAAAACGATGTATCGCGTTGTTTTGAGCCGGAATACAAGTTTTCGCGCAGTTCTGAGAGAAAAAGTTTGCACCTTTCTCTCGTGTACTCTTTGACGACTTGTAAAATCGATGCTCGTGAATTTTGCTCGTTTCGATCTAAAACGATGTATCCCGTTGTTTTGAGCCGGAATACAAGTTTTCGTGCAGTTCTGAGAGAAAACGTTTACACCTTTCTCTCGTCTACTCTTCGACGACTTGTAAAATCGATGCTCGTGAATCTTGCTAGTTTCGATCTAAAACGATGTATTCCGTTGTTTTCAGCCGGAATACAAGTTTTTGCGCAGTTCTGAGAGAAAAAGTTTACAGCTTTCTCTCGTCTACTCTTCGAGGACTTGTAAAATCGATGCTCGTGAATCTTGCTAGTTTCGATCTAAAACGATGAATCCCGTTGTTTTGGGCCGGAATACAAGTTTTCGCGCAGTTCTGAGAGAAAAAGTTTACACCTTTTTCTCGTCTACTCTTCGACGACTTGTCAAATCGATGCTCGTGAATCTTGCTAGTTTCGATCTAAAGCGATGTATCCCGTTGTTTTGAGCCGGAATAGAAGTTTTCGTGCAGTTCTGAGAGAAAAAGTTTACATTTTTCTCTCGTCTACTCTTCGACGACTTGTAAAATCGATGCTGTGAATCTTGCTAGTTTCGATCTAAAACGATGTATTCCGTTGTTTTGAGCCGGAATTCAAGTTTTCGCGCAGTTCTGAGAGAAAAAGTTTACACCTTTCTCTCGTCTACTCTTCGACGACTTGTAAAATCGATGCTCGTGAATCTTGCTAGTTTCGATCTAAAACGATGATCCCGTTGTTTTGAGCCGGAATACAAGTTTTCGCGCAGTTCTGAAAGAAAATGTTTACACCTTTCTCTCGTCTACTCTTCGAAGACTTGTAAAATCGATGCCCGTGAATCTTGCTAGTTTCGATCTAAAACGATGTATCCCGTTGTTTTGAGCCGGAATACAAGTTTTCGCGCAGTTCTGAGAGAAAAAGTTTACACCTTTCTCTCGTCTACTCTTCGACGACCTGTAAACTCGATGCTCGTGAATCTTGCTAGTTTCGATCTAAAACGATGTATTCCGTTGTTTTGAGCCGGAATACAAGTTTTCGCGCCGTTCTGAGAGAAAAAGTTTACACCTTTCTCTCGTCCACTCTTCGACGACTTGTAAAACCCATGCTCGTGAATCTTGCTAGTTTTGACCTAAAACGATGTATCCCGTTGTTTTGAGCCGGAATACAAGTTTTCGCGCAGTTCTGAGAGAAAAAGTTTACACCTTTCTCTCGTCTACTCTTCGAAGAATTGTAATATCGATGCCCGTGAATCTTGCTAGTTTCGATCTAAAACGATGTATTTCGTTGTTTTGAGCCGTAATACAAGTTTTCGCGCAGTTCTGAGAGAAAAGTTCACACCTTTCTCTCGTGGACTCTCCGACGACTTGTAAAATCGATGCCCGTGAATCTTGCTAGTTACGATCTAAAACGATGTACCCCGTTGTTTTGAGCCGGAATACAAGTTTTCGTGCAGTTCTGAGAGAAAAAGTTTACACCTTTCTCTTGTCTACTCTTCGACGACTTGTAAAATCAATGCTCGTATATCTTGCTAGTTTCGATCTACAACGATGTGTCCCGTTGTTTTGAGCTGGAATAGAAGTTTTCGCGCAGTTCTGAGAGAAAAAGTTTACGCCTTTTTCTCGTCTACTCTTCGAGGACTTGCAAAATCGATTCCCGTGAATCTTGCTAGTTTCGATCTAAAACGATGTATCCTGTTGTTTTGAGCCGGAATACAAGTTTTCGCGCAGTTCTGAGAGAAAAAGTTTACACCTTTCTCTCGTCTACTATTCGACGACTTGTAAAATCGATGCTCATGAATATTGCTAGTTTCGACCTAAAACGATGTATCCCGTTGTTTTGAGCCGGAATACAATTTTCGCGCAGTTCTGAGAGAAAAAGTTTACACCTTTCTCTCGTCTACTCTTCGACGACTTGTAAAATCGATGCTCGTGAATCTTGCTAGTTTCGATCTAAAACGATGATCCCGTTGTTTTGAGCCGGAATACAAGTTTTCGCGCAGTTCTGAAAGAAAATGTTTACACCTTTCTCTCGTCTACTCTTCGAAGACTTGTAAAATCGATGCCCGTGAATCTTGCTAGTTTCGATCTAAAACGATGTATCCCGTTGTTTTGAGCCGGAATACAAGTTTTCGCGCAGTTCTGAGAGAAAAAGTTTACACCTTTCTCTCGTCCACTCTTCGACGACTTGAAAAACCCATGCTCGTGAATCTTGCTAGTTTTGACCTAAAACGATGTATCCCGTTGTTTTGAGCCGGAATACAAGTTTTCGCGCAGTTCTGAGAGAAAAAGTTTACACCTTTCTCTCGTCTACTCTTCGAAGAATTGTAATATCGATGCCCGTGAATCTTGCTAGTTTCGATCTAAAACGATGTATTTCGTTGTTTTGAGCCGTAATACAAGTTTTCGCGCAGTTCTGAGAGAAAAGTTCACACCTTTCTCTCGTGGACTCTCCGACGACTTGTAAAATCGATGCCCGTGAATCTTGCTAGTTACGATCTAAAACGATGTACCCCGTTGTTTTGAGCCGGAATACAAGTTTTCGTGCAGTTCTGAGAGAAAAAGTTTACACCTTTCTCTTGTCTACTCTTCGACGACTTGTAAAATCAATGCTCGTATATCTTGCTAGTTTCGATCTACAACGATGTGTCCCGTTGTTTTGAGCTGGAATAGAAGTTTTCGCGCAGTTCTGAGAGAAAAAGTTTACGCCTTTTTCTCGTCTACTCTTCGAGGACTTGCAAAATCGATTCTCGTGAATCTTGCTAGTTTCGATCTAAAACGATGTATCCTGTTGTTTTGAGCCGGAATACAAGTTTTCGCGCAGTTCTGAGAGAAAAAGTTTACACCTTTCTCTCGTCTACTATTCGACGACTTGTAAAATCGATGCTCATGAATATTGCTAGTTTCGATCTAAAACGATGTATCCCGTTGTTTTGAGCCGGAATACAATTTTCGCGCAGTTCTGAGAGAAAAAGTTTACACCTTTCTCTCGTGGACTCTCCGACGACTTGTAAAATCGATGCCCGTTAATCTTGCTAGTTACGATCTAAAACGATGTACCCCGTTGTTTTGAGCCGGAATACAAGTTTTCGCGCAGTTCTGAGAGAAAAAGTTTACACCTTTCTCTCGTCCACTCTTCGACGACTTGTAAAACCCATGCTCGTGAATCTTGCTAGTTTCGACCTAAAACGATGTATCCCGTTGTTTTGAGCCGGAATACAAGTTTTCGCGCAGTTCTGAGAGAAAAAGTTTACACCTTTCTCTCGTCTACTCTTCGAAGAATTGTAATATCGATGCCCGTGAATCTTGCTAGTTTCGATCTAAAACGATGTATCTCGTTGTTTTGAGCCGTAATACAAGTATTCGCGCAGTTCTGAGAGAAAAGTTCACACCTTTCTCTCGTGGACTCTCCGACGACTTGTAAAATCGATGCCCGTGAATCTTGCTAGTTACGATCTAAAACGATGTACCCCGTTGTTTTGAGCCGGAATACAAGTTTTCGTGCAGTTCTGAGAGAAAAAGTTTACACCTTTCTCTTGTCTTCTCTTCGACGACTGGTAAAATCGATGCTCGTGAATCTTGCTAGTTTCGACCTAAAACGATGTATCGCGTTGTTTTGAGCCGGAATACAAGTTTTCGCGCAGTTCTGGGAGAAAAGTTTACACCTTTCTCTCGTGTACTCTTTGACGACTTGTAAAATCGATGCTCGTGAATTTTGCTCGTTTCGATCTAAAACGATGTATCCCGTTGTTTTGAGCTGGAATACAAGTTTTCGTGCAGTTCTGAGAGAAAAAGTTTACACCTTTCTCTCGTCTACTCTTCGACGACTTGTAAAATCGATGCTCGTGAATCTTGCTAGTTTCGATCTAAAACAATGTATTCCGTTGTTTTGAGCCGGAATACAAGTTTTTTGCGCAGTTCTGAGAGAAAAAGCTTGCACCTTTCTCTCGTCCACTCTTCGACGACTTGTAAAATCGATGCTCGTGAATCGTGCTAGTTTAGATCTTAAACAATGTATCCCGTTGTTTTGAGCCGGAATACAAGTTTTCGCGCAGTTCTGAGAGAAAAAGTTTACACCGTTCTCTCGTCTACTCTTCGACGACCTGTAAAATCGATGCTCGTGAATCTTGCTAGTTTCGATCTAAAACGATGTATTCCGTTGTTTTGAGCCGGAATACAAGTTTTCGCGCAGTTCTGAGAGAAAAAGTTTACACCTTTGTCTCGTCCACTCTTCGACGACTTGTAAAATCGATGCTCGTGAATCTTGCTAGTTTCGATCTAAAACGATGTATCCCGTTGTTTTGAGCCGGAATACAAGTTTTCGTGCAGTTCTGAGAGAAAAAGTTTACACCTTTCTCTCGTCTACCCTTCGACGACTTGTAAAATCGATGCTGTGAATCTTGCTAGTTTCGATCTAAAACGATGTATTCCGTTGTTTTGAGCCGGAATACAAGTTTTCGCGCAGTTCTGAGAGAAAAAGTTTACACCTTTCTCTCGTCTACTCTTCGACGACTTGTAAAATCGATGCTCGTGAATCTTGCTAGTTTCGATCTAAAACGATGTATCCCGTTGTTTTGAGCCGGAATACAAGTTTTCGCGCAGTTCTGAAAGAAAAAGTTTACACCTTTCTCTCGTCTACTCTTCGAAGACTTGTAAAATCGATGCCCGTGAATCTTGCTAGTTTCGATCTAAAACGATGTATCCCGTTGTTTTGAGCCGGAATACAAGTTTTCGCGCAGTTCTGAGAGAAAAAGTTTACACCTTTCTCTCGTCTACTCTTCGACGACTTGTAAAATCGATGCTCGTGAATCTTGCTAGTTTCGATCTAAAACGATGTATCCCGTTGTTTTGAGCCGGAATACAAGTTTTCGCGCAGTTCTGAAAGAAAAAGTTTACACCTTTCTCTCGTCTACTCTTCGAAGACTTGCAAAATCGATTCTCGTGAATCTTGCTAGTTTCGATCTAAAACGATGTATCCCGTTGTTTTGAGCCGGAATACAAGTTTTCGCGCAGTTCTGAGAGAAAAAGTTAACACCTTTCTCTCGTCTACTATTCGACGATTGTAAAATCGATGCTCGTGAATATTGCTGGTTTCGACCGAAAACGATGTATCCCGTTGTTTTGAGCCGGAATACAATTTTTCGCGCAGTTCTGAGAGAAAAAGTTTACACCTTTCTCTCGTGGACTCTCCGACGACTTGTAAAATCGATGCCCGTGAATCTTGCTAGTTACGATCAAAAACGATGTACCCCGTTGTTTTGAGCCGGAATACAAGTTTTCGTGCAGTTCTGAGAGATAAAGTTTACACCTTTCTCTCGTCTACTCTTCGAAGAATTGTAATATTGATGCCCGTGAATCTTGCTAGTTTCAATCTAAAACGATGTATCTCGTTGTTTTGAGCCGTAATACAAGTTTTCGCGCAGTTCTGAGAGAAAAGTTCACACCTTTCTCTCGTCTACTCTTCGAAGACTTGTAAAATCGATGCTCGTGAATCTTGCTAGTTTCGATCTAAAACGATGTATCCCATTTTTTTTTGAGCCGGAATACAAGTTTTGGCGCAGTTCAGAGAGAAAAAGTTTACACCTTTCTCTCGTCTACTCTTCGACGACTTGTAAAATCGATGCTCGTGAATCTTGCTAGTTTCGATCTAAAACGATGTATCCCGTTGTTTTGAGCCGGAATAGAAGTTTTCGCGCAGTTCTGAAAGAAAATGTTTACACCTTTCTCTCGTCTACTCTTCGAAGACTTGTAAAATCGATGCCCGTGAATCTTGCTAGTTTCGATCTAAAACGATGTATCCCGTTGTTTTGAGCCGGAATACAAGTTTTCGCGCAGTTCTGAGAGAAAAAGATTACACCTTTCTCTCGTCTACTCTTCGACGACCTGTAAACTCGATGCTCGTGAATCTTGCTAGTTTCGATCTAAAACGATGTATTCCGTTGTTTTGAGCCGGAATACAAGTTTTCGCGCAGTTCTGAGAGAAAAAGTTTACACCTTTCTCTCGTCCACTCTTCGACGACTTGTAAAACCCATGCTCGTGAATCTTGCTAGTTTCGACCTAAAACGATGTATCCCGTTGTTTTGAGCCGGAATACAAGTTTTCGCGCAGTTCTGAGAGAAAAAGTTTACACCTTTCTCTCGTCTACTCTTCGAAGAATTGTAATATCGATGCCCGTGAATCTTGCTAGTTTCGATCTAAAACGATGTATCTCGTTGTTTTGAGCCGTAATACAAGTTTTCGCGCAGTTGTGAGAGAAAAGTTCACACCTTTCTCTCGTCTACTCTTCGAAGACTTGTAAAATCGATGCTCGTGAATCTTGCTAGTTTCGATCTAAAACGATGTATCCCGTTTTTTTTGAACCGGAATACAAGTTTTGGCGCAGTTCTGAGAGAAAAAGTTTACGCCTTTCTCTCGTCTACTCTTCGACGACTTGTAAAATCAATGCTCGTATATCTTGCTAGTTTCGATCTACAACGATGTGTCCCGTTGTGTTGAGCTGGAATAGAAGTTTTCGCGCAGTTCTGAGAGAAAAAGTTTACGCCTTTTTCTCGTCTACTCTTCGAGGACTTGCAAAATCGATTCTCGTGAATCTTGCTAGTTTCGATCTAAAACGATGTATCCCGTTGTTTTGAGCCGGAATACAAGTTTTCGCGCAGTTCTGAGAGAAAAAGTTTACACCTTTCTCTCGTCTACTATTCGACGACTTGTAAAATCGATGCTCGTGAATATTGCTAGTTTCGACCTAAAACGATGTATCCCGTTGTTTTGAGCCGGAATACAATTTTTCGCGCAGTTCTGAGAGAAAAAGTTTACACCTTTCTCTCGTGGACTCTCCGACGACTTGTAAAATCGATGCCCGTGAATCTTGCTAGTTACGATCTAAAACGATGTACCCCGTTGTTTTGAGCCGGAATACAAGTTTTCGCGCAGTTCTGAGTGAAAAAGTTCACACCTTTCTCTCGTCCACTCTTCGACGACTTGTGAAACCCATGCTCGTGAATCTTGCTAGTTTCGACCAAAAACGATGTATCCCGTTGTTTTGAGCCGGAATACAAGTTTTCGCGCAGTTGTGAGAGAAAAGTTCACACCTTTCTCTCGTCTACTCTTCGAAGACTTGTAAAATCGATGCTCGTGAATCTTGCTAGTTTCGATCTAAAACGATGTATCCCGTTTTTTTTGAGCCGGAATACAAGTTTTGGCGCAGTTCTGAGAGAAAAAGTTTACGCCTTTCTCTCGTCTACTCTTCGACGACTTGTAAAATGAATGCTCGTATATCTTGCTAGTTTCGATCTACAACGATGTGTCCCGTTGTGTTGAGCTGGAATAGAAGTTTTCGTGCAGTTCTGAGAGAAAAAGTTTACGCCTTTTTCTCGTCTACTCTTCGAGGACTTGCAAAATCGATTCTCGTGAATCTTGCTAGTTTCGATCTAAAACGATGTATCCCGTTGTTTTGAGCCGGAATACAAGTTTTCGCGCAGTTCTGAGAGAAAAAGTTTACACCTTTCTCTCGTCTACTATTCGACGACTTGTAAAATCGATGCTCGTGAATATTGCTGGTTTCGACCGAAACGATGTATCCCGTTGTTTTGAGCCGGAATACAATTTTTCGCGCAGTTCTGAGAGAAAAAGTTTACACCTTTCTCTCGTGGACTCTCCGACGACTTGTAAAATCGATGCCCGTGAATCTTGCTAGTTACGACCTAAAACGATGTACCCCGTTGTTTTGAGCCGGAATACAAGTTTTCGTGCAGTTCTGAGAGAAAAAGTTTACACCTTTCTCTCGTCTACTCTTCGAAGAATTGTAATATCGATGCCCGTGAATCTTGCTAGTTTCGATCTAAAACGATGTATCTCGTTGTTTTGAGCCGTAATACAAGTTTTCGCGCAGTTCTGAGAGAAAAGTTCACACCTTTCTCTCGTCTACTCTTCGAAGACTTGTAAAATCGATGCTCGTGAATCTTGCTAGTTTCGATCTAAAACGATGTATCCCATTTTTTTTTGAGCCGGAATACAAGTTTTGGCGCAGTTCAGAGAGAAAAAGTTTACACCTTTCTCTCGTCTACTCTTCGACGACTTGTAAAATCGATGCTCGTGAATCTTGCTAGTTTCGATCTAAAACGATGTATCCCGTTGTTTTGAGCCGGAATACAAGTTTTCGCGCAGTTCTGAAAGAAAATGTTTACACCTTTCTCTCGTCTACTCTTCGAAGACTTGTAAAATCGATGCCCGTGAATCTTGCTAGTTTCGATCTAAAACGATGTATCCCGTTGTTTTGAGCCGGAATACAAGTTTTCGCGCAGTTCTGAGAGAAAAAGTTTACACCTTTCTCTCGTCTACTCTTCGACGACCTGTAAACTCGATGCTCGTGAATCTTGCTAGTTTCGATCTAAAACGATGTATTCCGTTGTTTTGAGCCGGAATACAAGTTTTCGCGCAGTTCTGAGAGAAAAAGTTTACACCTTTCTCTCGTCCACTCTTCGACGACTTGTAAAACCCATGCTCGTGAATCTTGCTAGTTTCGACCTAAAACGATGTATCCCGTTGTTTTGAGCCGGAATACAAGTTTTCGCGCAGTTCTGAGAGAAAAAGTTTACACCTTTCTCTCGTCTACTCTTCGAAGAATTGTAATATCGATGCCCGTGAATCTTGCTAGTTTCGATCTAAAACGATGTATCTCGTTGTTTTGAGCCGTAATACAAGTTTTCGCGCAGTTGTGAGAGAAAAGTTCACACCTTTCTCTCGTCTACTCTTCGAAGACTTGTAAAATCGATGCTCGTGAATCTTGCTAGTTTCGATCTAAAACGATGTATCCCGTTTTTTTTTGAGCCGGAATACAAGTTTTGGCGCAGTTCTGAGAGAAAACGTTTACGCCTTTTTCTCGTCTACTCTTCGAGGACTTGCAAAATCGATTCTCGTGAATCTTGCTAGTTTCGATCTAAAACGATGTATCCCGTTGTTTTGAGCCGGAATACAAGTTTTCGCGCAGTTCTGAGAGAAAAAGTTTACACCTTTCTCTCGTCTACTATTCGACGACTTGTAAAATCGATGCTCGTGAATATTGCTGGTTTTGACCGAAACGATGTATCCCGTTGTTTTGAGCCGGAATACAATTTTTCGCGCAGTTCTGAGAGAAAAAGTTTACACCTTTCTCTCGTGGACTCTCCGACGACTTGTAAAATCGATGCCCGTGAATCTTGCTAGTTACGACCTAAAACGATGTACCCCGTTGTTTTGAGCCGGAATACAAGTTTTCGTGCAGTTCTGAGAGAAAAAGTTTACACCTTTCTCTCGTCTACTCTTCGAAGAATTGTAATATCGATGCCCGTGAATCTTGCTAGTTTCGATCTAAAACGATGTATCTCGTTGTTTTGAGCCGTAATACAAGTTTTCGCGCAGTTCTGAGAGAAAAGTTCACACCTTTCTCTCGTCTACTCTTCGAAGACTTGTAAAATCGATGCTCGTGAATCTTGCTAGTTTCGATCTAAAACGATGTATCCCGTTGTTTTGAGCCGGAATACAAGTTTTCGCGCAGTTCTGAAAGAAAATGTTTACACCTTTCTCTCGTCTACTCTTCGAAGACTTGTAAAATCGATGCCCGTGAATCTTGCTAGTTTCGATCTAAAACGATGTATCCCGTTGTTTTGAGCCGGACTACAAGTTTTCGCGCAGTTCTGAGAGAAAAAGTTTACACCTTTCTCTCGTCTATTCTTCGACGACCTGTAAACTCGATGCTCGTGAATCTTGCTAGTTTCGATCTAAAACGATGTATTCCGTTGTTTTGAGCCGGAATACAAGTTTTCGCACAGTTCTGAGAGAAAAAGTTTACACCTTTCTCTCGTCCACTCTTCGACGACTTGTAAAACCCATGCTCGTGAATCTTGCTAGTTTCGACCTAAAACGATGTATCCCGTTGTTTTGAGCCGGAATACAAGTTTTCGCGCAGTTCTGAGAGAAAAAGTTTACACCTTTCTCTCGTCTACTCTTCGAAGAATTGTAATATCGATGCCCGTGAATCTTGCTAGTTTCGATCTAAAACGATGTATCTCGTTGTTTTGAGCCGTAATACAAGTTTTCGCGCAGTTGTGAGAGAAAAGTTCACACCTTTCTCTCGTCTACTCTTCGAAGACTTGTAAAATCGATGCTCGTGAATCTTGCTAGTTTCGATCTAAAACGATGTATCCCGTTGTTTTGAGCCGGAATACAAGTTTTCGCACAGTTCTGAGAGAAAAAGTTTACACCTTTCTCTCGTCCACTCTTCGACGACTTGTAAAACCCATGCTCGTGAATCTTGCTAGTTTCGACCTAAAACGATGTATCCCGTTGTTTTGAGCCGGAATACAAGTTTTCGCGCAGTTCTGAGAGAAAAAGTTTACACCTTTCTCTCGTCTACTCTTCGAAGAATTGTAATATCGATGCCCGTGAATCTTGCTAGTTTCGATCTAAAACGATGTATCTCGTTGTTTTGAGCCGTAATACAAGTTTTCGCGCAGTTGTGAGAGAAAAGTTCACACCTTTCTCTCGTCTACTCTTCGAAGACTTGTAAGATCGATGCTCGTGAATCTTGCTAGTTTCGATCTAAAACGATGTATCCCGTTTTTTTTGAGCCGGAATACAAGTTTTGGCGCAGTTCTGAGAGAAAAAGTTTACGCCTTTCTCTCGTCTACTCTTCGACGACTTGTAAAATCAATGCTCGTATATCTTGCTAGTTTCGATCTACAACGATGTGTCCCGTTGTGTTGAGCTGGAATAGAAGTTTTCGCGCAGTTCTGAGAGAAAAAGTTTACGCCTTTTTCTCGTCTACTCTTCGAGGACTTGCAAAATCGATTCTCGTGAATCTTGCTAGTTTCGATCTAAAACGATGTATCCCGTTGTTTTGAGCCGGAATACAAGTTTTCGCGCAGTTCTGAGAGAAAAAGTTAACACCTTTCTCTCGTCTACTATTCGACGATTGTAAAATCGATGCTCGTGAATATTGCTGGTTTCGACCGAAAACGATGTATCCCGTTGTTTTGAGCCGGAATACAATTTTTCGCGCAGTTCTGAGAGAAAAAGTTTACACCTTTCTCTCGTGGACTCTCCGACGACTTGTAAAATCGATGCCCGTGAATCTTGCTAGTTACGATCAAAAACGATGTACCCCGTTGTTTTGAGCCGGAATACAAGTTTTCGTGCAGTTCTGAGAGAAAAAGTTTACACCTTTCTCTCGTCTACTCTTCGAAGAATTGTAATATTGATGCCCGTGAATCTTGCTAGTTTCAATCTAAAACGATGTATCTCGTTGTTTTGAGCCGTAATACAAGTTTTCGCGCAGTTCTGAGAGAAAAGTTCACACCTTTCTCTCGTCTACTCTTCGAAGACTTGTAAAATCGATGCTCGTGAATCTTGCTAGTTTCGATCTAAAACGATGTATCCCATTTTTTTTGAGCCGGAATACAAGTTTTGGCGCAGTTCAGAGAGAAAAAGTTTACACCTTTCTCTCGTCTACTCTTCGACGACTTGTAAAATCGATGCTCGTGAATCTTGCTAGTTTCGATCTAAAACGATGTATCCCGTTGTTTTGAGCCGGAATACAAGTTTTCGCGCAGTTCTGAAAGAAAATGTTTACACCTTTCTCTCGTCTACTCTTCGAAGACTTGTAAAATCGATGCCCGTGAATCTTGCTAGTTTCGATCTAAAACGATGTATCCCGTTGTTTTGAGCCGGAATACAAGTTTTCGCGCAGTTCTGAGAGAAAAAGTTTACACCTTTCTCTCGTCTACTCTTCGACGACCTGTAAACTCGATGCTCGTGAATCTTGCTAGTTTCGATCTAAAACGATGTATTCCGTTGTTTTGAGCCGGAATACAAGTTTTCGCGCAGTTCTGAGAGAAAAAGTTTACACCTTTCTCTCGTCCACTCTTCGACGACTTGTAAAACCCATGCTCGTGAATCTTGCTAGTTTCGACCTAAAACGATGTATCCCGTTGTTTTGAGCCGGAATACAAGTTTTCGCGCAGTTCTGAGAGAAAAAGTTTACACCTTTCTCTCGTCTACTCTTCGAAGAATTGTAATATCGATGCCCGTGAATCTTGCTAGTTTCGATCTAAAACGATGTATCTCGTTGTTTTGAGCCGTAATACAAGTTTTCGCGCAGTTGTGAGAGAAAAGTTCACACCTTTCTCTCGTCTACTCTTCGAAGACTTGTAAAATCGATGCTCGTGAATCTTGCTAGTTTCGATCTAAAACGATGTATCCCGTTTTTTTTGAACCGGAATACAAGTTTTGGCGCAGTTCTGAGAGAAAAAGTTTACGCCTTTCTCTCGTCTACTCTTCGACGACTTGTAAAATCAATGCTCGTATATCTTGCTAGTTTCGATCTACAACGATGTGTCCCGTTGTGTTGAGCTGGAATAGAAGTTTTCGCGCAGTTCTGAGAGAAAAAGTTTACGCCTTTTTCTCGTCTACTCTTCGAGGACTTGCAAAATCGATTCTCGTGAATCTTGCTAGTTTCGATCTAAAACGATGTATCCCGTTGTTTTGAGCCGGAATACAAGTTTTCGCGCAGTTCTGAGAGAAAAAGTTTACACCTTTCTCTCGTCTACTATTCGACGACTTGTAAAATCGATGCTCGTGAATATTGCTAATTTCGACCTAAAACGATGTATCCCGTTGTTTTGAGCCGGAATACAATTTTTCGCGCAGTTCTGAGAGAAAAAGTTTACACCTTTCTCTCGTGGACTCTCCGACGACTTGTAAAATCGATGCCCGTGAATCTTGCTAGTTACGATCTAAAACGATGTACCCCGTTGTTTTGAGCCGGAATACAAGTTTTCGCGCAGTTCTGAGTGAAAAAGTTCACACCTTTCTCTCGTCCACTCTTCGACGACTTGTGAAACCCATGCTCGTGAATCTTGCTAGTTTCGATCTAAAACGATGTATCTCGTTGTTTTGAGCCGTAATACAAGTTTTCGCGCAGTTGTGAGAGAAAAGTTCACACCTTTCTCTCGTCTACTCTTCGAAGACTTGTAAAATCGATGCTCGTGAATCTTGCTAGTTTCGATCTAAAACGATGTATCCCGTTTTTTTTGAGCCGGAATACAAGTTTTGGCGCAGTTCTGAGAGAAAAAGTTTACGCCTTTCTCTCGTCTACTCTTCGACGACTTGTAAAATGAATGCTCGTATATCTTGCTAGTTTCGATCTACAACGATGTGTCCCGTTGTGTTGAGCTGGAATAGAAGTTTTCGCGCAGTTCTGAGAGAAAAAGTTTACGCCTTTTTCTCGTCTACTCTTCGAGGACTTGCAAAATCGATTCTCGTGAATCTTGCTAGTTTCGATCTAAAACGATGTATCCCGTTGTTTTGAGCCGGAATACAAGTTTTCGCGCAGTTCTGAGAGAAAAAGTTTACACCTTTCTCTCGTCTACTATTCGACGACTTGTAAAATCGATGCTCGTGAATATTGCTAGTTTCGACCTAAAACGATGTATCCCGTTGTTTTGAGCCGGAATACAATTTTTCGCGCAGTTCTGAGAGAAAAAGTTTACACCTTTCTCTCGTGGACTCTCCGACGACTTGTAAAATCGATGCCCGTGAATCTTGCTAGTTACGATCTAAAACGATGTACCCCGTTGTTTTGAGCCGGAATACAAGTTTTCGCGCAGTTCTGAGTGAAAAAGTTCACACCTTTCTCTCGTCCACTCTTCGACGACTTGTGAAACCCATGCTCGTGAATCTTGCTAGTTTCGATCTAAAACGATGTATCTCGTTGTTTTGAGCCGTAATACAAGTTTTCGCGCAGTTGTGAGAGAAAAGTTCACACCTTTCTCTCGTCTACTCTTCGAAGACTTGTAAAATCGATGCTCGTGAATCTTGCTAGTTTCGATCTAAAACGATGTATCCCGTTTTTTTGAGCCGGAATACAAGTTTTGGCGCAGTTCTGAGAGAAAAAGTTTACGCCTTTCTCTCGTCTACTCTTCGACGACTTGTAAAATGAATGCTCGTATATCTTGCTAGTTTCGATCTACAACGATGTGTCCCGTTGTGTTGAGCTGGAATAGAAGTTTTCGCGCAGTTCTGAGAGAAAAAGTTTACGCCTTTTTCTCGTCTACTCTTCGAGGACTTGCAAAATCGATTCTCGTGAATCTTGCTAGTTTCAATCTAAAACGATGTATCCCGTTGTTTTGAGCCGGAATACAAGTTTTCGTGCAGTTCTGAGAGAAAAAGTTTACGCCTTTTTCTCGTCTACTCTTCGAGGACTTGCAAAATCGATTCTCGTGAATCTTGCTAGTTTCGATCTAAAACGATGTATCCCGTTGTTTTGAGCCGGAATACAAGTTTTCGCGCAGTTCTGAGAGAAAAAGTTTACACCTTTCTCTCGTCTACTATTCGACGACTTGTAAAATCGATGCTCGTGAATATTGCTGGTTTCGACCGAAACGATGTATCCCGTTGTTTTGAGCCGGAATACAATTTTTCGCGCAGTTCTGAGAGAAAAAGTTTACACCTTTCTCTCGTGGACTCTCCGACGACTTGTAAAATCGATGCCCGTGAATCTTGCTAGTTACGACCTAAAACGATGTACCCCGTTGTTTTGAGCCGGAATACAAGTTTTCGTGCAGTTCTGAGAGAAAAAGTTTACACCTTTCTCTCGTCTACTCTTCGAAGAATTGTAATATCGATGCCCGTGAATCTTGCTAGTTTCGATCTAAAACGATGTATCTCGTTGTTTTGAGCCGTAATACAAGTTTTCGCGCAGTTCTGAGAGAAAAGTTCACACCTTTCTCTCGTCTACTCTTCGAAGACTTGTAAAATCGATGCTCGTGAATCTTGCTAGTTTCGATCTAAAACGATGTATCCCATTTTTTTTTTGAGCCGGAATACAAGTTTTGGCGCAGTTCAGAGAGAAAAAGTTTACACCTTTCTCTCGTCTACTCTTCGACGACTTGTAAAATCGATGCTCGTGAATCTTGCTAGTTTCGATCTAAAACGATGTATCCCGTTGTTTTGAGCCGGAATACAAGTTTTCGCGCAGTTCTGAGAGAAAAAGTTTACACCTTTCTCTCGTCTACTATTCGACGACTTGTAAAATCGATGCTCGTGAATATTGCTAGTTTCGACCTAAAACGATGTATCCCGTTGTTTTGAGCCGGAATACAATTTTTCGCGCAGTTCTGAGAGAAAAAGTTTACGCCTTTTTCTCGTCTACTCTTCGAGGACTTGCAAAATCGATTCTCGTGAATCTTGCTAGTTTCGATCTAAAACGATGTATCCCGTTGTTTTGAGCCGGAATACAAGTTTTCGCGCAGTTCTGAGAGAAAAAGTTTACACCTTTCTCTCGTCTACTATTCGACGACTTGTAAAATCGATGCTCGTGAATATTGCTAGTTTCGACCTAAAACGATGTATCCCGTTGTTTTGAGCCGGAATACAATTTTTCGCGCAGTTCTGAGAGAAAAAGTTTACACCTTTCTCTCGTGGACTCTCCGACGACTTGTAAAATCGATGCCCGTGAATCTTGCTAGTTACGACCTAAAACGATGTACCCCGTTGTTTTGAGCCGGAATACAAGTTTTCGTGCAGTTCTGAGAGAAAAAGTTTACGCCTTTTTCTCGTCTACTCTTCGAGGACTTGCAAAATCGATTCTCGTGAATCTTGCTAGTTTCGATCTAAAACGATGTATCCCGTTGTTTTGAGCCGGAATACAAGTTTTCGCGCAGTTCTGAGAGAAAAAGTTTACACCTTTCTCTCGTCTACTATTCGACGACTTGTAAAATCGATGCTCGTGAATATTGCTGGTTTCGACCGAAACGATGTATCCCGTTGTTTTGAGCCGGAATACAATTTTTCGCGCAGTTCTGAGAGAAAAAGTTTACACCTTTTCTCTCGTGGACTCTCCGACGACTTGTAAAATCGATGCCCGTGAATCTTGCTAGTTACGACCTAAAACGATGTACCCCGTTGTTTTGAGCCGGAATACAAGTTTTCGTGCAGTTCTGAGAGAAAAAGTTTACACCTTTCTCTCGTCTACTCTTCGACGACTTGTAAAATCGATGCTCGTGAATCTTGCTAGTTTCGATCTAAAACGATGTATCCCGTTGTTTTGAGCCGGAATACAAGTTTTCGCGCAGTTCTGAAAGAAAATGTTTACACCTTTCTCTCGTCTACTCTTCGAAGACTTGTAAAATCGATGCCCGTGAATCTTGCTAGTTTCGATCTAAAACGATGTATCCCGTTGTTTTGAGCCGGAATACAAGTTTTCGCGCAGTTCTGAGAGAAAAAGTTTACACCTTTCTCTCGTCTACTCTTCGACGACCTGTAAACTCGATGCTCGTGAATCTTGCTAGTTTCGATCTAAAACGATGTATTCCGTTGTTTTGAGCCGGAATACAAGTTTTCGCGCAGTTCTGAGAGAAAAAGTTTACACCTTTCTCTCGTCCACTCTTCGACGACTTGTAAAACCCATGCTCGTGAATCTTGCTAGTTTCGACCTAAAACGATGTATCCCGTTGTTTTGAGCCGGAATACAAGTTTTCGCGCAGTTCTGAGAGAAAAAGTTTACACCTTTCTCTCGTCTACTCTTCGAAGAATTGTAATATCGATGCCCGTGAATCTTGCTAGTTTTGATCTAAAACGATG
Organism: Amblyomma americanum; assembly: GCF_052857255.1. Classification (NCBI taxonomy): domain Eukaryota; kingdom Metazoa; phylum Arthropoda; class Arachnida; order Ixodida; family Ixodidae; genus Amblyomma; species Amblyomma americanum. The sequence continues at coordinate 1,459,762 of NW_027526493.1, forward strand.
TATCTCGTTGTTTTGAGCCGTAATACAAGTTTTCGCGCAGTTGTGAGAGAAAAGTTCACACCTTTCTCTCGTCTACTCTTCGAAGACTTGTAAAATCGATGCTCGTGAATCTTGCTAGTTTCGATCTAAAACGATGTATCCCGTTTTTTTTGAACCGGAATACAAGTTTTGGCGCAGTTCTGAGAGAAAAAGTTTACGCCTTTCTCTCGTCTACTCTTCGACGACTTGTAAAATCAATGCTCGTATATCTTGCTAGTTTCGATCTACAACGATGTGTCCCGTTGTGTTGAGCTGGAATAGAAGTTTTCGCGCAGTTCTGAGAGAAAAAGTTTACGCCTTTTTCTCGTCTACTCTTCGAGGACTTGCAAAATCGATTCTCGTGAATCTTGCTAGTTTCGATCTAAAACGATGTATCCCGTTGTTTTGAGCCGGAATACAAGTTTTCGCGCAGTTCTGAGAGAAAAAGTTTACACCTTTCTCTCGTGGACTCTCCGACGACTTGTAAAATCGATGCCCGTGAATCTTGCTAGTTACGATCTAAAACGATGTACCCCGTTGTTTTGAGCCGGAATACAAGTTTTCGCGCAGTTCTGAGTGAAAAAGTTCACACCTTTCTCTCGTCCACTCTTCGACGACTTGTGAAACCCATGCTCGTGAATCTTGCTAGTTTCGATCTAAAACGATGTATCCCGTTGTTTTGAGCCGGAATACAAGTTTTCGCGCAGTTCTGAGAGAAAAAGTTTACACCTTTCTCTCGTCTACTATTCGACGACTTGCAAAATCGATTCTCGTGAATCTTGCTAGTTTCGATCTAAAACGATGTATCCCGTTGTTTTGAGCCGGAATACAAGTTTTCGCGCAGTTCTGAGAGAAAAAGTTTACACCTTTCTCTCGTCTACTATTCGACGACTTGTAAAATCGATGCTCGTGAATATTGCTGGTTTCGACCGAAACGATGTATCCCGTTGTTTTGAGCCGGAATACAATTTTTCGCGCAGTTCTGAGAGAAAAAGTTTACACCTTTCTCTCGTGGACTCTCCGACGACTTGTAAAATCGATGCCCGTGAATCTTGCTAGTTACGACCTAAAACGATGTACCCCGTTGTTTTGAGCCGGAATACAAGTTTTCGTGCAGTTCTGAGAGAAAAAGTTTACACCTTTCTCTCGTCTACTCTTCGAAGAATTGTAATATCGATGCCCGTGAATCTTGCTAGTTTCGATCTAAAACGATGTATCTCGTTGTTTTGAGCCGTAATACAAGTTTTCGCGCAGTTCTGAGAGAAAAGTTCACACCTTTCTCTCGTCTACTCTTCGAAGACTTGTAAAATCGATGCTCGTGAATCTTGCTAGTTTCGATCTAAAACGATGTATCCCATTTTTTTTTTGAGCCGGAATACAAGTTTTGGCGCAGTTCAGAGAGAAAAAGTTTACACCTTTCTCTCGTCTACTCTTCGACGACTTGTAAAATCGATGCTCGTGAATCTTGCTAGTTTCGATCTAAAACGATGTATCCCGTTGTTTTGAGCCGGAATACAAGTTTTCGCGCAGTTCTGAGAGAAAAAGTTTACACCTTTCTCTCGTCTACTATTCGACGACTTGTAAAATCGATGCTCGTGAATATTGCTAGTTTCGACCTAAAACGATGTATCCCGTTGTTTTGAGCCGGAATACAATTTTTCGCGCAGTTCTGAGAGAAAAAGTTTACGCCTTTTTCTCGTCTACTCTTCGAGGACTTGCAAAATCGATTCTCGTGAATCTTGCTAGTTTCGATCTAAAACGATGTATCCCGTTGTTTTGAGCCGGAATACAAGTTTTCGCGCAGTTCTGAGAGAAAAAGTTTACACCTTTCTCTCGTCTACTATTCGACGACTTGTAAAATCGATGCTCGTGAATATTGCTAGTTTCGACCTAAAACGATGTATCCCGTTGTTTTGAGCCGGAATACAATTTTTCGCGCAGTTCTGAGAGAAAAAGTTTACACCTTTCTCTCGTGGACTCTCCGACGACTTGTAAAATCGATGCCCGTGAATCTTGCTAGTTACGACCTAAAACGATGTACCCCGTTGTTTTGAGCCGGAATACAAGTTTTCGTGCAGTTCTGAGAGAAAAAGTTTACGCCTTTTTCTCGTCTACTCTTCGAGGACTTGCAAAATCGATTCTCGTGAATCTTGCTAGTTTCGATCTAAAACGATGTATCCCGTTGTTTTGAGCCGGAATACAAGTTTTCGCGCAGTTCTGAGAGAAAAAGTTTACACCTTTCTCTCGTCTACTATTCGACGACTTGTAAAATCGATGCTCGTGAATATTGCTGGTTTCGACCGAAACGATGTATCCCGTTGTTTTGAGCCGGAATACAATTTTTCGCGCAGTTCTGAGAGAAAAAGTTTACACCTTTCTCTCGTGGACTCTCCGACGACTTGTAAAATCGATGCCCGTGAATCTTGCTAGTTACGACCTAAAACGATGTACCCCGTTGTTTTGAGCCGGAATACAAGTTTTCGTGCAGTTCTGAGAGAAAAAGTTTACACCTTTCTCTCGTCTACTCTTCGAAGAATTGTAATATCGATGCCCGTGAATCTTGCTAGTTTCGATCTAAAACGATGTATCTCGTTGTTTTGAGCCGTAATACAAGTTTTCGCGCAGTTGTGAGAGAAAAGTTCACACCTTTCTCTCGTCTACTCTTCGAAGACTTGTAAAATCGATGCTCGTGAATCTTGCTAGTTTCGATCTAAAACGATGTATCCCGTTGTTTTGAGCCGGAATACAAGTTTTCGCGCAGTTCTGAGAGAAAAAGTTTACACCTTTCTCTCGTCCACTCTTCGACGACTTGTAAAACCCATGCTCGTGAATCTTGCTAGTTTCGACCTAAAACGATGTATCCCGTTGTTTTGAGCCGGAATACAAGTTTTCGCGCAGTTCTGAGAGAAAAAGTTTACACCTTTCTCTCGTCTACTCTTCGAAGAATTGTAATATCGATGCCCGTGAATCTTGCTAGTTTCGATCTAAAACGATGTATCTCGTTGTTTTGAGCCGTAATACAAGTTTTCGCGCAGTTGTGAGAGAAAAGTTCACACCTTTCTCTCGTCTACTCTTCGAAGACTTGTAAGATCGATGCTCGTGAATCTTGCTAGTTTCGATCTAAAACGATGTATCCCGTTTTTTTTGAGCCGGAATACAAGTTTTGGCGCAGTTCTGAGAGAAAAAGTTTACGCCTTTCTCTCGTCTACTCTTCGACGACTTGTAAAATCAATGCTCGTATATCTTGCTAGTTTCGATCTACAACGATGTGTCCCGTTGTGTTGAGCTGGAATAGAAGTTTTCGCGCAGTTCTGAGAGAAAAAGTTTACGCCTTTTTCTCGTCTACTCTTCGAGGACTTGCAAAATCGATTCTCGTGAATCTTGCTAGTTTCGATCTAAAACGATGTATCCCGTTGTTTTGAGCCGGAATACAAGTTTTCGCGCAGTTCTGAGAGAAAAAGTTAACACCTTTCTCTCGTCTACTATTCGACGATTGTAAAATCGATGCTCGTGAATATTGCTGGTTTCGACCGAAAACGATGTATCCCGTTGTTTTGAGCCGGAATACAATTTTTCGCGCAGTTCTGAGAGAAAAAGTTTACACCTTTCTCTCGTGGACTCTCCGACGACTTGTAAAATCGATGCCCGTGAATCTTGCTAGTTACGATCAAAAACGATGTACCCCGTTGTTTTGAGCCGGAATACAAGTTTTCGTGCAGTTCTGAGAGAAAAAGTTTACACCTTTCTCTCGTCTACTCTTCGAAGAATTGTAATATTGATGCCCGTGAATCTTGCTAGTTTCAATCTAAAACGATGTATCTCGTTGTTTTGAGCCGTAATACAAGTTTTCGCGCAGTTCTGAGAGAAAAGTTCACACCTTTCTCTCGTCTACTCTTCGAAGACTTGTAAAATCGATGCTCGTGAATCTTGCTAGTTTCGATCTAAAACGATGTATCCCATTTTTTTTTGAGCCGGAATACAAGTTTTGGCGCAGTTCAGAGAGAAAAAGTTTACACCTTTCTCTCGTCTACTCTTCGACGACTTGTAAAATCGATGCTCGTGAATCTTGCTAGTTTCGATCTAAAACGATGTATCCCGTTGTTTTGAGCCGGAATACAAGTTTTCGCGCAGTTCTGAAAGAAAATGTTTACACCTTTCTCTCGTCTACTCTTCGAAGACTTGTAAAATCGATGCCCGTGAATCTTGCTAGTTTCGATCTAAAACGATGTATCCCGTTGTTTTGAGCCGGAATACAAGTTTTCGCGCAGTTCTGAGAGAAAAAGTTTACACCTTTCTCTCGTCTACTCTTCGACGACCTGTAAACTCGATGCTCGTGAATCTTGCTAGTTTCGATCTAAAACGATGTATTCCGTTGTTTTGAGCCGGAATACAAGTTTTCGCGCAGTTCTGAGAGAAAAAGTTTACACCTTTCTCTCGTCCACTCTTCGACGACTTGTAAAACCCATGCTCGTGAATCTTGCTAGTTTCGACCTAAAACGATGTATCCCGTTGTTTTGAGCCGGAATACAAGTTTTCGCGCAGTTCTGAGAGAAAAAGTTTACACCTTTCTCTCGTCTACTCTTCGAAGAATTGTAATATCGATGCCCGTGAATCTTGCTAGTTTCGATCTAAAACGATGTATCTCGTTGTTTTGAGCCGTAATACAAGTTTTCGCGCAGTTGTGAGAGAAAAGTTCACACCTTTCTCTCGTCTACTCTTCGAAGACTTGTAAAATCGATGCTCGTGAATCTTGCTAGTTTCGATCTAAAACGATGTATCCCGTTTTTTTTGAACCGGAATACAAGTTTTGGCGCAGTTCTGAGAGAAAAAGTTTACGCCTTTCTCTCGTCTACTCTTCGACGACTTGTAAAATCAATGCTCGTATATCTTGCTAGTTTCGATCTACAACGATGTGTCCCGTTGTGTTGAGCTGGAATAGAAGTTTTCGCGCAGTTCTGAGAGAAAAAGTTTACGCCTTTTTCTCGTCTACTCTTCGAGGACTTGCAAAATCGATTCTCGTGAATCTTGCTAGTTTCGATCTAAAACGATGTATCCCGTTGTTTTGAGCCGGAATACAAGTTTTCGCGCAGTTCTGAGAGAAAAAGTTTACACCTTTCTCTCGTCTACTATTCGACGACTTGTAAAATCGATGCTCGTGAATATTGCTAGTTTCGACCTAAAACGATGTATCCCGTTGTTTTGAGCCGGAATACAATTTTTCGCGCAGTTCTGAGAGAAAAAGTTTACACCTTTCTCTCGTGGACTCTCCGACGACTTGTAAAATCGATGCCCGTGAATCTTGCTAGTTACGATCTAAAACGATGTACCCCGTTGTTTTGAGCCGGAATACAAGTTTTCGCGCAGTTCTGAGTGAAAAAGTTCACACCTTTCTCTCGTCCACTCTTCGACGACTTGTGAAACCCATGCTCGTGAATCTTGCTAGTTTCGATCTAAAACGATGTATCTCGTTGTTTTGAGCCGTAATACAAGTTTTCGCGCAGTTGTGAGAGAAAAGTTCACACCTTTCTCTCGTCTACTCTTCGAAGACTTGTAAAATCGATGCTCGTGAATCTTGCTAGTTTCGATCTAAAACGATGTATCCCGTTTTTTTTTGAGCCGGAATACAAGTTTTGGCGCAGTTCTGAGAGAAAAAGTTTACGCCTTTCTCTCGTCTACTCTTCGACGACTTGTAAAATGAATGCTCGTATATCTTGCTAGTTTCGATCTACAACGATGTGTCCCGTTGTGTTGAGCTGGAATAGAAGTTTTCGCGCAGTTCTGAGAGAAAAAGTTTACGCCTTTTTCTCGTCTACTCTTCGAGGACTTGCAAAATCGATTCTCGTGAATCTTGCTAGTTTCGATCTAAAACGATGTATCCCGTTGTATTGAGCCGGAATACAAGTTTTCGCGCAGTTCTGAGAGAAAAAGTTTACACCTTTCTCTCGTCTACTATTCGACGACTTGTAAAATCGATGCTCGTGAATATTGCTGGTTTCGACCGAAACGATGTATCCCGTTGTTTTGAGCCGGAATACAATTTTTCGCGCAGTTCTGAGAGAAAAAGTTTACACCTTTCTCTCGTGGACTCTCCGACGACTTGTAAAATCGATGCCCGTGAATCTTGCTAGTTACGACCTAAAACGATGTACCCCGTTGTTTTGAGCCGGAATACAAGTTTTCGTGCAGTTCTGAGAGAAAAAGTTTACGCCTTTTTCTCGTCTACTCTTCGAGGACTTGCAAAATCGATTCTCGTGAATCTTGCTAGTTTCGATCTAAAACGATGTATCCCGTTGTTTTGAGCCGGAATACAAGTTTTCGCGCAGTTCTGAGAGAAAAAGTTTACACCTTTCTCTCGTCTACTATTCGACGACTTGTAAAATCGATGCTCGTGAATATTGCTGGTTTCGACCGAAACGATGTATCCCGTTGTTTTGAGCCGGAATACAATTTTTCGCGCAGTTCTGAGAGAAAAAGTTTACACCTTTCTCTCGTGGACTCTCCGACGACTTGTAAAATCGATGCCCGTGAATCTTGCTAGTTACGACCTAAAACGATGTACCCCGTTGTTTTGAGCCGGAATACAAGTTTTCGTGCAGTTCTGAGAGAAAAAGTTTACACCTTTCTCTCGTCTACTCTTCGAAGAATTGTAATATCGATGCCCGTGAATCTTGCTAGTTTCGATCTAAAACGATGTATCTCGTTGTTTTGAGCCGTAATACAAGTTTTCGCGCAGTTCTGAGAGAAAAGTCCACACTTTTCTCTCGTCTACTCTTCGAAGACTTGTAAAATCGATGCTCGTGAATCTTGCTAGTTTCGATCTAAAACGATGTATCCCATTTTTTTTTTGAGCCGGAATACAAGTTTTGGCGCAGTTCAGAGAGAAAAAGTTTACACCTTTCTCTCGTCTACTCTTCGACGACTTGTAAAATCGATGCTCGTGAATCTTGCTAGTTTCGATCTAAAACGATGTATCCCGTTGTTTTGAGCCGGAATACAAGTTTTCGCGCAGTTCTGAGAGAAAAAGTTTACACCTTTCTCTCGCCTACTATTCGACGACTTGTAAAATCGATGCTCGTGAATATTGCTAGTTTCGACCTAAAACGATGTATCCCGTTGTTTTGAGCCGGAATACAATTTTTCGCGCAGTTCTGAGAGAAAAAGTTTACGCCTTTTTCTCGTCTACTCTTCGAGGACTTGCAAAATCGATTCTCGTGAATCTTGCTAGTTTCGATCTAAAACGATGTATCCCGTTGTTTTGAGCCGGAATACAAGTTTTCGCGCAGTTCTGAGAGAAAAAGTTTACACCTTTCTCTCGTCTACTATTCGACGACTTGTAAAATCGATGCTCGTGAATATTGCTAGTTTCGACCTAAAACGATGTATCCCGTTGTTTTGAGCCGGAATACAATTTTTCGCGCAGTTCTGAGAGAAAAAGTTTACACCTTTCTCTCGTGGACTCTCCGACGACTTGTAAAATCGATGCCCGTGAATCTTGCTAGTTACGATCTAAAACGATGTACCCCGTTGTTTTGAGCAGGAATACAAGTTTTCGCGCAGTTCTGAGTGAAAAAGTTCACACCTTTCTCTCGTCCACTCTTCGACGACTTGTGAAACCCATGCTCGTGAATCTTGCTAGTTTCGATCTAAAACGATGTATCTCGTTGTTTTGAGCCGTAATACAAGTTTTCGCGCAGTTGTGAGAGAAAAGTTCACACCTTTCTCTCGTCTACTCTTCGAAGACTTGTAAAATCGATGCTCGTGAATCTTGCTAGTTTCGATCTAAAACGATGTATCCCGTTTTTTTTGAGCCGGAATACAAGTTTTGGCGCAGTTCTGAGAGAAAAAGTTTACGCCTTTCTCTCGTCTACTCTTCGACGACTTGTAAAATGAATGCTCGTATATCTTGCTAGTTTCGATCTACAACGATGTGTCCCGTTGTGTTGAGCTGGAATAGAAGTTTTCGCGCAGTTCTGAGAGAAAAAGTTTACGCCTTTTTCTCGTCTACTCTTCGAGGACTTGCAAAATCGATTCTCGTGAATCTTGCTAGTTTCGATCTAAAACGATGTATCCCGTTGTTTTGAGCCGGAATACAAGTTTTCGCGCAGTTCTGAGAGAAAAAGTTTACACCTTTCTCTCGTCTACTATTCGACGACTTGTAAAATCGATGCTCGTGAATATTGCTGGTTTCGACCGAAACGATGTATCCCGTTGTTTTGAGCCGGAATACAATTTTTCGCGCAGTTCTGAGAGAAAAAGTTTACACCTTTCTCTCGTGGACTCTCCGACGACTTGTAAAATCGATGCCCGTGAATCTTGCTAGTTACGACCTAAAACGATGTACCCCGTTGTTTTGAGCCGGAATACAAGTTTTCGTGCAGTTCTGAGAGAAAAAGTTTACGCCTTTTTCTCGTCTACTCTTCGAGGACTTGCAAAATCGATTCTCGTGAATCTTGCTAGTTTCGATCTAAAACGATGTATCCCGTTGTTTTGAGCCGGAATACAAGTTTTCGCGCAGTTCTGAGAGAAAAAGTTTACACCTTTCTCTCGTCTACTATTCGACGACTTGTAAAATCGATGCTCGTGAATATTGCTGGTTTCGACCGAAACGATGTATCCCGTTGTTTTGAGCCGGAATACAATTTTTCGCGCAGTTCTGAGAGAAAAAGTTTACACCTTTCTCTCGTGGACTCTCCGACGACTTGTAAAATCGATGCCCGTGAATCTTGCTAGTTACGACCTAAAACGATGTACCCCGTTGTTTTGAGCCGGAATACAAGTTTTCGTGCAGTTCTGAGAGAAAAAGTTTACACCTTTCTCTCGTCTACTCTTCGAAGAATTGTAATATCGATGCCCGTGAATCTTGCTAGTTTCGATCTAAAACGATGTATCTCGTTGTTTTGAGCCGTAATACAAGTTTTCGCGCAGTTCTGAGAGAAAAGTTCACACCTTTCTCTCGTCTACTCTTCGAAGACTTGTAAAATCGATGCTCGTGAATCTTGCTAGTTTCGATCTAAAACGATGTATCCCATTTTTTTTTGAGCCGGAATACAAGTTTTGGCGCAGTTCAGAGAGAAAAAGTTTACACCTTTCTCTCGTCTACTCTTCGACGACTTGTAAAATCGATGCTCGTGAATCTTGCTAGTTTCGATCTAAAACGATGTATCCCGTTGTTTTGAGCCGGAATACAAGTTTTCGCGCAGTTCTGAGAGAAAAAGTTTACACCTTTCTCTCGTCTACTCTTCGAGGACTTGCAAAATCGATTCTCGTGAATCTTGCTAGTTTCGATCTAAAACGATGTATCCCGTTGTTTTGAGCCGGAATACAAGTTTTCGCGCAGTTCTGAGAGAAAAAGTTTACACCTTTCTCTCGTCTACTATTCGACGACTTGTAAAATCGATGCTCGTGAATATTGCTAGTTTCGACCTAAAACGATGTATCCCGTTGTTTTGAGCCGGAATACAATTTTTCGCGCAGTTCTGAGAGAAAAAGTTTACACCTTTCTCTCGTGGACTCTCCGACGACTTGTAAAATCGATGCCCGTGAATCTTGCTAGTTACGACCTAAAACGATGTACCCCGTTGTTTTGAGCCGGAATACAAGTTTTCGTGCAGTTCTGAGAGAAAAAGTTTACGCCTTTTTCTCGTCTACTCTTCGAGGACTTGCAAAATCGATTCTCGTGAATCTTGCTAGTTTCGATCTAAAACGATGTATCCCGTTGTTTTGAGCCGGAATACAAGTTTTCGCGCAGTTCTGAGAGAAAAAGTTTACACCTTTCTCTCGTCTACTATTCGACGACTTGTAAAATCGATGCTCGTGAATATTGCTGGTTTCGACCGAAACGATGTATCCCGTTGTTTTGAGCCGGAATACAATTTTTCGCGCAGTTCTGAGAGAAAAAGTTTACACCTTTCTCTCGTGGACTCTCCGACGACTTGTAAAATCGATGCCCGTGAATCTTGCTAGTTACGACCTAAAACGATGTACCCCGTTGTTTTGAGCCGGAATACAAGTTTTCGTGCAGTTCTGAGAGAAAAAGTTTACACCTTTCTCTCGTCTACTCTTCGAAGAATTGTAATATCGATGCCCGTGAATCTTGCTAGTTTCGATCTAAAACGATGTATCTCGTTGTTTTGAGCCGTAATACAAGTTTTCGCGCAGTTGTGAGAGAAAAGTTCACACCTTTCTCTCGTCTACTCTTCGAAGACTTGTAAAATCGATGCTCGTGAATCTTGCTAGTTTCGATCTAAAACGATGTATCCCGTTGTTTTGAGCCGGAATACAAGTTTTCGCGCAGTTCTGAGAGAAAAAGTTTACACCTTTCTCTCGTCCACTCTTCGACGACTTGTAAAACCCATGCTCGTGAATCTTGCTAGTTTCGACCTAAAACGATGTATCCCGTTGTTTTGAGCCGGAATACAAGTTTTCGCGCAGTTCTGAGAGAAAACGTTTACACCTTTCTCTCGTCTACTCTTCGAAGAATTGTAATATCGATGCCCGTGAATCTTGCTAGTTTCGATCTAAAACGATGTATCTCGTTGTTTTGAGCCGTAATACAAGTTTTCGCGCAGTTGTGAGAGAAAAGTTCACACCTTTCTCTCGTCTACTCTTCGAAGACTTGTAAGATCGATGCTCGTGAATCTTGCTAGTTTCGATCTAAAACGATGTATCCCGTTTTTTTTGAGCCGGAATACAAGTTTTGGCGCAGTTCTGAGAGAAAAAGTTTACGCCTTTCTCTCGTCTACTCTTCGACGACTTGTAAAATCAATGCTCGTATATCTTGCTAGTTTCGATCTACAACGATGTGTCCCGTTGTGTTGAGCTGGAATAGAAGTTTTCGCGCAGTTCTGAGAGAAAAAGTTTACGCCTTTTTCTCGTCTACTCTTCGAGGACTTGCAAAATCGATTCTCGTGAATCTTGCTAGTTTCGATCTAAAACGATGTATCCCGTTGTTTTGAGCCGGAATACAAGTTTTCGCGCAGTTCTGAGAGAAAAAGTTAACACCTTTCTCTCGTCTACTATTCGACGATTGTAAAATCGATGCTCGTGAATATTGCTGGTTTCGACCGAAAACGATGTATCCCGTTGTTTTGAGCCGGAATACAATTTTTCGCGCAGTTCTGAGAGAAAAAGTTTACACCTTTCTCTCGTGGACTCTCCGACGACTTGTAAAATCGATGCCCGTGAATCTTGCTAGTTACGATCAAAAACGATGTACCCCGTTGTTTTGAGCCGGAATACAAGTTTTCGTGCAGTTCTGAGAGAAAAAGTTTACACCTTTCTCTCGTCTACTCTTCGAAGAATTGTAATATTGATGCCCGTGAATCTTGCTAGTTTCAATCTAAAACGATGTATCTCGTTGTTTTGAGCCGTAATACAAGTTTTCGCGCAGTTCTGAGAGAAAAGTTCACACCTTTCTCTCGTCTACTCTTCGAAGACTTGTAAAATCGATGCTCGTGAATCTTGCTAGTTTCGATCTAAAACGATGTATCCCATTTTTTTTTGAGCCGGAATACAAGTTTTGGCGCAGTTCAGAGAGAAAAAGTTTACACCTTTCTCTCGTCTACTCTTCGACGACTTGTAAAATCGATGCTCGTGAATATTGCTAGTTTCGATCTAAAACGATGTATCCCGTTGTTTTGAGCCGGAATACAAGTTTTCGCGCAGTTCTGAAAGAAAATGTTTACACCTTTCTCTCGTCTACTCTTCGAAGACTTGTAAAATCGATGCCCGTGAATCTTGCTAGTTTCGATCTAAAACGATGTATCCCGTTGTTTTGAGCCGGAATACAAGTTTTCGCGCAGTTCTGAGAGAAAAAGTTTACACCTTTCTCTCGTCTACTCTTCGACGACCTGTAAACTCGATGCTCGTGAATCTTGCTAGTTTCGATCTAAAACGATGTATTCCGTTGTTTTGAGCCGGAATACAAGTTTTCGCGCAGTTCTGAGAGAAAAAGTTTACACCTTTCTCTCGTCCACTCTTCGACGACTTGTAAAACCCATGCTCGTGAATCTTGCTAGTTTCGACCTAAAACGATGTATCCCGTTGTTTTGAGCCGGAATACAAGTTTTCGCGCAGTTCTGAGAGAAAAAGTTTACACCTTTCTCTCGTCTACTCTTCGAAGAATTGTAATATCGATGCCCGTGAATCTTGCTAGTTTCGATCTAAAACGATGTATCTCGTTGTTTTGAGCCGTAATACAAGTTTTCGCGCAGTTGTGAGAGAAAAGTTCACACCTTTCTCTCGTCTACTCTTCGAAGACTTGTAAAATCGATGCTCGTGAATCTTGCTAGTTTCGATCTAAAACGATGTATCCCGTTTTTTTTGAACCGGAATACAAGTTTTGGCGCAGTTCTGAGAGAAAAAGTTTACGCCTTTCTCTCGTCTACTCTTCGACGACTTGTAAAATCAATGCTCGTATATCTTGCTAGTTTCGATCTACAACGATGTGTCCCGTTGTGTTGAGCTGGAATAGAAGTTTTCGCGCAGTTCTGAGAGAAAAAGTTTACGCCTTTTTCTCATCTACTCTTCGAGGACTTGCAAAATCGATTCTCGTGAATCTTGCTAGTTTCGATCTAAAACGATGTATCCCGTTGTTTTGAGCCGGAATACAAGTTTTCGCGCAGTTCTGAGAGAAAAAGTTTACACCTTTCTCTCGTCTACTATTCGACGACTTGTAAAATCGATGCTCGTGAATATTGCTAGTTTCGACCTAAAACGATGTATCCCGTTGTTTTGAGCCGGAATACAATTTTTCGCGCAGTTCTGAGAGAAAAAGTTTACACCTTTCTCTCGTGGACTCTCCGACGACTTGTAAAATCGATGCCCGTGAATCTTGCTAGTTACGATCTAAAACGATGTACCCCGTTGTTTTGAGCCGGAATACAAGTTTTCGCGCAGTTCTGAGTGAAAAAGTTCACACCTTTCTCTCGTCCACTCTTCGACGACTTGTGAAACCCATGCTCGTGAATCTTGCTAGTTTCGATCTAAAACGATGTATCTCGTTGTTTTGAGCCGTAATAGAAGTTTTCGCGCAGTTGTGAGAGAAAAGTTCACACCTTTCTCTCGTCTACTCTTCGAAGACTTGTAAAATCGATGCTCGTGAATCTTGCTAGTTTCGATCTAAAACGATGTATCCCGTTTTTTTTGAGCCGGAATACAAGTTTTGGCGCAGTTCTGAGAGAAAAAGTTTACGCCTTTCTCTCGTCTACTCTTCGACGACTTGTAAAATGAATGCTCGTATATCTTGCTAGTTTCGATCTACAACGATGTGTCCCGTTGTGTTGAGCTGGAATAGAAGTTTTCGCGCAGTTCTGAGAGAAAAAGTTTACGCCTTTTTCTCGTCTACTCTTCGAGGACTTGCAAAATCGATTCTCGTGAATCTTGCTAGTTTCGATCTAAAACGATGTATCCCGTTGTTTTGAGCCGGAATACAAGTTTTCGCGCAGTTCTGAGAGAAAAAGTTTACACCTTTCTCTCGTCTACTATTCGACGACTTGTAAAATCGATGCTCGTGAATATTGCTGGTTTCGACCGAAACGATGTATCCCGTTGTTTTGAGCCGGAATACAATTTTTCGCGCAGTTCTGAGAGAAAAAGTTTACACCTTTCTCTCGTGGACTCTCCGACGACTTGTAAAATCGATGCCCGTGAATCTTGCTAGTTACGACCTAAAACGATGTACCCCGTTGTTTTGAGCCGGAATACAAGTTTTCGTGCAGTTCTGAGAGAAAAAGTTTACGCCTTTTTCTCGTCTACTCTTCGAGGACTTGCAAAATCGATTCTCGTGAATCTTGCTAGTTTCGATCTAAAACGATGTATCCCGTTGTTTTGAGCCGGAATACAAGTTTTCGCGCAGTTCTGAGAGAAAAAGTTTACACCTTTCTCTCGTCTACTATTCGACGACTTGTAAAATCGATGCTCGTGAATATTGCTGGTTTCGACCGAAACGATGTATCCCGTTGTTTTGAGCCGGAATACAATTTTTCGCGCAGTTCTGAGAGAAAAAGTTTACACCTTTCTCTCGTGGACTCTCCGACGACTTGTAAAATCGATGCCCGTGAATCTTGCTAGTTACGACCTAAAACGATGTACCCCGTTGTTTTGAGCCGGAATACAAGTTTTCGTGCAGTTCTGAGAGAAAAAGTTTACACCTTTCTCTCGTCTACTCTTCGAAGAATTGTAATATCGATGCCCGTGAATCTTGCTAGTTTCGATCTAAAACGATGTATCTCGTTGTTTTGAGCCGTAATACAAGTTTTCGCGCAGTTCTGAGAGAAAAGTTCACACCTTTCTCTCGTCTACTCTTCGAAGACTTGTAAAATCGATGCTCGTGAATCTTGCTAGTTTCGATCTAAAACGATGTATCCCATTTTTTTTTTTGAGCCGGAATACAAGTTTTGGCGCAGTTCAGAGAGAAAAAGTTTACACCTTTCTCTCGTCTACTCTTCGACGACTTGTAAAATCGATGCTCGTGAATCTTGCTAGTTTCGATCTAAAACGATGTATCCCGTTGTTTTGAGCCGGAATACAAGTTTTCGCGCAGTTCTGAGAGAAAAAGTTTACACCTTTCTCTCGTCTACTATTCGACGACTTGTAAAATCGATGCTCGTGAATATTGCTAGTTTTGACCTAAAACGATGTATCCCGTTGTTTTGAGCCGGAATACAATTTTTCGCGCAGTTCTGAGAGAAAAAGTTTACGCCTTTTTCTCGTCTACTCTTCGAGGACTTGCAAAATCGATTCTCGTGAATCCTGCTAGTTTCGATCTAAAACGATGTATCCCGTTGTTTTGAGCCGGAATACAAGTTTTCGCGCAGTTCTGAGAGAAAAAGTTTACACCTTTCTCTCGTCTACTATTCGACGACTTGTAAAATCGATGCTCGTGAATATTGCTAGTTTCGACCTAAAACGATGTATCCCGTTGTTTCGAGCCGGAATACAATTTTTCGCGCAGTTCTGAGAGAAAAAGTTTACACCTTTCTCTCGTGGACTCTCCGACGACTTGTAAAATCGATGCCCGTGAATCTTGCTAGTTACGATCTAAAACGATGTACCCCGTTGTTTTGAGCCGGAATACAAGTTTTCGCGCAGTTCTGAGTGAAAAAGTTCACACCTTTCTCTCGTCCACTCTTCGACGACTTGTGAAACCCATGCTCGTGAATCTTGCTAGTTTCGATCTAAAACGATGTATCTCGTTGTTTTGAGCCGTAATACAAGTTTTCGCGCAGTTGTGAGAGAAAAGTTCACACCTTTCTCTCGTCTACTCTTCGAAGACTTGTAAAATCGATGCTCGTGAATCTTGCTAGTTTCGATCTAAAACGATGTATCCCGTTTTTTTTGAGCCGGAATACAAGTTTTGGCGCAGTTCTGAGAGAAAAAGTTTACGCCTTTCTCTCGTCTACTCTTCGACGACTTGTAAAATGAATGCTCGTATATCTTGCTAGTTTCGATCTACAACGATGTGTCCCGTTGTTTTGAGCCGGAATACAAGTTTTCGCGCAGTTCTGAGAGAAAAAGTTTACACCTTTCTCTCGTCTACTATTCGACGACTTGTAAAATCGATGCTCGTGAATATTGCTGGTTTCGACCGAAACGATGTATCCCGTTGTTTTGAGCCGGAATACAATTTTTCGCGCAGTTCTGAGAGAAAAAGTTTACACCTTTCTCTCGTGGACTCTCCGACGACTTGTAAAATCGATGCCCGTGAATCTTGCTAGTTACGACCTAAAACGATGTACCCCGTTGTTTTGAGCCGGAATACAAGTTTTCGTGCAGTTCTGAGAGAAAAAGTTTACGCCTTTTTCTCGTCTACTCTTCGAGGACTTGCAAAATCGATTCTCGTGAATCTTGCTAGTTTCGATCTAAAACGATGTATCCCGTTGTTTTGAGCCGGAATACAAGTTTTCGCGCAGTTCTGAGAGAAAAAGTTTACACCTTTCTCTCGTCTACTATTCGACGACTTGTAAAATCGATGCTCGTGAATATTGCTGGTTTCGACCGAAACGATGTATCCCGTTGTTTTGAGCCGGAATACAATTTTTCGCGCAGTTCTGAGAGAAAAAGTTTACACCTTTCTCTCGTGGACTCTCCGACGACTTGTAAAATCGATGCCCGTGAATCTTGCTAGTTACGACCTAAAACGATGTACCCCGTTGTTTTGAGCCGGAATACAAGTTTTCGTGCAGTTCTGAGAGAAAAAGTTTACACCTTTCTCTCGTCTACTCTTCGAAGAATTGTAATATCGATGCCCGTGAATCTTGCTAGTTTCGATCTAAAACGATGTATCTCGTTGTTTTGAGCCGTAATACAAGTTTTCGCGCAGTTCTGAGAGAAAAGTTCACACCTTTCTCTCGTCTACTCTTCGAAGACTTGTAAAATCGATGCTCGTGAATCTTGCTAGTTTCGATCTAAAACGATGTATCCCATTTTTTTTTTGAGCCGGAATACAAGTTTTGGCGCAGTTCAGAGAGAAAAAGTTTACACCTTTCTCTCGTCTACTCTTCGACGACTTGTAAAATCGATGCTCGTGAATCTTGCTAGTTTCGATCTAAAACGATGTATCCCGTTGTTTTGAGCCGGAATACAAGTTTTCGCGCAGTTCTGAAAGAAAATGTTTACACCTTTCTCTCGTCTACTCTTCGAAGACTTGTAAAATCGATGCCCGTGAATCTTGCTAGTTTCGATCTAAAACGATGTATCCCGTTGTTTTGAGCCGGAATACAAGTTTTCGCGCAGTTCTGAGAGAAAAAGTTTACACCTTTCTCTCGTCTACTCTTCGACGACCTGTAAACTCGATGCTCGTGAATCTTGCTAGTTTCGATCTAAAACGATGTATTCCGTTGTTTTGAGCCGGAATACAAGTTTTCGCGCAGTTCTGAGAGAAAAAGTTTACACCTTTCTCTCGTCCACTCTTCGACGACTTGTAAAACCAGTGCTCGTGAATCTTGCTAGTTTCGACCTAAAACGATGTATCCCGTTGTTTTGAGCCGGAATACAAGTTTTCGCGCAGTTCTGAGAGAAAAAGTTTACACCTTTCTCTCGTCTACTCTTCGAAGAATTGTAATATCGATGCCCGTGAATCTTGCTAGTTTCGATCTAAAACGATGTATCTCGTTGTTTTGAGCCGTAATACAAGTTTTCGCGCAGTTGTGAGAGAAAAGTTCACACCTTTCTCTCGTCTACTCTTCGAAGACTTGTAAAATCGATGCTCGTGAATCTTGCTAGTTTCGATCTAAAACGATGTTGAGCCGGAATACAAGTTTTGGCGCAGTTCTGAGAGAAAAAGTTTACGCCTTTTTCTCGTCTACTCTTCGAGGACTTGCAAAATCGATTCTCGTGAATCTTGCTAGTTTCGATCTAAAACGATGTATCCCGTTGTTTTGAGCCGGAATACAAGTTTTCGCGCAGTTCTGAGAGAAAAAGTTTACACCTTTCTCTCGTCTACTATTCGACGACTTGTAAAATCGATGCTCGTGAATATTGCTGGTTTCGACCGAAACGATGTATCCCGTTGTTTTGAGCCGGAATACAATTTTTCGCGCAGTTCTGAGAGAAAATGTTTACACCTTTCTCTCGTGGACTCTCCGACGACTTGTAAAATCGATGCCCGTGAATATTGCTAGTTACGACCTAAAACGATGTACCCCGTTGTTTTGAGCCGGAATACAAGTTTTCGTGCAGTTCTGAGAGAAAAAGTTTACACCTTTCTCTCGTCTACTCTTCGAAGAATTGTAATATCGATGCCCGTGAATCTTGCTAGTTTCGATCTAAAACGATGTATCTCGTTGTTTTGAGCCGTAATACAAGTTTTCGCGCAGTTCTGAGAGAAAAGTTCACACCTTTCTCTCGTCTACTCTTCGAAGACTTGTAAAATCGATGCTCGTGAATCTTGCTAGTTTCGATCTAAAACGATGTATCCCATTTTTTTTTGAGCCGGAATACAAGTTTTGGCGCAGTTCAGAGAGAAAAAGTTTACACCTTTCTCTCGTCTACTCTTCGACGACTTGTAAAATCGATGCTCGTGAATCTTGCTAGTTTCGATCTAAAACGATGTATCCCGTTGTTTTGAGCCGGAATACAAGTTTTCGCGCAGTTCTGAAAGAAAATGTTTACACCTTTCTCTCGTCTACTCTTCGAAAACTTGTAAAATCGATGCCCGTGAATCTTGCTAGTTTCGATCTAAAACGATGTATCCCGTTGTTTTGAGCCGGAATACAAGTTTTCGCGCAGTTCTGAGAGAAAAAGTTTACACCTTTCTCTCGTCTACTCTTCGACGACCTGTAAACTCGATGCTCGTGAATCTTGCTAGTTTCGATCTAAAACGATGTATTCCGTTGTTTTGAGCCGGAATACAAGTTTTCGCGCAGTTCTGAGAGAAAAAGTTTACACCTTTCTCTCGTCCACTCTTCGACGACTTGTAAAACCCATGCTCGTGAATCTTGCTAGTTTCGACCTAAAACGATGTATCCCGTTGTTTTGAGCCGGAATACAAGTTTTCGCGCAGTTCTGAGAGAAAAAGTTTACACCTTTCTCTCGTCTACTCTTCGAAGAATTGTAATATCGATGCCCGTGAATCTTGCTAGTTTCGATCTAAAACGATGTATCTCGTTGTTTTGAGCCGTAATACAAGTTTTCGCGCAGTTGTGAGAGAAAAGTTCACACCTTTCTCTCGTCTACTCTTCGAAGACTTGTAAAATCGATGCTCGTGAATCTTGCTAGTTTCGATCTAAAACGATGTATCCCGTTTTTTTTGAGCCGGAATACAAGTTTTGGCGCAGTTCTGAGAGAAAAAGTTTACGCCTTTCTCTCGTCTACTCTTCGACTACTTGTAAAATCAATGCTCGTATATCTTGCTAGTTTCGATCTACAACGATGTGTCCCGTTGTGTTGAGCTGGAATAGAAGTTTTCGCGCAGTTCTGAGAGAAAAAGTTTACGCCTTTTTCTCGTCTACTCTTCGAGGACTTGCAAAATCGATTCTCGTGAATCTTGCTAGTTTCGATCTAAAACGATGTATCCCGTTGTTTTGAGCCGGAATACAAGTTTTCGCGCAGTTCTGAGAGAAAAAGTTTACACCTTTCTCTCGTCTACTATTCGACGACTTGTAAAATCGATGCTCGTGAATATTGCTGGTTTCGACCGAAACGATGTATCCCGTTGTTTTGAGCCGGAATACAATTTTTCGCGCAGTTCTGAGAGAAAAAGTTTACACCTTTCTCTCGTGGACTCTCCGACGACTTGTAAAATCGATGCCCGTGAATCTTGCTAGTTACGACCTAAAACGATGTACCCCGTTGTTTTGAGCCGGAATACAAGTTTTCGTGCAGTTCTGAGAGAAAAAGTTTACACCTTTCTCTCGTCTACTCTTCGAAGAATTGTAATATCGATGCCCGTGAATCTTGCTAGTTTCGATCTAAAACGATGTATCTCGTTGTTTTGAGCCGTAATACAAGTTTTCGCGCAGTTCTGAGAGAAAAGTTCACACCTTTCTCTCGTCTACTCTTCGAAGACTTGTAAAATCGATGCTCGTGAATCTTGCTAGTTTCGATCTAAAACGATGTATCCCATTTTTTTTTTGAGCCGGAATACAAGTTTTGGCGCAGTTCAGAGAGAAAAAGTTTACACCTTTCTCTCGTCTACTCTTCGACGACTTGTAAAATCGATGCTCGTGAATCTTGCTAGTTTCGATCTAAAACGATGTATCCCGTTGTTTTGAGCCGGAATACAAGTTTTCGCGCAGTTCTGAGAGAAAATGTTTACACCTTTCTCTCGTCTACTCTTCGAAGACTTGTAAAATCGATGCCCGTGAATCTTGCTAGTTTCGATCTAAAACGATGTATCCCGTTGTTTTGAGCCGGAATACAAGTTTTCGCGCAGTTCTGAGAGAAAAAGTTTACACCTTTCTCTCGTCTACTCTTCGACGACCTGTAGACTCGATGCTCGTGAATCTTGCTAGTTTCGATCTAAAACGATGTATTCCGTTGTTTTGAGCCGGAATACAAGTTTTCGCGCAGTTCTGAGAGAAAACGTTTACACCTTTCTCTCGTCCACTCTTCGACGACTTGTAAAACCCATGCTCGTGAATCTTGCTAGTTTCGACCTAAAACGATGTATCCCGTTGTTTTGAGCCGGAATACAAGTTTTCGCGCAGTTCTGAGAGAAAAGTTCACACCTTTCTCTCGTGGACTCTCCGACGACTTGTAAAATCGATGCCCGTGAATCTTGCTAGTTACGATCTAAAACGATGTACCCCGTTGTTTTGAGCCGGAATACAAGTTTTCGTGCAGTTCTGAGAGAAAAAGTTTACACCTTTCTCTTGTCTACTCTTCGACGACTTGTAAAATCAATGCTCGTATATCTTGCTAGTTTCGATCTACAACGATGTGTCCCGTTGTTTTGAGCTGGAATAGAAGTTTTCGCGCAGTTCTGAGAGAAAAAGTTTACGCCTTTTTCTCGTCTACTCTTCGAGGACTTGCAAAATCGATTCTCGTGAATCTTGCTAGTTTCGATCTAAAACGATGTATCCCGTTGTTTTGAGCCGGAATACAAGTTTTCGCGCAGTTCTGAGAGAAAAAGTTTACACCTTTCTCTCGTCTACTATTCGACGACTTGTAAAATCGATGCTCATGAATATTGCTAGTTTCGACCTAAATCGATGTATCCCGTTGTTTTGAGCCGGAATACAATTTTCGCGCAGTTCTGAGAGAAAAAGTTTACACCTTTCTCTCGTGGACTCTCCGACGACTTGTAAAATCGATGCCCGTGAATCTTGCTAGTTACGATCTAAAACGATGTACCCCGTTGTTTTGAGCCGGAATACAAGTTTTCGTGCAGTTCTGAGAGAAAAAGTTTACACCTTTCTCTTGTCTTCTCTTCGACGACTGGTAAAATCGATGCTCGTGAATCTTGCTAGTTTCGACCTAAAACGATGTATCGCGTTGTTTTGAGCCGGAATACAAGTTTTCGCGCAGTTCTGGGAGAAAAGTTTACACCGTTCTCTCGTGTACTCTTTGACGACTTGTAAAATCGATGCTCGTGAATTTTGCTCGTTTCGATCTAAAACGATGTATCCCGTTGTTTTGAGCCGGAATACAAGTTTTCGCGCAGTTCTGAGAGAAAAAGTTTACACCTTTCTCTCGTCTACTCTTCGAAGAATTGTAATATCGATGCCCGTGAATCTTGCTAGTTTCGATCTAAAACGGTGTATCTCGTTGTTTTGAGCCGTAATACAAGTTTTCGCGCAGTTGTGAGAGAAAAGTTCACACCTTTCTCTCGTCTACTCTTCGAAGACTTGTAAAATCGATGCTCTTGAATCTTGCTAGTTTCGATCTAAAACGATGTATCCCGTTTTTTTTGAGCCGGAATACAAGTTTTGGCGCAGTTCTGAGAGAAAAAGTTTACGCCTTTCTCTCGTCTACTCTTCGACGACTTGTAAAATCAATGCTCGTATATCTTGCTAGTTTCGATCTACAACGATGTGTCCCGTTGTGTTGAGCTGGAATAGAAGTTTTCGCGCAGTTCTGAGAGAAAAAGTTTACGCCTTTTTCTCGTCTACTCTTCGAGGACTTGCAAAATCGATTCTCGTGAATCTTGCTAGTTTCGATCTAAAACGATGTATCCCGTTGTTTTGAGCCGGAATACAAGTTTTCGCGCAGTTCTGAGAGAAAAAGTTTACACCTTTCTCTCGTCTATTCTTCGAAGAATTGTAATATCGATGCCCGTGAATCTTGCTAGTTTCGATCTAAAACGATGTATCTCGTTGTTTTGAGCCGTAATACAAGTTTTCGCGCAGTTGTGAGAGAAAAGTTCACACCTTTCTCTCGTCTACTCTTCGAAGACTTGTAAAATCGATGCTCGTGAATCTTGCTAGTTTCGATCTAAAACGATGTATCCCGTTTTTTTTGAGCCGGAATACAAGTTTTGGCGCAGTTCTGAGAGAAAAAGTTTACGCCTTTCTCTCGTCTACTCTTCGACGACTTGTAAAATCAATGCTCGTATATCTTGCTAGTTTCGATCTACAACGATGTGTCCCGTTGTGTTGAGCTGGAATAGAAGTTTTCGCGCAGTTCTGAGAGAAAAGGTTTACGCCTTTTTCTCGTCTACTCTTCGAGGACTTGCAAAATCGATTCTCGTGAATCTTGCTATTTTCGATCTAAAACAATGTATCCCGTTGTTTTGAGCCGGAATACAAGTTTTCGCGCAGTTCTGAGAGAAAAAGTTTACACCTTTCTCTCGTCTACTATTCGACGACTTGTAAAATCGATGCTCGTGAATATTGCTGGTTTCGACCGAAACGATGTATCCCGTTGTTTTGAGCCGGAATACAATTTTTCGCGCAGTTCTGAGAGAAAAAGTTTACACCTTTCTCTCGTGGACTCTCCGACGACTTGTAAAATCGATGCCCGTGAATCTTGCTAGTTACGACCTAAAACGATGTACCCCGTTGTTTTGAGCCGGAATACAAGTTTTCGTGCAGTTCTGAGAGAAAAAGTTTACACCTTTCTCTCGTCTACTCTTCGAAGAATTGTAATATCGATGCCCGTGAATCTTGCTAGTTTCGATCTAAAACGATGTATCTCGTTGTTTTGAGCCGTAATACAAGTTTTCGCGCAGTTCTGAGAGAAAAGTTCACACCTTTCTCTCGTCTACTCTTCGAAGACTTGTAAAATCGATGCTCGTGAATCTTGCTAGTTTCGATCTAAAACGATGTATCCCATTTTTTTTGAGCCGGAATACAAGTTTTGGCGCAGTTCAGAGAGAAAAAGTTTACACCTTTCTCTCGTCTACTCTTCGACGACTTGTAAAACCGATGCTCGTGAATCTTGCTAGTTTCGATCTAAAACGATGTATACCGTTGTTTTGAGCCGGAATACAAGTTTTCGCGCAGTTCTGAAAGAAAATGTTTACACCTTTCTCTCGTCTACTCTTCGAAGACTTGTAAAATCGATGCCCGTGAATCTTGCTAGTTTCGATCTAAAACGATGTATCCCGTTGTTTTGAGCCGGAATACAAGTTTTCGCGCAGTTCTGAGAGAAAAAGTTTACACCTTTCTCTCGTCTACTCTTCGACGACCTGTAAACTCGATGCTCGTGAATCTTGCTAGTTTCGATCTAAAACGATGTATTCCGTTGTTTTGAGCCGGAATACAAGTTTTCGCGCAGTTCTGAGAGAAAAAGTTTACACCTTTCTCTCGTCCACTCTTCGACGACTTGTAAAACCCATGCTCGTGAATCTTGCTAGTTTCGACCTAAAACGATGTATCCCGTTGTTTTGAGCCGGAATACAAGTTTTCGCGCAGTTCTGAGAGAAAAAGTTTACACCTTTCTCTCGTCTACTCTTCGAAGAATTGTAATATCGATGCCCGTGAATCTTGCTAGTTTCGATCTAAAACGATGTATCTCGTTGTTTTGAGCCGTAATACAAGTTTTCGCGCAGTTGCGAGAGAAAAGTTCACACCTTTCTCTCGTCTACTCTTCGAAGACTTGTAAAATCGATGCTCGTGAATCTTGCTAGTTTCGATCTAAAACGATGTATCCCGTTTTTTTTTGAGCCGGAATACAAGTTTTGGCGCAGTTCTGAGAGAAAAAGTTTACGCCTTTCTCTCGTCTACTCTTCGACGACTTGTAAAATCAATGCTCGTATATCTTGCTAGTTTCGATCTACAACGATGTGTCCCGTTGTGTTGAGCTGGAATAGAAGTTTTCGCGCAGTTCTGAGAGAAAAAGTTTACGCCTTTTTCTCGTCTACTCTTCGAGGACTTGCAAAATCGATTCTCGTGAATCTTGCTAGTTTCGATCTAAAACGATGTATCCCGTTGTTTTGAGCCGGAATACAAGTTTTCGCGCAGTTATGAGAGAAAAAGTTTACACCTTTCTCTCGTCTACTATTCGACGACTTGTAAAATCGATGCTCGTGAATATTGCTAGTTTCGACCTAAAACGATGTATCCCGTTGTTTTGTGCCGGAATACAATTTTTCGCGCAGTTCTGAGAGAAAAAGTTTACACCTTTCTCTCGTGGACTCTCCGACGACTTGTAAAATCGATGCCCGTGAATCTTGCTAGTTACGATCTAAAACGATGTACCCCGTTGTTTTGAGCCGGAATACAAGTTTTCGTGCAGTTCTGAGAGAAAAAGTTTACACCTTTCTCTCGTCTACTCTTCGAAGAATTGTAATATCGATGCCCGTTAATCTTGCTAGTTTCGATCTAAAACGATGTATCTCGTTGTTTTGAGCCGTAATACAAGTTTTCGCGCAGTTCTGAGAGAAAAGTTCACACCTTTCTCTCGTCTACTCTTCGAAGACTTGTAAAATCGATGCTCGTGAATCTTGCTAGTTTCGATCTAAAACGATGTATCCCATTTTTTTTTGAGCCGGAATACAAGTTTTGGCGCAGTTCTGAGAGAAAAAGTTTACACCTTTCTCTCGTCTACTCTTCGACGACTTGTAAAATCGATGCTCGTGAATCTTGCTAGTTTCGATCTAAAACGATGTATCCCGTTGTTTTGAGCCGGAATACAAGTTTTCGCGCAGTTCTGAAAGAAAATGTTTACACCTTTCTCTCGTCTACTCTTCGAAGACTTGTAAAATCGATGCCCGTGAATCTTGCTAGTTTCTATCTAAAACGATGTATCCCATTGTTTTGAGCCGGAATACAAGTTTTCGCGCAGTTCTGAGAGAAAAAGTTTACACCTTTCTCTCGTCTACTCTTCGACGACCTGTAAACTCGATGCTCGTGAATCTTGCTAGTTTCGATCTAAAACGATGTATTCCGTTGTTTTGAGCCGGAATACAAGTTTTCGCGCAGTTCTGAGAGAAAAAGTTTACACCTTTCTCTCGTCCACTCTTCGACGACTTGTAAAACCCATGCTCGTGAATCTTGCTAGTTTCGACCTAAAACGATGTATCCCGTTGTTTTGAGCCGGAATACAAGTTTTCGCGCAGTTCTGAGAGAAAAAGTTTACACCTTTCTCTCGTCTACTCTTCGAAGAATTGTAATATCGATGCCCGTGAATCTTGCTAGTTTCAATCTAAAACGATGTATCTCGTTGTTTTGAGCCGTAATACAAGTTTTCGCGCAGTTCTGAGAGAAAAGTTCACACTTTTCTCTCGTGGACTCTCCGACGACTTGTAAAATCGATGCCCGTGAATCTTGCTAGTTACGATCTAAAACGATGTACCCCGTTGTTTTGAGCCGGAATACAAGTTTTCGTGCAGTTCTGAGAGAAAAAGTTTACACCTTTCTCTTGTCTACTCTTCGACGACTTGTAAAATCAATGCTCGTATATCTTGCTAGTTTCGATCTACAACGATGTGTCCCGTTGTTTTGAGCTGGAATAGAAGTTTTCGCGCAGTTCTGAGAGAAAAAGTTTACGCCTTTTTCTCGTCTACTCTTCGAGGACTTGCAAAATCGATTCTCGTGAATCTTGCTAGTTTCGATCTAAAACGATGTATCCCGTTGTTTTGAGCCGGAATACAAGTTTTCACGCAGTTCTGAGAGAAAAAGTTTACACCTTTCTCTCGTCTACTATTCGACGACTTGTAAAATCGATGCTCATGAATATTGCTAGTTTCGACCTAAATCGATGTATCCCGTTGTTTTGAGCCGGAATACAATTTTCGCGCAGTTCTGAGAGAAAAAGTTTACACCTTTCTCTCGTGGACTCTCCGACGACTTGTAAAATCGATGCCCGTGAATCTTGCTAGTTACGATCTAAAACGATGTACCCCGTTGTTTTGAGCCGGAATACAAGTTTTCGTGCAGTTCTGAGAGAAAAAGTTTACACCTTTCTCTTGTCTTCTCTTCGACGACTGGTAAAATCGATGCTCGTGAATCTTGCTAGTTTCGACCTAAAACGATGTATCGCGTTGTTTTGAGCCGGAATACAAGTTTTCGCGCAGTTCTGGGAGAAAAGTTTACACCGTTCTCTCGTGTACTCTTTGACGACTTGTAAAATCGATGCTCGTGAATTTTGCTCGTTTCGATCTAAAACGATGTATCCCGTTGTTTTGAGCCGGAATACAAGTTTTCGTGCAGTTCTGAGAGAAAAAGTTTACACCTTTCTCTCGTCTACTCTTCGACGACTTGTAAAATCGATGCTCGTGAATCTTGCTAGTTTCGATCTAAAACAATGTATTCCGTTGTTTTGAGCCGGAATGCAAGTTTTTTGCGCAGTTCTGAGAGAAAAAGCTTACACCTTTCTCTCGTCCACTCTTCGACGACTTGTGAAACCCATGCTCGTGAATCTTGCTAGTTTCGACCTAAAACGATGTATCCCGTTGTTTTGAGCCGGAATACAAGTTTTCGCGCAGTTCTGAGAGAAAAAGTTTACACCTTTCTCTCGTCTACTCTTCGAAGAATTGTAATATCGATGCCCGTGAATCTTGCTAGTTTCAATCTAAAACGATGTATCTCGTTGTTTTGAGCCGTAATACAAGTTTTCGCGCAGTTCTGAGAGAAAAGTTCACACCTTTCTCTCGTGGACTCTCCGACGACTTGTAAAATCGATGCCCGTGAATCTTGCTAGTTACGATCTAAAACGATGTACCCCGTTGTTTTGAGCCGGAATACAAGTTTTCGTGCAGTTCTGAGAGAAAAAGTTTACACCTTTCTCTTGTCTACTCTTCGACGACTTGTAAAATCAATGCTCGTATATCTTGCTAGTTTTGATCTACAACGATGTGTCCCGTTGTTTTGAGCTGGAATAGAAGTTTTCGCGCAGTTCTGAGAGAAAAAGTTTACGCCTTTTTCTCGTCTACTCTTCGAGGACTTGCAAAATCGATTCTCGTGAATCTTGCTAGTTTCGATCTAAAACGATGTATCCCGTTGTTTTGAGCCGGAATACAAGTTTTCGCGCAGTTCTGAGAGAAAAAGTTTACACCTTTCTCTTGTCTTCTCTTCGACGACTGGTAAAATCGATGCTCGTGAATCTTGCTAGTTTCGACCTAAAACGATGTATCGCGTTGTTTTGAGCCGGAATACAAGTTTTCGCGCAGTTCTGGGAGAAAAGTTTACACCGTTCTCTCGTGTACTCTTTGACGACTTGTAAAATCGATGCTCGTGAATTTTGCTCGTTTCGATCTAAAACGATGTATCCCGTTGTTTTGAGCCGGAATACAAGTTTTCGTGCAGTTCTGAGAGAAAAAGTTTACACCTTTCTCTCGTCTACTCTTCGACGACTTGTAAAATCGATGCTCGTGAATCTTGCTAGTTTCGATCTAAAACAATGTATTCCGTTGTTTTGAGCCGGAATGCAAGTTTTTTGCGCAGTTCTGAGAGAAAAAGCTTACACCTTTCTCTCGTCCACTCTTCGACGACTTGTGAAACCCATGCTCGTGAATCTTGCTAGTTTCGACCTAAAACGATGTATCCCGTTGTTTTGAGCCGGAATACAAGTTTTCGCGCAGTTCTGAGAGAAAAAGTTTACACCTTTCTCTCGTCTACTCTTCGAAGAATTGTAATATCGATGCCCGTGAATCTTGCTAGTTTCGATCTAAAACGATGTATCTCGTTGTTTTGAGCCGTAATACAAGTTTTCGCGCAGTTGTGAGAGAAAAGTTCACACCTTTCTCTCGTATACTCTTCGAAGACTTGTAAAATCGATGCTCGTGAATCTTGCTAGTTTCGATCTAAAACGATGTATCCCGTTTTTTTGAGCCGGAATACAAGTTTTGGCGCAGTTCTGAGAGAAAAAGTTTACGCCTTTCTCTCGTCTACTCTTCGACGACTTGTAAAATCAATGCTCGTATATCTTGCTAGTTTCGATCTACAACGATGTGTCCCGTTGTGTTGAGCTGGAATAGAAGTTTTCGCGCAGTTCTGAGAGAAAAAGTTTACGCCTTTTTCTCGTCTACTCTTCGAGGACATGCAAAATCGATTCTCGTGAATCTTGCTAGTTTCGATCTAAAACGATGTATCCCGTTGTTTTGAGCCGGAATACAAGTTTTCGCGCAGTTCTGAGAGAAAAAGTTTACACCTTTCTCTCGTCTACTATTCGACGACTTGTAAAATCGATGCTCGTGAATATTGCTGGTTTCGACCGAAACGATGTATCCCGTTGTTTTGAGCGGGAATACAATTTTTCGCGCAGTTCTGAGAGAAAAAGCTTACACCTTTCTCTCGTCTACTCTTCGAGGACTTGTAAAGTCGATGCTCGTGAATCTTGCTAGTTTCGATCTAAAACGATGTATTCCGCTGTTTTGAGCCGGAATACAAGTTTTCGAGCAGTTCTGAGAGAAAAAGTTTACACCTTTCTCTCGTCTACTCGTCGACGACTTGTAAAATCGATGCTCGTGAATCTTGCTAGTTTAGATCTAAAACGATGTATCCCTTTGTTTTGAGCCGGAATACAAGTTTTCGCGCAGTTCTGAGAGAAAAAGTTTACACCTTTCTCTCGTCTACTCTTCGAAGACTTGTAATATCGATGCCCGTGAATCTTGCTAGTTTCGATCTAAAACGATGTATCTCGTTGTTTTGAGCCGTAATACAAGTTTTCGCGCAGTTCTGAGAGAAACGTTCACACCTTTCTCTCGTCTACTCTTCGAAGACTTGTAAAATCGATGCTCGTGAATCTTGCTAGTTTCGATCTAAAACGATGTATCCCATTTTTTTTTGAGCCGGAATACAAGTTTTGGCGCAGTTCAGAGAGAAAAAGTTTACACCTTTCTCTCGTCTACTCTTCGACGACTTGTAAAATCGATGCTCGTGAATCTTGCTAGTTTCGATTTAAAACGATGTATCCCGTTGTTTTGAGCCGGAATACAAGTTTTCGCGCAGTTCTGAAAGAAAATGTTTACACCTTTCTCTCGTCTACTCTTCGAAGACTTGTAAAATCGATGCCCGTGAATCTTGCTAGTTTCGATCTAAAACGATGTATCCCGTTGTTTTGAGCCGGAATACAAGTTTTCGCGCAGTTCTGAGAGAAAAAGTTTACACCTTTCTCTCGTCTACTCTTCGACGACCTGTAAACTCGATGCTCGTGAATCTTGCTAGTTTCGATCTAAAACGATGTATTCCGTTGTTTTGAGCCGGAATACAAGTTTTCGCGCAGTTCTGAGAGAAAAAGTTTACACCTTTCTCTCGTCCACTCTTCGACGACTTGTAAAACCCATGCTCGTGAATCTTGCTAGTTTCGAACTAAAAGGATGTATCCCGTTGTTTTGAGCCGGAATACAAGTTTTCGCGCAGTTCTGAGAGAAAAAGTTTACACCTTTCTCTCGTCTACTCTTCGAAGAATTGTAATATCGATGCCCGTGAATCTTGCTAGTTTCGATCTAAAACGATGTATCTCGTTGTTTTGAGCCGTAATACAAGTTTTCGCGCAGTTGTGAGAGAAAAGTTCACACCTTTCTCTCGTCTACTCTTCGAAGACTTGTAAAATCGATGCTCGTGAATCTTGCTAGTTTCGATCTAAAACGATGTATCCCGTTTTTTTTGAGCCGGAATACAAGTTTTGGCGCAGTTCTGAGAGAAAAAGTTTACGCCTTTCTCTCGTCTACTCTTCGACGACTTGTAAAATCAATGCTCGTATATCTTGCTAGTTTCGATCTACAACGATGTGTCCCGTTGTGTTGAGCTGGAATAGAAGTTTTCGCGCAGTTCTGAGAGAAAAAGTTTACGCCTTTTTCTCGTCTACTCTTCGAGGACTTGCAAAATCGATTCTCGTGAATCTTGCTAGTTTCGATCTAAAACGATGTATCCCGTTGTTTTGAGCCGGAATACAAGTTTTCGCGCAGTTCTGAGAGAAAAAGTTTACACCTTTCTCTCGTCTACTATTCGACGACTTGTAAAATCGATGCTCGTGAATATTGCTAGTTTCGACCTAAAACGATGTATCCCGTTGTTTTGAGCCGGAATACAATTTTTCGCGCAGTTCTGAGAGAAAAAGTTTACACCTTTCTCTCGTGGACTCTCCGACGACTTGTAAAATCGATGCCCGTGAATCTTGCTAGTTACGATCTAAAACGATGTACCCCGTTGTTTTGAGCCGGAATACAAGTTTTCGTGCAGTTCTGAGAGAAAAAGTTTACACCTTTCTCTCGTCTACTCTTCGAAGAATTGTAATATCGATGCCCGTGAATCTTGCTAGTTTCGATCTAAAACGATGTATCTCGTTGTTTTGAGCCGTAATACAAGTTTTCGCGCAGTTCTGAGAGAAAAGTTCACAACTTTCTCTCGTCTACTCTTCGAAGACTTGTAAAATCGATGCTCGTGAATCTTGCTAGTTTCGATCTAAAACGATGTATCCCATTTTTTTTTAGCCGGAATACAAGTTTTGGCGCAGTTCTGAGAGAAAAAGTTTACACCTTTCTCTCGTCTACTCTTCGACGACTTGTAAAATCGATGCTCGTGAATCTTGCTAGTTTCGATCTAAAACGATGTATCCCTTTGTTTTGAGCCGGAATACAAGTTTTCGCGCAGTTCTGAAAGAAAATGTTTACACCTTTCTCTCTTCTACTCTTCGAAGACTTGTAAAATCGATGCCCGTGAATCTTGCTAGTTTCGATCTAAAACGATGTATCCCATTGTTTTGAGCCGGAATACAAGTTTTCGCGCAGTTCTGAGAGAAAAAGTTTACACCTTTCTCTCGTCTACTCTTCGACGACCTGTAAACTCGATGCTCGTGAATCTTGCTAGTTTCGATCTAAAACGATGTATTCCGTTGTTTTGAACCGGAATACAAGTTTTCGCGCAGTTCTGAGAGAAAAAGTTTACACCTTTCTCTCGTCCACTCTTCGACGACTTGTAAAATCAATGCTCGTATATCTTGCTAGTTTCGATCTACAACGATGTGTCCCGTTGTTTTGAGCTAGAATAGAAGTTTTCGCGCAGTTCTGAGAGAAAAAGTTTACGCCTTTTTCTCGTCTACTCTTCGAGGACTTGCAAAATCGATTCTCGTGAATCTTGCTAGTTTCGATCTAAAACGATGTATCCCGTTGTTTTGAGCCGGAATACAATTTTCGCGCAGTTCTGAGAGAAAAAGTTTACACCTTTCTCTCGTCTACTATTCGACGACTTGTAAAATCGATGCTCGTGAATATTGCTAGTTTCGACCTAAAACGATGTATCCCGTTGTTTTGAGCCGGAATACAATTTTTCGCGCAGTTCTGAGAGAAAAAGTTTACACCTTTCTCTTGTGGACTCTCCGACGACTTGTAAAATCGATGCCCGTGAATCTTGCTAGTTACGATCTAAAACGATGTACCCCGTTGTTTTGAGCCGTAATACAAGTTTTCGCGCAGTTCTGAGAGAAAAGTTCACAACTTTCTCTCGTCTACTCTTCGAAGACTTGTAAAATCGATGCTCGTGAATCTTGCTAGTTTCGATCTAAAACGATGTATCCCATTTTTTTTTAGCCGGAATACAAGTTTTGGCGCAGTTCTGAGAGAAAAAGTTTACACCTTTCTCTCGTCTACTCTTCGACGACTTGTAAAATCGATGCTCGTGAATCTTGCTAGTTTCGATCTAAAACGATGTATCCCGTTGTTTTGAGCCGGAATACAAGTTTTCGCGCAGTTCTGAAAGAAAATGTTTACACCTTTCTCTCTTCTACTCTTCGAAGACTTGTAAAATCGATGCCCGTGAATCTTGCTAGTTTCGATCTAAAACGATGTATCCCATTGTTTTGAGCCGGAATACAAGTTTTCGCGCAGTTCTGAGAGAAAAAGTTTACACCTTTCTCTCGTCTACTCTTCGACGACCTGTAAACTCGATGCTCGTGAATCTTGCTAGTTTCGATCTAAAACGATGTATTCCGTTGTTTTGAACCGGAATACAAGTTTTCGCGCAGTTCTGAGAGAAAAAGTTTACACCTTTCTCTCGTCCACTCTTCGACGACTTGTAAAATCAATGCTCGTATATCTTGCTAGTTTCGATCTACAACGATGTGTCCCGTTGTTTTGAGCTGGAATAGAAGTTTTCGCGCAGTTCTGAGAGAAAAAGTTTACGCCTTTTTCTCGTCTACTCTTCGAGGACTTGCAAAATCGATTCTCGTGAATCTTGCTAGTTTCGATCTAAAACGATGTATCCCGTTGTTTTGAGCCGGAATACAAGTTTTCGCGCAGTTCTGAGAGAAAAAGTTTACACCTTTCTCTCGTCTACTATTCGACGACTTGTAAAATCGATGCTCATGAATATTGCTAGTTTCGACCTAAATCGATGTATCCCGTTGTTTTGAGCCGGAATACAATTTTCGCGCAGTTCTGAGAGAAAAAGTTTACACCTTTCTCTCGTGGACTCTCCGACGACTTGTAAAATCGATGCCCGTGAATCTTGCTAGTTACGATCTAAAACGATGTACCCCGTTGTTTTGAGCCGGAATACAAGTTTTCGTGCAGTTCTGAGAGAAAAAGTTTACACCTTTCTCTTGTCTTCTCTTCGATGACTGGTAAAATCGATGCTCGTGAATCTTGCTAGTTTCGACCTAAAACGATGTATCGCGTTGTTTTGAGCCGGAATACAAGTTTTCGCGCAGTTCTGGGAGAAAAGTTTACACCGTTCTCTCGTGTACTCTTTGACGACTTGTAAAATCGATACTCGTGAATTTTGCTCGTTTCGATCTAAAACGATGTATCCCGTTGTTTTGAGCCGGAATACAAGTTTTCGTGCAGTTCTGAGAGAAAAAGTTTACACCTTTCTCTCGTCTACTCTTCGACGACTTGTAAAATCGATGCTCGTGAATCTTGCTAGTTTCGATCTAAAACGATGTATCCCGTTGTTTTGAGCCGGAATACAAGTTTTCGCGCAGTTCTGAAAGAAAAAGTTTACACCTTTCTCTCGTCTACTCTTCGACGACTTGTAAAATCGATGCTCGTGAATCTTGCTAGTTTCGATCTACAACGATGTATCTCTTTGTTTTGAGCTGGAATAGAAGTTTTCGCGCAGTTCTGAGAGAAAAAGTTTACACCTTTCTCTCGTCTACTCTTCGACGACTTGTAAAATCGATGCTGTGAATCTTGCTAGTTTCGATCTAAAACGATGTATTCCGTTGTTTTGAGCCGGAATACAAGTTTTCGCGCAGTTCTGAGAGAAAAAGTTTACACCTTTCTCTCGTCTACTCTTCGACGACTTGTAAAATCGATGCTCGTGAATCTTGCTAGTTTCGATCTAAAACGATGTATCCCGTTGTTTTGAGCCGGAATACAAGTTTTCGCGCAGTTCTGAAAGAAAAAGTTTACACCTTTCTCTCGTCTACTCTTCGACGACTTGTAAAATCGATGCTCGTGAATCTTGCTAGTTTCGATCTAAAACGATGTATCCCGTTGTTTTGAGACGGAATACAAGTTTTCGTGCAGTTCTGAGAGAAAAAGTTTACACCTTTCTCTCGTCTACTCTTCGACGACTTGTAAAATCGATGCTCGTGAATCTTGCTAGTTTCGATCTAAAACGATGTATCCCGTTGTTTTGAGCCGGAATACAAGTTTTCGCGCAGTTCTGAAAGAAAAAGTTTACACCTTTCTCTCGTCTACTCTTCGACGACTTGTAAAATCGATGCTCGTGAATCTTGCTAGTTTCGATCTAAAACGATGTATCCCGTTGTTTTGAGCCGGAATACAAGTTTTCGCGCAGTTCTGAAAGAAAAAGTTTACACCTTTCTCTCGTCTACTCTTCGACGACTTGTAAAATCGATGCTCGTGAATCTTGCTAGTTTCGATCTACAACGATGTATCTCTTTGTTTTGAGCTGGAATAGAAGTTTTCGCGCAGTTCTGAGAGAAAAAGTTTACACCTTTCTCTCGTCTACTCTTCGACGACTTGTAAAATCGATGCTCGTGAATCTTGCTAGTTTCGATCTAAAACGATGTATCCCGTTGTTTTGAGACGGAATACAAGTTTTCGTGCAGTTCTGAGAGAAAAAGTTTACACCTTTCTCTCGTCTACTCTTCGACGACTTGTAAAATCGTTGCTCGTGAATCTTGCTAGTTTCGATCTAAAAGGATGTATTCCGTTGTTTTGAGCCGGAATACAAGTTTTCGCGCAGTTCTGAGAGAAAAAGTTCACACCTTTCTCTCGTCTACTCTTCGACGACTTGTAAAATCGATGCTCGTGAATATTGCTAGTTTCGACCTAAAACAATGTATCCCGTTGTTTTGAGCCGGAATACAAGTTTTCGCGCAGTTCTGAGAGAAAAAGTTTACACCTTTTTCTCGTGGACTCTCCGACGACTTGTAAAATCGATGCCCATGAATCTTGCTAGTTTCGATCTAAAACGATGTATCTCGTTGTTTTGAGCCGGAATACAAGTTTTGGCGCAGTTCTGAGAGAAAAAGTTTACACGTTTCTCTCCTATACTCTTCGACGACTTGTAAAATCGATGCTCGTGAATCTTGCTAGTTTCAATCTAAAACGATTAATCCCGTTGTTTTGAGCCGGAATGCAAGTTTTCGCGCAGTTCTGAGAGAAAAAGTTTACACCTTTCTCTCGTCTACTCTTCGACGACTTGTAAAATCGATGCTCGTGAATCTTGCTAGTTTCGATCTAAAACGATGTATCCCGTTGTTTTGAGACGGAATACAAGTTTTCGTGCAGTTCCGAGAGAAAAAGTTTACACCTTTCTCTCGTGGACTCTCCGACGACTTGTAAAAACGATGCTCGTGAATCTTGCTAGTTTCGATCTAAAACGATGTATCCCGTTGTTTTGAGCCGGAATAAAAGTTTTCGCGCAGTTCTGAGAGAAAAAGTTTACACCTTTCTCTCGTCTACTATTCGACGACTTGTAAAATCGATGCTCGTGAAT
Organism: Amblyomma americanum; assembly: GCF_052857255.1. Lineage (NCBI taxonomy): Eukaryota > Metazoa > Arthropoda > Arachnida > Ixodida > Ixodidae > Amblyomma > Amblyomma americanum. The sequence goes on from NW_027526493.1 coordinate 1,494,510, forward strand.
ATTGCTAGTTTCGATCTAAAACGATGTATTCCGTTGTTTTAGGCCGGAATACAAGTTTTCGCGCAGTTCTGAGAGAAAAAGTTTACACCTTTCTCTCGTCTACTCTTCGACGACTTGTAAAACCCATGCTCGTGAATCTTGCTAGTTTCGACCTATAACGATGTATCCCGTTGTTTTGAGCCGGAATACAAGTTTTCGCGCAGTTCTGAGAGAAAAAGTTTACACCTTTCTCTCGTCTACTCTGCGAAGACTTGTAAAATCGATGCCCGTGAATCTTGCTAGTTTCGATCTAAAACGATGTATCCCGTTGTTTTGAGACGGAATACAAGTTTTCGTGCAGTTCCGAGAGAAAAAGTTTACACCTTTCTCTCGTGGACTCTCCGACGACTTGTAAAAACGATGCTCGTGAATCTTGCTAGTTTCGATCTAAAACGATGTATCCCGTTGTTTTGAGCCGGAATAAAAGTTTTCGCGCAGTTCTGAGAGAAAAAGTTTACACCTTTCTCTCGTCTACTCTTCGAAGACTTGTAAAATCAATGCTCGTGAATCTTGCTAGTTTCGATCTAAAACGATGTTTCCCGTTTTTTTTTGAGCCGGAATACAAGTTTTGGCGCAGTTCTGAGAGAAAAAGTTTACACCTTTCTCTCGTCTACTCTTCGACGACTTGTAAAATCAATGCTCGTATATCTTGCTAGTTTCGATCTACAACGATGTGTCCCGTTGTTTTGAGCTGGAATAGAAGTTTTCGCGCAGTTCTGAGAGAAAAAGTTTACACCTTTCTCTCGTGTACTCATTGACGACTTGTAAAATCGATGCCCGTGAATCTTGCTAGTTACGATCTAAAACGATGTATCCCGTTGTTTTGAGCCGGAATACAAGTTTTCGCGCAGTTCTGAGAGAAAAAGTTTACACCTTTCTCTCGTCTACTCTTCGACGACCTGTAAAATCGATGCTCGTGAATCTTGCTAGTTTCTATCTACAACGATGTTTCCCGTTGTTTTGAGCTGGAATAGAAGTTTTCGCGCAGTTCTGAGAGAAAAAGTTTACGCCTTTTTCTCGTCTACTCTTCGAGGACTTGCAAAATCGATGCTCGTGAATCATGCTAGTTTCGTTCTAAAACGATGTATCCCGTTGTTTTGAGCCGGAATACAAGTTTTCGCGCAGTTCTGAGAGAAAAAGTTTACACCTTTCTCTCGTCTACTCTTCGAAGACTTGTAAAATCGATGCTCGTGAATCTTGCTAGTTTCGATCTAAAACGATGTATCCCGTTTTTTTTTGAGCCGCAATACAAGTTTTCGCGCAGTTCTGAGAGAAAAAGTTTACACCTTTCTCTCGTCTACTATTCGACGACTTGTAAAATCGATGCTCGTGAATATTGCTAGTTTCGACCTAAAACGATGTATCCCGTTGTTTTGAGCCGGAATACAATTTTTCGCGCAGTTCTGAGAGAAAAAGTTTACACCTTTCTCTCGTGGACTCTCTGACGACTTGCAAAATCGATGCCCGTGAATCTTGCTAGTTACGATCTAAAACGATGTACCCCGTTGTTTTGAGCCGGAATACAAGTTTTCGTGCAGTTCTGAGAGAAAAAGTTTACACCTTTCTCTTGTCTTCTCTTCGACGACTGGTAAAATCGATGCTCGTGAATCTTGCTAGTTTCGATCTAAAACGATGTATCCCGTTGTTTTGAGACGGAATACAAGTTTTCGTGCAGTTCTGAGAGAAAAAGTTTACACCTTTCTCTCGTCTACTCTTCGACGACTTGTAAAATCGTTGCTCGTGAATCTTGCTAGTTTCGATCTAAAACGATGTATTCCGTTGTTTTGAGCCGGAATACAAGTTTTCGTGCAGTTCTGAGAGAAAAAGTTTACAACTTTTTCTCGTCTACTCTTCGACGACTTGTAAAATCGACGCTCGTAAATCTTGCTAGTTTCGATCTAAAACGATGTATTCCGTTGTTTTAGGCCGGAATGCAAGTTTTCGCGCAGTTCTGAGAGAAAAAGTTTACACCTTTCTCTCGTCTACTCTTCGAAGACTTGTAAAATCGATGCCCGTGAATCTTGCTAGTTTCGATTTAAAACGATGTATCTCGTTGTTTTGAGCCGTAATACAAGTTTTCGCGCAGTTCTGAGAGAAAAAGTTTACACCTTTCTCTCGTCTACTCTTCGAAGACTCGTGAATCTTGCTAGTTTCGATCTAAAACGATGTATCCCGTTTTTTTTGAGCCGGAATACAAGTTTTGGCGCAGTTCTGAGAGAAAAAGTTTACACCTTTCTCTCGTCTACTCTTCGACGACTTGTAAAATCAATGCTCGTATATCTTGCTAGTTTCGATCTACAACGATGTGTCCCGTTGTTTTGAGCTGGAATAGAAGTTTTCGCGCAGTTCTGAGAGAAAAAGTTTACACCTTTCTCTCGTGTACTCATTGACGACTTGTAAAATCGATGCCCGTGAATCTTGCTAGTTACGATCTAAAACGATGTATCCCGTTGTTTTGAGCCGGAATACAAGTTTTCGCGCAGTTCTGAGAGAAAAAGTTTACACCTTTCTCTCGTCTACTCTTCGACGACCTGTAAAATCGATGCTCGTGAATCTTGCTAGTTTCTATCTACAACGATGTTTCCCGTTGTTTTGAGCTGGAATAGAAGTTTTCGCGCAGTTCTGAGAGAAAAAGTTTACGCCTTTTTCTCGTCTACTCTTCGAGGACTTGCAAAATCGATGCTCGTGAATATTGCTAGTTTCGACCTAAAACGATGTATCCCGTTGTTTTGAGCCGGAATACAATTTTTCGCGCAGTTCTAAGAGAAAAAGTTTACACCTTTCTCTCGTGGACTCTCTGACGACTTGTAAAATCGATGCCCGTGAATCTTGCTAGTTACGATCTAAAACGATGTACCCCGTTGTTTTGAGCCGGAATACAAGTTTTCGTGCAGTTCTGAGAGAAAAAGTTTACACCTTTCTCTCGTCTACTCTTCGACGACTTGTAAAATCGTTGCTCGTGAATCTTGCTAGTTTCGATCTAAAACGATGTAGTGCGTTGTTTTGAGCCGGAATACAAGTTTTCGTGCAGTTCTGAGAGAAAAAGTTTACAACTTTTTCTCGTCTACTCTTCGACGACTTGTAAAATCGACGCTCGTGAATCTTGCTAGTTTCGATCTAAAACGATGTATTCCGTTGTTTTAGGCCGGAATGCAAGTTTTCGCGCAGTTCTGAGAGAAAAAGTTTACACCTTTCTCTCGTCTACTCTTCGAAGACTTGTAAAATCGATGCCCGTGAATCTTGCTAGTTTCGATTTAAAACGATGTATCTCGTTGTTTTGAGCCGTAATACAAGTTTTCGCGCAGTTCTGAGAGAAAAAGTTTACACCTTTCTCTCGTGTACTCATTGACGACTTGTAAAATCGATGCCCGTGAATCTTGCTAGTTACGATCTAAAACGATGTATCCCGTTGTTTTGAGCCGGAATACAAGTTTTCGCGCAGTTCTGAGAGAAAAAGTTTACACCTTTCTCTCGTCTACTCTTCGACGACCTGTAAAATCGATGCTCGTGAATCTTGCTAGTTTCTATCTACAACGATGTTTCCCGTTGTTTTGAGCTGGAATAGAAGTTTTCGCGCAGTTCTGAGAGAAAAAGTTTACGCCTTTTTCTCGTCTACTCTTCGAGGACTTGCAAAATCGATGCTCGTGAATCTTGCTAGTTTTGTTCTAAAACGATGTATCCCGTTGTTTTGAGCCGGAATACAAGTTTTCGCGCAGTTCTGAGAGAAAAAGTTTACACCTTTCTCTCGTCTACTCTTCGAAGACTTGTAAAATCGATGCTCGTGAATCTTGCTAGTTTCGATCTAAAACGATATATCCCGTTTTTTTTTGAGCCGCAATACAAGTTTTCGCGCAGTTCTGAGAGAAAAAGTTTACACCTTTCTCTCGTCTACTATTCGACGACTTGTAAAATCGATGCTCGTGAATATTGCTAGTTTCGACCTAAAACGATGTATCCCATTGTTTTGAGCCGGAATACAATTTTTCGCGCAGTTCTAAGAGAAAAAGTTTACACCTTTCTCTCGTGGACTCTCTGACGACTTGTAAAATCGATGCCCGTGAATCTTGCTAGTTACGATCTAAAACGATGTACCCCGTTGTTTTGAGCCGGAATACAAGTTTTCGTGCAGTTCTGAGAGAAAAAGTTTACACCTTTCTCTCGTCTACTCTTCGACGACTTGTAAAATCGTTGCTCGTGAATCTTGCTAGTTTCGATCTAAAACGATGTAGTGCGTTGTTTTCAGCCGGAATACAAGTTTTCGTGCAGTTCTGAGAGAAAAAGTTTACAACTTTTTCTCGTCTACTCTTCGACGACTTGTAAAATCGACGCTCGTGAATCTTGCTAGTTTCGATCTAAAACGATGTATTCCGTTGTTTTAGGCCGGAATGCAAGTTTTCGCGCAGTTCTGAGAGAAAAAGTTTACACCTTTCTCTCGTCTACTCTTCGAAGACTTGTAAAATCGATGCCCGTGAATCTTGCTAGTTTCGATCTAAAACGATGTATCCCGTTTTTTTTTGAGCCGCAATACAAGTTTTCGCGCAGTTCTGAGAGAAAAAGTTTACACCTTTCTCTCGTCTACTATTCGACGACTTGTAAAATCGATGCTCGTGAATATTGCTAGTTTCGACCTAAAATGATGTATCCCGTTGTTTTGAGCCGGAATACAATTTTTCGCGCAGTTCTGAGAGAAAAAGTTTACACCTTTCTCTCGTGGACTCTCTGACGACTTGTAAAATCGATGCCCGTGAATCTTGCTAGTTACGATCTAAAACGATGTATCCCGTTGTTTTGAGCCGGAATACAATTTTTCGCGCAGTTCTGAGAGAAAAAGTTTACACCTTTCTCTCGTGGACTCTCTGACGACTTGTAAAATCGATGCCCGTGAATCTTGCTAGTTACGATCTAAAACGATGTACCCCGTTGTTTTGAGCCGGAATACAAGTTTTCGTGCAGTTCTGAGAGAAAAAGTTTACACCTTTCTCTTGTCTTCTCTTCGACGACTGGTAAAATCGATGCTCGTGAATCTTGCTAGTTTCGATCTAAAACGATGTATCCCGTTGTTTTGAGACGGAATACAAGTTTTCGTGCAGTTCTGAGAGAAAAAGTTTACACCTTTTTCTCGTCTACTCTTCGACGACCTGTAAAATCGATGCTCGTGAATCTTGCTAGTTTCTATCTACAACGATGTTTCCCGTTGTTTTGAGCTGGAATAGAAGTTTTCGCGCAGTTCTGAGAGAAAAAGTTTACGCCTTTTTCTCGTCTACTCTTCGAGGACTTGCAAAATCGATGCTCGTGAATCATGCTAGTTTCGTTCTAAAACGATGTATCCCGTTGTTTTGAGCCGGAATACAAGTTTTCGCGCAGTTCTGAGAGAAAAAGTTTACACCTTTCTCTCGTCTACTCTTCGAAGACTTGTAAAATCGATGCTCGTGAATCTTGCTAGTTTCGATCT